>NC_091237.1:7843088-8060588 GCF_040958095.1 Procambarus clarkii | reverse complement strand
CTACTGGAAATCGATTCAATTGTTCCAATAGTTTTTTAAATAAGAAATCCTTCTAGAAGCTTCTGGATCCTTGAGAAATCATGCACAAAGTCACGTAGGCATCCAAGGGCCCTATGGTCTACATGATCACAGGCATTGTCATCTAGGGTCCAGATGTCCTAGATATATAATATATAAATCTATAGTGATTCTGATATGATTTTGTTATGATTTAGATGTGATATAGAAATAATACATTTCTTAGATAATAATATAGATATAGTGGGTAAAAATTTCCCACTATTTCCCTGTTCCTGATGTGGGAAATTCCCAACATCACCTCCGCTGACAAATAATCTCACCTCAGCCTGACAGCAAAAATGGGCATGTCACCCTCAGACAATAACCCATGCACCTTAATTTTCCAACTGTCAACTAAAAGTCGATCATCCGCGATCAGGCTTCTCAGAATCAGGTTCTGATTTGCTCTCGTATCTCTTAGGATACTAACTTTCACTTCAGGTTGGCCTTCTATGCTAAGCCAACCTTTACTAATGAACAGGCTATACCTCTCGTTCATCAAGTTCACTTTCTGCAGTTTGTCCTGTATTAAATTAACACATGCATTTCGGGGTTCACACGTTGTCAGGGGTCACAACCCTCATGCCCTGCCGACAATTTTTAATCGTGTGACTATGTCCGTTACATTTATAGCATCTTATTTGGGAGAAGTCTCTTCTATTTCCCCCCTGTCCACTCATATTCTAGGTTTTCTGCACAGGCGCACCACCTGCATTCTCCTGGGTCTGGCTGGACTTTTGATTTGTTTGCATGCACTTAGTTTCTTGCTTAACTCCTTCATCCTCACTTTCAGATGAAGCATGTGACCTCCTTTTCTGAGTTTTAGGGTACGTTCGTTTATCTACCCATCTATCAAATATTTTCTCGTCCCAGGCTCCCCTGGGTCTGCTATAATTGCGTCTCACATCGCTCTTCACTCTGCTTTCCCTCAAGCTCTGATAAGCCTCTGTAATCATATTTACCCTATCGGTTGCGTCTCTCACATTCTTCACTCCTGCCTCTTGGATCTTAAATTATGTTTTGGGGTGCATCATTTCAAGAAATTTCTCCATTATCATCAATTGTTTCAAATCATCATACGATTCCACACCGACAGCTTCTATCCACTTCTGGAAACGCCTTTCCAGGTCTCTCGCTGTCTGGGCAAACATACTCGCTGGAGCCTTCATCATCGCTCTGTAATGCTTTCTGTAAGCTTCAGGAGTCAACAGGAAAGAACACAATACGCTGCTCTTCACAGACCAGTAATCTTGGTCTTTCTCCAAAGACAACTGGATATACGCCTCTCTGGCAGTGCCAGTCAACCGTAACTGTACCAATTGAGCACACTCTCCTCTTGTGGCCATTGTTTAATGTTGGCAATCTTCTCAAAGTGCTCAAAGAAGCTCTCTGACTCCTCAAGCACAAATAGTGGAATATCTTTATCTCTAATTTTATTATCCTGTGTGTGACACATGTGTGGTGCTCTCTGGCAACCCACGTTCGATCCTTTGCCTGCTCTATTGGCTTCTATCTCCATTTGTCTCGTTTTCTCATTCCCCTTTGGTTTTCTCTTTTTCTTTCTCCTGTTCCAACTCTAGTTCTCTTATTCAGGCTTTCTCTTTTTATACCTCTAGTTTAGTTTTCTCCTTTTCTTTTTCTACCTTTAGTCTGGTTTTCTCTTTTTCTGCTTCATTTTTAATCTGACGTTCTAACCTCAACTTCTCCAGTTTAAACTGCCTCTCTTCACGCTCCCATTCTCGTTGAATCTGGGGCTCTGGCTGAAATCTTTCCAAGCTCTTGTTCCTGCTACTGCGGCTACTCCTACTTGATCCTAGGGATCTCACTTCGTCCTGTTCATCATCTTCCTTTCTGCCTTCAGCTCTTGTCTGGGATCTTTGCTCTGCAGCTTCATTCCTAGCTCTTAAATGTCTGAGGATCTCATCCTTCATTCCAGCCACTTTAGATGACTACACCTTTATGCCACATTTCTCCGCTATCTGCTTTAACTGCTCTTTGGTGCAACCTTCCAAATCTTCAGGTTTGCCTGACTAGCTACAAATGTTTGCACCTTCTCCATCTCGTCCTGTGGGTCTTCCAGAGAGAGAGAGCAAATCTACATTTAGTCACACGGGCTACCTACTGCTGCAATGGATATGTCATTCCAACCTCCTGGACTCAAACTCGTGGTGTGTGTCAATTCAATCTCCTGGACAGGCCCCCAATTTGTTTTCAATGTCAGTATATATAAATATATATATATATATATATATATATATATAACAGAATTCCAACAGAATCTCCAACTCCACTTTCCGACATCACCTCAGCACTGAAACAAGGATAATCAAGAAACTAACAACGTTATATGGAGGACCTATGGCAATTCCACGACCAAGAGATGGCTTCCTGAACCTTGCAAGAATCAACCTCACTGAGGACCAAGTCACTCTCCTAAATCTGGGTATAAACTGTCACGTTATGTCCAGACCGAGTGAGATGGCCCGGAAAGTGGAGTTGGAGATTCTGTTGGACGACATATTCGACCTCGAAGCACAAAAGAAGGTCACCACCAAAGATACCTTACAAGCAGAACTTATTGCGGAAGGAGGAAAGAATCGAGGCAACTAAAGAAGCACCAGTCTGTCCCCCCGAGCTCAAAGCGGCAGCTAAGAGCCTTCGTGAGAACAAGGAGATAGTTGTCAGGAGAGGCGACAAGTCGCCAATATACGTCATTCTTAAAAAAGACGAATATCTGGCGAAAATGAACCTCATACTCTCTGACCAAACTAAATTCCAAATAATAACGAAGGACACTATAGCCGAACTGAAAGCAAAGGTCAACAAATTGATCGAAACTGTGAACGCCAAGAAATCTGGACTCCACCTGCCAAAGATTATTGGGGAATATAAACCTGGATATGCGTATGGAAATGTCAAGACACACAAGCCTGGAAACCCACTTCGGCCAATCATCAGCCAGATACCCACACCCACGTACAGACTGGCGAAACGACTCAACGGCTTGCTGACTCCTTATGTCCCTTGCGCCTTCAGCCTGAAGTCTACAAAGGAATTTGTTGACTTGCTGCGGGGAACATGGGCCACAGGGATAAGAGCCTCGCTGGAAGTAGAATCTCTGTTTACCAACGTACCTGTGGACGAGACAATCGGGATGATAGCCGACAGAGTGTACCGTGATCCGGCCTGTACTCCTCTTGACATACCAGAAAACAGTCTAAGGAAACTACTCCAATCTTGTACTTAAGAGGCACCCTTCTTGAGCACGGATGGACACATGTATAAGCAAGTAGATGGGGTCGCCATGGGTTCTCCCCTAGGTGTCCTGGAACAAGGGAGTATGGAGTACATAAAATAATTAGAGTTAAAACAAGAAAAAAAACAAAAACAAAGATAACAAATTTAAAAACCTTTTGAAATGGAAGGCAGATCTTCCCCCTACAGTGAAGATTGGTTGTGGGAGATTCCCAGGTGAGGTAGTTAGAAAGAACGTTTTGTGCCAGAGATAGGGGGAATAGATTAAGGGTTTGCTATCCGGGAGCTGGAATTGGTGATATTGTTGGAAACATGAATGATATTATGACGGGAAATGGAAACAAACCCATTATTTGTATTAGTGCAGGGGGTAATGATGTTGGGCGAGTTAGGAGTGAGAAGTGAGAGATTCAGGACAGCCATTGAATTAGTTAGGAGCAAGGGAGGAATCCTGATCATATGTGGCATTCTTCCAAGAAAGGGAGTGGGAAATGAATGAATGTCAAGGGCAATTGGTGTCAATTGCCGGCTGGAAAGATATTGCAAATCAAATGCAATATCTTTCATAGACAACTGGGAACACTTCTATGGAAGAAATGAAATGTATGCTCGTGATGGAGTGCATCTATCGAGAGCTGGGGTTGTTGCTGCTGCAAACTCGTTGGAAGAAGTGGTTAGAGGTGTTTGTTTGGGTTTAAACTGTTAGTAGATAGAGGTATGGGAATTGATTTGGAGGAAGGAGGTAATAAAAGTATGTGTTTGTGTGAGAAAGGAATTGGCAAAATGATCAGGAAAGAGAAGGGCCTCAAAATAACAATTCACTTAGGGTATATTACACTAACAGTAGAAGTCTAAGAAATAAAATTAACGAATTAAATGCTCTTGTCTGCACAGAAAAAATAGATATTATTGCACTTACCGAAACGTGGATGAATGTAGAAAATAGAGAACTATTAGCTGAATATCAAATAAATGGATTTAAACTATTTCACACAGATAGATATATTAGACGAGGACGTGGAGTAGCCATGTATGATAAGGACAATTTGAAATGTAGTCTCAAAGAGGGAATCAAAATTGAGTCACACACAGAAACTATTTGGATAGAATTAAACGAAAAAGCAAATAATATTATAATGGGAGTTATATATAGGCCACCAAATTTAGACAGAATGGAAGCAAAGCATCTATGGGATGAAATATCTAGGGCATCTAGATCTAACAGTATTTATGTCATGGGTGACTTTAATTTTAGTGGAATAAACTGGTTGAACAAAACAGGGAATAGTGAAGCAGAAGATTTTCTAGAATTAATTGACGATTGCTTTCTTACGCAACACGTTAAGGAACCAACACGGGAAAATAATATTTTAGATTTAGTGTTAACTAACAGGGAGACACAAATTAATGACATCGAAATAGGGAGTGAGGTAGGGAACAGTGATCACAAAGAAATCAGATTTAGCATAGAATGGAATAGACCTGTAGGAGAAAATTCTGTTAAAGTGCCAGATTTTCGAAAAGCTGATTTTAATAGCCTAAGAAATTCTTTGGGTCAAATTGATTGGAAAGTCTTGGGTATGGGGTGTGGGCCGGTCTTGGAGCGAGACATGAACCCAGCGATAGGTGACTTAAATGGGGATTTCGATGTGGATTCAATATATAACTTATTTAAGAATGTTCTAAACAAAACAGAGGAACGTAGTATACCATACAAATTGAATAGATCGAATACTAATGACCCAAAGTGGATAACAAAGAATTTGAAGAACCTTATAGGTAAAAAGAGAGCTTGGTACAAAAGGATTAAAAATGGGGAGGTCACTTTAGAACAGGAATTCGTACAACTGGTTAGAAATGTTAAAAAAGAGATAAGGAAAGCAAAAAGAAACTATGAAGTTCGCATAGCAAGGCAAGCAAAGACAAATCCTAAAGGGTTTTTTCAGTTATATCGTACTAAGACTAGGGAAAGGATAGGTCCATTAAAAACTGAGACAGGTCAAATAACAGATAGTGATGAAGAGATGAGTAGTATTTTTAATAAATATTTTGTATCTGTATTTACTAAAGAGGAACTTAACAATATGCCTTCAGCCGAACAAGTCTATGTGGGTGGGGACGAGGACAGGTTGACGAGTTTAGCAGTTACCAGGGAGGATGTTCTTAAACAAATAGTAAAACTCAAACCAAACAAATCCCCAGGGCCGGATGAAGTGGTTGCCAGGGTGCTTAAAGAATGCAAAGAGGAGCTTTGTGACCCACTGTCAACCATATTTAATAAATCAATAGAGTCAGGCAGAGTGCCAGAGTTTTGGAAAGTTGCTAATGTGATACCAGTTTTTAAGAAAGGAGATAGATCACTTGCGTCTAACTATCGACCAATTAGCCTAACGTCTATTGTGGGACAGTTACTCGAATCTATAATAGCAAATAAAATTCGTCTTCATCTTGAAAAACATAAATTAATAATTGAGTCGCAACATGGTTTTATAAAAGGCCGTTCATGTTTAACAAATTTGTTATCTTTTTATTCTAGCATATTTGAGGCAGTTGATAGTGGTAAGGATTGTGATGTTGTGTACCTTGACTTTAGCAAAGCTTTTGATACAGTGCCACATGAAAGACTGATTAAAAAGATGATTAAAAAGAGACTCATGGTATTGGGGGTGCTATATTAAGCTGGATTAGGGCATGGCTATACCAAAGGAAACAGAGAGTTAGTATAAATGGAGTCAAGTCAGAGTGGGAAAATGTTGTAAGTGGAGTGCCTCAAGGCTCTGTCCTGGGACCTTTGTTGTTTATAATATATATAAATGATTTAGATTCAGGTTTGAGTAGCAACATTTGCAAATTTGCCGATGATACGAAAATCGGTAGGGAAATTAATTCGGAGGAGGACTCACTATCACTTCAAGTTGATCTAGATAGGGTTTTGAAATGGTCGAAGGATTGGCAGATGCAGTTTAATGCTGATAAAGTAAAGTTCTGAGGTTAGGTAATGATGGTAGAGTTACAAGATACGAGCTAGATGGTGTTGAGATTGCGAAGTCGGATTGCGAAAGGGATCTGGGAGTTTTGATTAGTAAGAATTTAAAACAAAAGGATCAATGTATAAATGTTCGTAATAAGGCAAATCGGACACTTGGATTTATTAATCGCAGCGTTAGTAACAAGACACCTGGTGTGGTTCTCAAGCTATATCTTGCGGGCCGAAACTTCGTCGTCCAGGACCTTTCCATCGCCGAAACACCTAGTGTGTGGACTGGTCAACATTCTTCAGCTACCTTATTGTGACTCATCGCCTGCTAATGTACAGGTTCCTATCATATATACACATAAAGTTGTGTATGGCGTCAGCCTGCACCACATCACTTCCTACTGCATTCAATTTGTCTACTACTCTGTCGCTGAAAAAATTGTTTGTAACGTCTCTATGGCTCATTTGGGCACTCAATTTCCACCTGTGTCAACGAGTGCGTGTGCCCCTTGTGTTTAAAATTATTTTATTTATTTACGCAATCAATTCCTCTGAGAATCTTGTATGTGGTGATTATGTCCCCTCTAACTCTTGTCTCGTGAGGTTTAATTCCCGTAGTCTCTCCTCGTAGCAGGAGAGTACTTGTAAAGGTATACTCCGTCTGGAGATAAATTCTCAGGGAACAGTTGAGCTGTAGAGTGGATATAACATTCACCCATACATACTCGCCTTCTGATACAATAATTTATATTATTCACAGTAAGTGTCTAAAACTCAGCACTCACCCCTCGATGGTTATTTTCAAAAGAATTTCGAGATTCCATTAGAGTAAACACGATCGTGGAAATAGTTTCTTTTGGGTGTTGGCTACGTTTGTTGGTGTACGTGAGAGGATGTATGTCATTACCCTGTATGTCATACTGTCATGCATCCTGTTATCTCCCAGGTAGATAATTGTACAGCTGCTGTTAAGATGGAATTGTTATTGAAATTACGAGCTGGTCTATTATTACGCTCGTAATAATAGACCAGTAAATAGATCTAAATATTCTTACCTAAACTTCAGTTATAGTAGCAAGTTATCTGGTTACTTGACTATGTCCCACAACAACTACCTTGAACATCAATCAGGTGTTTGTATTTATCAGCAGCAGTTTCTTTCACTAATATTTATTAATTAATTTGATATCTCTCCACAGAACTAAAACAACAAAATTCCGTTGATAAAACTCGACGAAAGTGAAGTTATAATTTTTGTGATTGGTGCATTTAATACGTTCCGTATTAATTGGTAGTAGATAATTAGGTCTTTATTTTGCTAATTACCTACTTGAGGTTGGTAATTCGCAAGAAATTTGCTAATTACCAACATTACAAACGTATTTATTGGTAATAGGTAATTACCTATTGAAGTTGGCGAAAATAATACTGATATAAACAAATCCACAAGGCCCTTGTTTGTCTGATATATCACCCTATTGTGATTTCTGTGTGAATACTGCTGTGAATAAATGTTTTCATTAACACAACTTCATTCACTAACATTGCAGAGAATTGAAAAGATTAGGATTCTGTTATTTTAGCCGCCTGCTTTCACTGGTTATTTTATTTTGTTGATTGATTGTACTGGTTCATTTGTGGAGCATAATCATGATGCCGGTTCGAAGATTCAAAATTTACCAGCAGGATTTATATTATTTAATAAATATTTATTAAATTAATTATATTTAATTTGGTATTCAATTATTTCTTTAGAGAATGGGCTGAATAATTTTTAATTTATCCCACTAATCTAGTTTTATCCTCTTCACAAACTTGAGGGTTATTTCTGTGTTCTACCTAGTCAAAATTAAATTATTTATAAATTTTGTTAGTATGATTTTTCTACTATTTCAAGAATGATTAATTATATAAATAGACAAGCTTAGCTGTCATTGTAGAATAAGGCCTGGTTAACAAGCAACATTTCTTTTTTTTTCTAACAGAAAACGAGTAAGATGACTATATCTTTTTATTCATATACTCTTACCTGTGCATCGTGCAAGTTACCCATAATCGGTAAAGCCATGTTCTGATTTAACAGATACAGGATAATGATATTACAAAAATTCAACAAAATTTTATTTCTAGGTTGTATTTAAAATATTTTTATATAATTATCCATTACACACATATACTTATTAAAACTAAAAATTATATATACTAAAATACAAATATTTAAAAAAATAAATTGTAAATTATAAAAATCAAATATAACGAAATTGAAACAGCAAGATACATAACGGGCATCGTTCCCTGTTAGTAGGACTTGAGCTTATGACTGTTGTGCTCTGGGTCATGTCAGTAATATTCTCGCTCATGTTTGTTGAATTTTCACTCTCATAGGCAGCATTTTCTATTACTTCTTTAGCATTCTCACCATCCTCTTCAGTAGATGTAGGGAGGATGCCACTGGTGGTGTTCCTCCAGGCAGCAATGTCTGCCTGGAGGTTCGGCAGGCGACTGTAAGAGCCGATGTCCAGAGGACACCGTGTGAAAGGGTCTGAGGGAGACACCAGCAGCAAATGCACCAGTGTCGAATCATCCACCACCATCTTGGACGAATGTAGTAGCACCGGCGACTCCATCACACACTGTGTCACGCTGTCCACAAACTCCTCTGGACACTCCTCTATCGAATCCTCGCATGTTGTTGGGAAATTGTGGAACGAGATCCCAGATTCTGCCGCTCTGAGGTTGATATTAGCCAAACTTTGAGCGTAGTTAGATATCAGAACTCGATAAATATAAGATGATTTCCCTAGAACTGACCACACTTGATATATGTTATCGATATTTGAGACGAGGTGACTGTAAGTGTTTTGATCTTCAACTCGTAACATATTACTTACTGCAACAAAAGGAGTTGTAATTGTAACCAAGGAATTTATAGCAGCTTGGGCCAGACCAGGACACGCATAAGCCGACATCGTAGGTTGTACAGCAACCAAAAGCTGCAATAGGTGGACGATAGCATAATACGTACTTGCAGTGTTCGAAGCACTCATATTCAATTTAAGATACATCTTTTGAGTTTCCTCTGTTTCTTGGGTCAGGAGCAGTACCAGGCGGTTGAAGAAAATTACTTCTGGTCCGACTTGTAAATTCCTCACCTGGCGGACGGCGGTCACAACAACATCATTTAGGTGACCGTATTTATGAAGGTGGATCAGCACTTTGTGAAGTGGATAAAAGAGACTGGTTCGAGAGCCACCGGTCACGAATCTGTGATGATTTAAATTAAGGTAGGTGCTCATATTAACCAACCCAGCAGCTACCTGCTTACCCGATACAGTATCCTGCAGATAATGTCCGGGCCATATACTAATTAAACGAAGAATTTCCAGACGAAGGTCCACATTTGGACATAACTTGTGATCAGAAAACAGTCGTAGTGCCCAGGGTTTCAATGCATCTGAAAATATTAAACTTAGATCCAAGTTTGTTTTCTGATCCCAGTGTTTTATAAGATTGATAATATTCAAGAGGACGCTCTCCCATTGGCCTGTCATCGTAACAGGCTTCTGATTCAGACACGTGGCGATAGTTATAGCCCAAAATACTCCTAGTTCAGCTTTCATTAAGGCAAAATGTTCTCGGTTGAGATTTTGATATGCAAAAACATCAAAATTGTTTTCCATCGATTTCATTGCTTGTGCTAATTGCGCACCAATGATTCTTGAGCTGTCGATCTTCGACACGGCTATGAGGAATTGATTGAAGTTATTGACTTCAATTGCCTTCTTTAAGTCAGCAAAATTCTGTGTGGCGTCCATTCGTGTACGAGGTTAACAATTTTGACGAAGGCCAACTTAATGATGAGAGCGTTATGTAAAACTGCTGTTGTTTCAGATTTAGCTACTCAGAACGAAGCGTCAATGTAGCACGGGCTATGGTGAGCCCGTAAACAAAAAATGCTATTATTTGAGCCATTTTATAGGACACATCAGGTGGGTCAGTGAGGTGAAGACCTCCGTGATGACCTCACCACACTGCAAAAAATTAAGAATCGACGACGTTTCATAAGAACATAAGAATAAAGATAACTGCAGAAGGACTATTGGCCCCTTGCGTGGCAGCTCCTATTTATTTAGATCCAATTTCATTCAAATGAATTTTTAACCTACGATTGTAACAATCAAGGGATCCAACTTCTATAATGTTATGCGGTAATTGGTTATAATTACCGCATAACCAAACGGCGACCAAAACTGAACTGAACATAAGAACATTTGAATAAAAGTACCTACAGAAAGCCTACTGGCCCATAAGAAGCAGGTCCTGTTTATAAATAAGAACATAGGTAACTGCAGAAGGCCTATTGGCCCATACGAGGCAGCTCCAATTTATAACCACCCAATCCCACTCATATACATGCCCAACCCACGTTTGAAACAATCGTGGGACTCCACCTCCACCACGTCACGTGGTAATTGGTTCTACAAATCAACAACCGAACCAGTATTTCTGGTTCGGTAACAGGGCTGATTGTACGAATTCCTGTTCTAAACTAACTCCCCCATTCTTAATCGTTTTGCACCACGCTCTATTTTTACCTTTAATGTTCTTCAGATCCTTTGTTACCCACTTTGGATCATTAGTATTAGATCTATTCAATTTATATGGTATACTACATTCCTGGGATTTGCTTAGAATATTTTTAAATAGATATATTTTGAATTCACATCGAAAATACCTTTTACGTCACCAATCGCTGGGTTCACATCTAGCTCCAAGACCGGCCCACACCCTATACCCAAAACTTTCCAATCTATTTGAACCAAAAAAATTCTTAGGTTATTCTTATCAGCTTTTCGAAAATCAGGCACTTTAACAGAATTTTCTCCTACAGATCTATTCCATTCAATGCTAAATCTGATTTCTTTATGATCACTGTTCCCTAGCTCACTCCCTATTTCGATGTCCTTAATTTGTGTTTCACTGTTAGTTAACACTAAATCTAAAATATTATTTTCCCGCGTGGCTTTCCTTAATGTGTTGAGTAAGAAGCAGGAATAAAAAAGAAGAAATAATTTAAATAGGGAGATTGAAGAAATCGAGTGGAAATTAAAACACTCATCAAACTGGAGAGCAAGGAAAACGCAATTCAGGAAATTAAGAAAAATCCAAAATACTTCTTCACATATGCGAAATCAAAACAAAAACCACTGTCAGTATTGGACCTATTCGTACAAGTGAAGGTTCATACTCGGAGGATGACAAAGAAATTAGTGATATCCAAAAAAAGCAGTATGAGGACATGCTTAGCACTCCAATAAACAACATGAAAGTGGACGATCCAAACAATTTCTTTATGCGGGATATCTAAACCCCTGTAAATAATACTGATATCAACACAAGCGTACCAGACTTTGAAAAAGAAATTGAAAACATACACATGCACTCGGCCCCGGGTCCAGATTCACGGAATTCAATATTTATAAAGAAATGCAAAGTGCCGGTAGCACAGGCACTCAGTTCTTATGTTCTTCAGCTTCGTTCTTATGTTCTCCAGTTGGTTCTTATGTTCATCAGCTATATCTTGCTCTAGTTAGGCCCCATTAAGATTATGCAGTTCAGTTTTGGTCGCCATATTATAGAATGGATATAAATTCACTTGAACGTGTCCAGCGTAGGATGACTAAGTTAATTCACCATATTAGAAATCTTTCATATGAAGAAAGATTAACAAAGCTTAAGTTGCATTCACTGGAAAGGTGAAGACTTAGGAGTGACATGATAGAGGTTTACAAGTGGGTGAATGGACATAACAAAGGGGATATTAATAGGGTATTAAAAGTATCAACACAAGACAGAACACGAAACAATGGGTATAAATTGGATAAGTTTAGATTTAGGAAAGACTTGGATAAACACTGGTTCACTGGTGCAGGGGGTAATGATGTTGGACGAGTTAGGAGTAAGGAACTAACACAGCGATTCAGGACAGCCATTGAATTAGTTAGGAGCAAGGGAGGAATCCCGATCATATGTGGCATTCTTCCAAGAAAGGGAGTGGGAAATGAATGGATGTCAAGGGCACTTGGTGTCAATTGCCGGCTTGAAAGATATTGCAAATCAAATGCAATATCTTTCATTGACAACTGGGAACACTTCTATGGAAGAAATGAAATGTATGCTCGTGATGGGGTGCATCTATCGAGAGCTGGGGTTGTTGCTGTTGCGAACTCGTTGGAAGAAGTGGTTAGAGGTGTTTGTTTGGGTTTAAACTGTTAGTAGATAGAGGTATGGGAATTGATTTGGAGGAAGGAGGTAATAAAAGTATGTGTTTGTGGGAGAAAGGAATTGGCAAAACGATCAGGGAAAGAGAAGGTCCGCAAAATAACAATTCACTTAGGGTATATTACACTAACAGTAGAAGTCTAAGAAATAAAATTAACGAATTAAATGCTCTTGTCTGCACAGAAAAAATAGATATTATTGCACTTACCGAAACGTGGATGAATGTAGAAAATAGAGAACTATTAGCTGAATATCAAATATATGGATTTAAACTATTTCACTCAGATAGATATATTAGACGAGGAGGTGGAGTAGCCATATATGTTAGGGACAATTTGAAATGTAGTCTCAAAGAGGGAATCAAAACAGAGCCACACACAGAAACTATTTGGATAGCATTAAACGAAAAAGCAAATAATATAAGAACATAAGAACATAAGAACAAAGGTAACTGCAGAAGGCCTATTGGCCCATACGAGGCAGCTCCTATTCTATAACCACCCAATCCCACTCATATACTTGTCCAACCCGTGCTTGAAACAATCGAGGGACCCCACCTCCACAATGTTACGCGGCAATTGGTTCCACAAATCAACAACCCTGTTACTGAACCAGTATTTACCCAAGTCTTTCCTAAATCTAAACTTATCCAATTTATATCCATTGTTTCGTGTTCTGTCCTGTGTTGATACTTTTAATACCCTATTAATATCCCCCCGGTTATGTCCATTCATCCACTTGTAAACCTCTATCATGTCACCCCTAACTCTTCGCCTTTCCAGTGAATGCAACTTAAGCTTTGTTAATCTTTCTTCATATGAAAGATTTCTAATTTGGGGAATTAACTTAGTCATCCTACGCTGGACACGTTCAAGTGAATTTATATCCATTCTATAATATGGCGACCAAAACTGAACTGCATAATCTAAATGGGGCCTAACTAGAGCAAGATATAGCTTGAGAACCACACCAGGTGTCTTGTTACTAACGCTGCGATTAATAAATCCAAGTGTCCGATTTGCCTTATTACGAACATTTATGCATTGATCCTTTTATTTTAAATTCTTACTAATCATAACTCCCAGATCCCTTTCGCAATCCGACTTCGCAATCACAACACCATCTAGCTCGTATCTTGTAACTCTATCATCATTACCTAACCTCAGAACTTTACATTTATCAGCATTAAACTGCATCTGCCAATCCTTTGACCATTTCAAAACCCTATCTAGATCAACTTGAAGTGATAGTGAGTCCTCCTCCGAATTAATTTCCCTACCGATTTTCGTATCATCGGCAAATTTGCAAATGTTGCTACTCAAACCTGAATCTAAATCATTTATATATATTATAAACAACAGAGGTCCCAGGACAGAGCCTTGAGGCACTCCACTTACAACATTTTCCCACTCTGACTTGATTCCATTTATACTAACTCTCTGTTTCCTTTGGTATAGCCATGCCCTAATCCAGCTTAATATAGCACCCCCAATACCATGAGACTCTATTTTTTTAATCAGTCTTTCATGTGGCACTGTATCAAAAGCTTTGCTAAAGTCAAGGTATACAACATCGCAATCCTTACCACTATCAACTGCCTCAACAATGCTAGAATAAAAAGATAACAAATTTGTTAAACATGAACGGCCATTTATAAAACCATGTTGCGACTCAATTATTAATTTATGTTTTTCAAGATGAAGACGAATTTTATTTGCTATTATAGATTCGAGTAACTTTCCCACAATAGACGTTAGGCTAATTGGTCGATAGTTAGACGCAAGTGATCTATCTCCTTTCTTAAAAACTGGTATCACATTAGCAACTTTCCAAAACTCTGGTACTCTGCCTGACTCTATTGATTTATTAAATATGGTTGACAGTGGGTCACAAAGCTCCTCTTTGCATTCTTTAAGCACCCTAGCAAACACTTCATCCGGCCCTGGGGATTTGTTTGGTTTGAGTTTTACTATTTGTTTAAGAACATCCTCCCTGGTAACTGCTAAACTCGTCAACCTGTCCTCGTCCCCACCCACATAGACTTGTTCGGCTGAAGGCATATTGTTAAGTTCCTCTTTAGTAAATACAGATACAAAATATTTATTAAAAATACTACTCATCTCTTCATCACTATCTGTTATTTGACCTGTCTCAGTTTTTAATGGACCTATCCTTTCCCTAGTCTTAGTACGATATAACTGAAAAAACCCTTTAGGATTTGTCTTTGCTTGCCCTGCTATGCGAACTTCATAGTTCCTTTTTGCTTTCCTTATCTCTTTTTTAACATTTCTAACCAGTTGTACGAATTCCTGTTCTAAAGTGACCTCCCCATTTTTAATCCTTTTGTACCAAGCTCTCTTTTACCTATAAGGTTCTTCAAATTCTTTGTTATCCAATATTATAATAGGAGTAATATATAGGCCACCAAATTTAGACAGAATGGAAGCAAAGCACCTATGGGATGAAATATCTAGAGCATCTAGATCTAACAGTATTTATGTCATGGGTGACTTTAATTTTAGCGGAATAAACTGGTTGAACAAAACAGGGAATAGTGAAGCAGAAGATTTTCTAGAATTAATTGACGATTGCTTTCTTACGCAACACATTAAGGAACCAACACGGGAAAATAATATTTTAGATTTAGTGTTAACTAACAGGGAAACGCAAATTAATGACATCGAAATAGGGAGTGAGCTAGGGAGCAGTGATCACAAAGAAATCAGATTTAGCATAGAATGGAATAGACCAGTAGGAGAAAATTCTGTTAAAGTGCCAGATTTTCGAAAAGCTGATTTTAATAGCCTAAGAAATTTTTTGGGTCAAATTGATTGGAAAGTCTTGGGTATGGGGTGTGGGCCGGTCTTGGAGCGAGACATGAACCCAGCGATAGGTGACTTAAATGGGGATTTCGATGTGGATTCAATATATAACTTATTTAAGAATATTCTAAACAAAGCACAGGAACGTAGTATACCATACAAATTGAATAGATCGAATACTAATGACCCAAAGTGGATAACAAAGAATTTGAAGAACCTTATAGGTAAAAAGAGAGCTTGGTACAAAAGGATTAAAAATGGGGAGGTCACTTTAGAACAGGAATTCGTACAACTGGTTAGAAATGTTAAAAAAGAGATAAGGAAAGCAAAAAGAAACTATGAAGTTCGCATAGCAGGGCAAGCAAAGACAAATCCTAAAGGGTTTTTTCAGTTATATCGTACTAAGACTAGGGAAAGGATAGGTCCATTAAAAACTGAGACAGGTCAAATAACAGATAGTGATGAAGAGATGAGTAGTATTTTTAATAAATATTTTGTATCTGTATTTACTAAAGAGGAACTTAACAATATGCCTTCAGCCGAACAAGTCTATGTGGGTGGGGACGAGGACAGGTTGACGAGTTTAGCAGTTACCAGGGAGGATGTTCTTAAACAAATAGTAAAACTCAAACCAAACAAATCCCCAGGGCCGGATGAAGTGTTTGCCAGGGTGCTTAAAGAATGCAAAGAGGAGCTTTGTGACCCACTGTCAACCATTTTTAATAAATCAATAGAGTCAGGCAGAGTGCCAGAGTTTTGGAAAGTTGCTAATGTGATACCAGTTTTTAAGAAAGGAGATAGATCGCTTGCGTCTAACTATCGACCAATTAGCCTAACGTCTATTGTGGGAAAGTTACTCGAATCCATAATAGCAAATAAAATTCGTCTTCATCTTGAAAAACATAAATTAATAATTGAGTCGCAACATGGTTTTATAAATGGCCGTTCATGTTTAACAAATTTGTTATCTTTTTATTCTAGCATTGTTGAGGCAGTTGATAGTGGTAAGGATTGCGATGTTGTGTACCTTGACTTTAGCAAAGCTTTTGATACAGTGCCACATGAAAGACTGATTAAAAAGATAGAGTCTCATGGTATTGGGGGTGCTATATTAAGCTGGATTAGGGCATGGCTATACCAAAGGAAACAGAGAGTTAGTATAAATGGAATCAAGTCAGAGTGGGAAAATGTTGTAAGTGGAGTGCCTCAAGGCTCTGTCCTGGGACCTCTGTTGTTTATAATATATATAAATGATTTAGATTCAGGTTTGAGTAGCAACATTTGCAAATTTGCCGATGATACGAAAATCGGTAGGGAAATTAATTCGGAGGAGGACTCACTATCACTTCAAGTTGATCTAGATAGGGTTTTGAAATGGTCAAAGGATTGGCAGATGCAGTTTAATGCTGATAAATGTAAAGTTCTGAGGTTAGGTAATGATGATAGAGTTACAAGATACGAGCTAGATGGTGTTGTGATTGCGAAGTCGGATTGCGAAAGGGATCTGGGAGTTATGATTAGTAAGAATTTAAAACAAAAGGATCAATGCATAAATGTTCGTAATAAGGCAAATCGGACACTTGGATTTATTAATCGCAGCGTTAGTAACAAGACACCTGGTGTGGTTCTCAAGCTATATCTTGCTCTAGTTAGGCCCCATTTAGATTATGCAGTTCAGTTTTGGTCGCCATATTATAGAATGGATATAAATTCACTTGAACGTGTCCAGCGTAGGATGACTAAGTTAATTCCCCAAATTAGAAATCTTTCATATGAAGAAAGATTAACAAAGCTTAAGTTGCATTCACTGGAAAGGCGAAGAGTTAGGGGCGACATGATAGAGGTTTACAAGTGGGTGAATGGACATAACAAGGGGGATATTAATAGGGTATTAAAAGTATCAACACAGGACAGAACACGAAACAATGGGTATAAATTGGATAAGTTTAGATTTAGGAAAGACTTGGGTAAATACTGGTTCAGTAACAGGGTTGTAGATTTGTGGAACCAATTGCCGCGTAACGTGGTGGAGGTGGGGTCCCTCGATTGTTTCAAGCGCGGGTTGGACAAGTATATGAGTGGGATTGGGTGGTTATAGAATAGGAGCTGCCTCGTATGGGCCAATAGGCCTTCTGCAGTTACCTTTGTTCTTATGTTCTTATGTTCTTATGAAACGTGGATGAACGTAGAAAATAGAGAACTATTAGCTGAATATCAAATATATGGATTTAAACTATTTCACACAGATAGATATATTAGACGAGGAGGTGGAGTAGCCATATATGTTAGGGACAATTTGAAATGTAGTCTCAAAGAGGGAATCAAAACAGAGCCACACACAGAAACTATTTGGATTGAATTAAACGAAAAAGCTAATAATATTATAATAGGAGTAATATATAGGCCACCAAATTTAGACAGAATGGAAGCAAAGCATCTATGGGATGAAATATCTAGAGCATCTAGATCTAACAGTATTTATGTCATGGGTGACTTTAATTTTAGCGGAATAAACTGGTTGAACAAAACAGGGAATAGTGAAGCAGAAGATTTTCTAGAATTAATTGACGATTGCTTTCTTACGCAACACATTAAGGAACCAACACGGGAAAATAATATTTTAGATTTAGTGTTAACTAACAGGGAAACGCAAATTAATGACATCGAAATAAGAAGAACATAAGAACATAAGAACAAAGGTAACTGCAGAAGGCCTATTGGCCCATACGAGGCAGCTCCTATTCTATAACCACCCAATCCCACTCATATACTTGTCCAACCCGTGCTTGAAACAATCGAGGGACCCCACCTCCACAATGTTACGCGGCAATTGGTTCCACAAATCAACAACCCTGTTACTGAACCAGTATTTACCCAAGTCTTTCCTAAATCTAAACTTATCCAATTTATATCCATTGTTTCGTGTTCTGTCCTGTGTTGATACTTTTAATACCCTATTAATATCCCCCCGGTTATGTCCATTCATCCACTTGTAAACCTCTATCATGTCACCCCTAACTCTTCGCCTTTCCAGTGAATGCAACTTAAGCTTTGTTAATCTTTCTTCATATGAAAGATTTCTAATTTGGGGAATTAACTTAGTCATCCTACGCTGGACACGTTCAAGTGAATTTATATCCATTCTATAATATGGCGACCAAAACTGAACTGCATAATCTAAATGGGGCCTAACTAGAGCAAGATATAGCTTGAGAACCACACCAGGTGTCTTGTTACTAACGCTGCGATTAATAAATCCAAGTGTCCGATTTGCCTTATTACGAACATTTATGCATTGATCCTTTTGTTTTAAATTCTTACTAATCATAACTCCCAGATCCCTTTCGCAATCCGACTTCGCAATCACAACACCATCTAGCTCGTATCTTGTAACTCTATCATCATTACCTAACCTCAGAACTTTACATTTATCAGCATTAAACTGCATCTGCCAATCCTTTGACCATTTCAAAACCCTATCTAGATCAACTTGAAGTGATAGTGAGTCCTCCTCCGAATTAATTTCCCTACCGATTTTCGTATCATCGGCAAATTTGCAAATGTTGCTACTCAAACCTGAATCTAAATCATTTATATATATTATAAACAACAGAGGTCCCAGGACAGAGCCTTGAGGCACTCCACTTACAACATTTTCCCACTCTGACTTGATTCCATTTATACTAACTCTCTGTTTCCTTTGGTATAGCCATGCCCTAATCCAGCTTAATATAGCACCCCCAATACCATGAGACTCTATTTTTTTAATCAGTCTTTCATGTGGCACTGTATCAAAAGCTTTGCTAAAGTCAAGGTATACAACATCGCAATCCTTACCACTATCAACTGCCTCAACAATGCTAGAATAAAAAGATAACAAATTTGTTAAACATGAACGGCCATTTATAAAACCATGTTGCGACTCAATTATTAATTTATGTTTTTCAAGATGAAGACGAATTTTATTTGCTATTATAGATTCGAGTAACTTTCCCACAATAGACGTTAGGCTAATTGGTCGATAGTTAGACGCAAGTGATCTATCTCCTTTCTTAAAAACTGGTATCACATTAGCAACTTTCCAAAACTCTGGCACTCTGCCTGACTCTATTGATTTATTAAATATGGTTGACAGTGGGTCACAAAGCTCCTCTTTGCATTCTTTAAGCACCCTAGCAAACACTTCATCCGGCCCTGGGGATTTGTTTGGTTTGAGTTTTACTATTTGTTTAAGAACATCCTCCCTGGTAACTGCTAAACTCGTCAACCTGTCCTCGTCCCCACCCACATAGACTTGTTCGGCTGAAGGCATATTGTTAAGTTCCTCTTTAGTAAATACAGATACAAAATATTTATTAAAAATACTACTCATCTCTTCATCACTATCTGTTATTTGACCTGTCTCAGTTTTTAATGGACCTATCCTTTCCCTAGTCTTAGTACGATATAACTGAAAAAACCCTTTAGGGTTTTTTCCCTAACCCTAACCCTTTTCCCTAACTAACCTAGCTCAATAGGGAGTGAGCTAGGGAGCAGTGATCACAAAGAAATCAGATTTAGCATAGAATGGAATAGACCAGTAGGAGAAAATTCTGTTAAAGGGCCAGATTTTCGAAAAGCTGATTTTAATAGCCTAAGAAATTTTTTGGGTCAAATTGATTGGAAAGGCTTGGGTATGGGGTGTGGGCCGGTCTTGGAGCGAGACATGAACCCAGCGATAGGTGACTTAAATGGGGATTTCGATGTGGATTCAATATATAACTTATTTAAGAATATTCTAAACAAAGCACAGGAACGTAGTATACCATACAAATTGAATAGATCGTATACTAATGACCCAAAGTGGATAACAAAGAATTTGAAGAACCTTATAGGTAAAAAGAGAGCTTGGTACAAAAGGATTAAAAATGGGGAGGTCACTTTAGAACAGGAATTCGTACAACTGGTGAGAAATGTTAAAAAAGAGATAAGGAAAGCAAAAAGAAACTATGAAGTTCGCATAGCAGGGCAAGCAAAGACAAATCCTAAAGGGTTTTTTCAGTTATATCGTACTAAGACTAGGGAAAGGATAGGTCCATTAAAAACTGAGACAGGTCAAATAACAGATAGTGATGAAGAGATGAGTAGTATTTTTAATAAATATTTTGTATCTGTATTTACTAAAGAGGAACTTAACAATATGCTGATAAATGTAAAGTTCTGAGGCTAGGTAATGATGATAGAGTTACAAGATAGGAGCTAGAAGGTGTTGAGATTGTGAAGTCGGATTGCGAAAGGGATCTGGGAGTTATGATTAGTAAGAATTTAAAACAAAAGGATCAATGCATGAATGTTCGTAACGAATAGGACACTGGGATTTATTAATCGAAGCGTTAGTAACAAGACACCTGGTGTGGTTCTTAAGCTATATCTTGCTCTGGTTAGGCCCCATTTAGATTATGCAGTTCAGTTTTGGTCGCCGTATTATAGAATGGATTTAAATTCACTTGAACGTGTCCAACGTAGGATGACTAAGTTAATTCCCCAAATCAGAAATCTTTCATATGAAGAAAGATTAACAAAGCTTAAGTTACAGTCACTGGAAAGGCGAAGAGTTAGGGGTGACATGATAGAGGTTTACAAGTGGATGAATGGACATAACAGGGGGGATATTAATAGGGTATTAAAAATATCAACACAAGACAGAACACGAAACAATGGGTATAAATTGGATAAGTTTAGATTTAGGAAAGACTTGGGTAAATACTGGTTCAGTAACCGGGTTATCTTGAGATCTTGCGGTTATCTTGAGATGATTTCGGAGCTTTAGTGTCCCCGCGACCCGGTCCTCGACCAGGCCTCCACCCCCAGGAAGCAGCCCGTGACAGCTGACTAACACCCAGGTACCTAATTTACTGCTAGGTAACAGGAGCATAGGGTGAAGGAAACTCTGCTCATTGTTTCTCGCCGGCGCCCGGGATCGAACCCGGGACCACAGGATCACAAGTCCAGCGTGCTGTCCGCTCGGCCGACCGGCTCCCTTTGTTGTTGCTCCTGGGTTGTTGATTTGTGGAACCAATTGCCGCGTAACGTGGTGGAGGTGATGTCCCTCGATTGTTTCAAGCTCGGGTTGGACAAGTATATGAGTGGGATTGGGTGGTTATAGAATAGGAGCTGCCTCGTATGGGCCAATAGGCCTTCTGCAGTTATCATTGTTCTTATGTTCTTATGTTCTTATGTTCTTCAGCCGAACAAGTCTATGTGGGTGGGGACGAGGACAGGTTGACGAGTTTAGCAGTTACCAGGGAGGATGTTCTTAAACAAATAGTAAAACTCAAACCAAACAAATCCCCAGGGCCGGATGAAGTGTTTGCTAGGGTGCTTAAAGAATGCAAAGAGGAGCTTTGTGACCCACTGTCAACCATATTTAATAAATCAATAGAGTCAGGCAGAGTGCCAGAGTTTTTGGAAAGTTGCTAATGTGATACCAGTTTTTAAGAAAGGAGATAGATCACTTGCGTCTAACTATCGACCAATTAGCCTAACGTCTATTATGGGAAAGTTACTCGAATCTATAATAGCAAATAAAATTCGTCTTCATCTTGAAAAACATAAATTAATAATTGAGTCGCAACATGGTTTTATAAATGGCCGTTCATGTTTAACAAATTTGTTATCTTTTTATTCTAGCATTGTTGAGGCAGTTGATAGTGGTAAGGATTGCGATGTTGTATACCTTGACTTTAGCAAAGCTTTTGATACAGTGCCACATGAAAGACTGATTAAAAAAATAGAGTCTCATGGTATTGGGGGTGCTATATTAAGCTGGATTAGGGCATGGCTATACCAAAGGAAACAGAGAGTTAGTATAAATGGAATCAAGTCAGAGTGGGAAAATGTTGTAAGTGGAGTGCCTCAAGGCTCTGTCCTGGGACCTCTGTTGTTTATAATATATATAAATGATTTAGATTCAGGTTTGAGTAGCAACATTTGCAAATTTGCCGATGATACGAAAATCGGTAGGGAAATTAATTCGGAGGACTCACTATCACTTCAAGTTGATCTAGATAGGGTTTTGAAATGGTCAAAGGATTGGCAGATGCAGTTTAATGCTGATAAATGTAAAGTTCTGAGGTTAGGTAATGATGATAGAGTTACAAGATACGAGCTAGATGGTGTTGTGATTGCGAAGTCGGATTGCGAAAGGGATCTGGGAGTTATGATTAGTAAGAATTTAAAACAAAAGGATCAATGCATAAATGTTCGTAATAAGGCAAATCGGACACTTGGATTTATTAATCGCAGCGTTAGTAACAAAACACCTGGTGTGGTTCTCAAGCTATATCTTGCTCTAGTTAGGCCCCATTTAGATTATGCAGTTCAGTTTTGGTCGCCATATTATAGAATGGATATAAATTCACTTGAACGTGTCCAGCGTAGGATGACTAAGTTAATTCCCCAAATTAGAAATCTTTCATATGAAGAAAGATTAACAAAGCTTAAGTTGCATTCACTGGAAAGGCGAAGAGTTAGGGGTGACATGATAGAGGTTTACAAGTGGATGAATGGACATAACCGGGGGGGATAATAATAGGGTATTAAAAGTATCAACACAGGACAGAACACGAAACAATGGATATAAATTGGATAAGTTTAGATTTAGGAAAGACTTGGGTAAATACTGGTTCAGTAACAGGGTTGTTGATTTGTGGAACCAATTGCCGCGTAACATTGTGGTGGTGGGGTCCCTCGATTGTTTCAAGCACGGGTTGGACAAGTATATAAGTGGGATTGGGTGGTTATAGAATAGGAGCTGCCTCGTATGGGCCAATAGGCCTTCTGCAGTTACCTTTGTTAAGAACATAAGAACATAAGAACAAAGGTAACTGCAGAAGGCCTATTGGCCCATACGAGGCAGCTCCTCTTCTATAACCACCCAATCCCACTTATATACTTGTCCAACCCGTGCTTGAAACAATCGAGGGACCCCACCACCACAATGTTACGCGGCAATTGGTTCCACAAATCAACAACCCTGTTACTGAACCAGTATTTACCCAAGTCTTTCCTAAATCTAAACTTATCCAATTTATATCCATTGTTTCGTGTTCTGTCCTGTGTTGATACTTTTAATACCCTATTAATATCCCCCCCGGTTATGTCCATTCATCCACTTGTAAACCTCTATCATGTCACCCCTAACTCTTCGCCTTTCCAGTGAATGCAACTTAAGCTTTGTTAATCTTTCTTCATATGAAAGATTTCTAATTTGGGGAATTAACTTAGTCATCCTACGCTGGACACGTTCAAGTGAATTTATATCCATTCTATAATATGGCGACCAAAACTGAACTGCATAATCTAAATGGGGCCTAACTAGAGCAAGATATAGCTTGAGAACCACACCAGGTGTCTTGTTACTAACGCTGCGATTAATAAATCCAAGTGTCCGATTTGCCTTATTACGAACATTTATGCATTGATCCTTTTGTTTTAAATTCTTACTAATCATAACTCCCAGATCCCTTTCGCAATCCGACTTCGCAATCACAACACCATCTAGCTCGTATCTTGTAACTCTATCATCATTACCTAACCTCAGAACTTTACATTTATCAGCATTAAACTGCATCTGCCAATCCTTTGACCATTTCAAAACCCTATCTAGATCAACTTGAAGTGATAGTGAGTCCTCCTCCGAATTAATTTCCCTACCGATTTTCGTATCATCGGCAAATTTGCAAATGTTGCTACTCAAACCTGAATCTAAATCATTTATATATATTATAAACAACAGAGGTCCCAGGACAGAGCCTTGAGGCACTCCACTTACAACATTTTCCCACTCTGACTTGATTCCATTTATACTAACTCTCTGTTTCCTTTGGTATAGCCATGCCCTAATCCAGCTTAATATAGCACCCCCAATACCATGAGACTCTATTTTTTTAATCAGTCTTTCATGTGGCACTGTATCAAAAGCTTTGCTAAAGTCAAGGTATACAACATCGCAATCCTTACCACTATCAACTGCCTCAACAATGCTAGAATAAAAAGATAACAAATTTGTTAAACATGAACGGCCATTTATAAAACCATGTTGCGACTCAATTATTAATTTATGTTTTTCAAGATGAAGACGAATTTTATTTGCTATTATAGATTCGAGTAACTTTCCCACAATAGACGTTAGGCTAATTGGTCGATAGTTAGACGCAAGTGATCTATCTCCTTTCTTAAAAACTGGTATCACATTAGCAACCCTCCAAAACTCTGGCACTCTGCCTGACTCTATTGATTTATTAAATATGGTTGACAGTGGGTCACAAAGCTCCTCTTTGCATTCTTTAAGCACCCTAGCAAACACTTCATCCGGCCCTGGGGATTTGTTTGGTTTGAGTTTTACTATTTGTTTAAGAACATCCTCCCTGGTAACTGCTAAACTCGTCAACCTGTCCTCGTCCCCACCCACATAGACTTGTTCGGCTGAAGGCATATTGTTAAGTTCCTCTTTAGTAAATACAGATACAAAATATTTATTAAAAATACTACTCATCTCTTCATCACTATCTGTTATTTGACCTGTCTCAGTTTTTAATGGACCTATCCTTTCCCTAGTCTTAGTACGATATAACTGAAAAAACCCTTTAGGATTTGTCTTTGCTTGCCCTGCTATGCGAACTTCATAGTTTCTTTTTGCTTTCCTTATCTCTTTTTTAACATTTCTAACCAGTTGTACGAATTCCTGTTCTAAAGTGACCTCCCCATTTTTAATCCTTTTGTACCAAGCTCTCCTTTTACCTATAAGGTTCTTCAAATTCTTTGTTATCCACTTTGGGTCATTAGTATACGATCTATTCAATTTGTATGGTATACTACGTTCCTGTGCTTTGTTTAGAATATTCTTAAATAAGTTATATATTGAATCCACATCGAAATCCCCATTTAAGTCACCTATCGCTGGGTTCATGTCTCGCTCCAAGACCGGCCCACACCCCATACCCAAGACTTTCCAATCAATTTGACCCAAAAAATTTCTTAGGCTATTAAAATCAGCTTTTCGAAAGTCTGGCACTTTAACAGAATTTTCTCCTACTGGTCTATTCCATTCTATGCTAAATCTGATTTCTTTGTGATCACTGCTCCCTAGCTCACTCCCTATTTCGATGTCATTAATTTGCGTTTCCCTGTTAGTTAACACTAAATCTAAAATATTATTTTCCCGTGTTGGTTCCTTAATGTGTTGCGTAAGAAAGCAATCGTCAATTAATTCTAGAAAATCTTCTGCTTCACTATTCCCTGTTTTGTTCAACCAGTTTATTCCGCTAAAATTAAAGTCACCCATGACATAAATACTGTTAGATCTAGATGCTCTAGATATTTCATCCCATAGGTGCTTTGCTTCCATTCTGTCTAAATTTGGTGGCCTATATATTACTCCTATTATAATATTATTAGCTTTTTCGTTTAATTCTATCCAAATAGTTTCTGTGTGTGGCTCTGTTTTGATTCCCTCTTTGAGACTACATTTCAAATTGTCCCTAACATATATGGCTACTCCACCTCCTCGTCTAATATATCTATCTGAGTGAAATAGTTTAAATCCATATATTTGATATTCAGCTAATAGTTCTCTATTTTCTACATTCATCCACGTTTCGGTAAGTGCAATAATATCTATTTTTTCTGTGCAGACAAGAGCATTTAATTCGTTAATTTTATTTCTTAGACTTCTACTGTTAGTGTAATATACCCTAAGTGAATTGTTATTTTGCGGACCTTCTCTTTCCCTGATCGTTTTGCCAATTCCTTTCTCCCACAAACACATACTTTTATTACCTCCTTCCTCCAAATCAATTCCCATACCTCTATCTACTAACAGTTTAAACCCAAACAAACACCTCTAACCACTTCTTCTAGGGAGTTCGCAACAGCAACAACCCCAGCTCTCGATAGATGCACCCCATCACGAGCATACATTTCATTTCTTCCATAGAAGTGTTCCCAGTTGTCTATGAAAGATATTGCATTTGATTTGCAATATCTTTCCAGCCGGCAATTGACACCAAGTGCCCTCGATATCCATTCATTTCCCACTCCCTTTCTTGGAAGAATGCCACATATGATCGGGATTCCTCCCTTGCTCCTAACTAACTCTATGGCTGTTTTATACCTCTGAATCAGTTCCTCACTCCTGACTCGACCAACATCATTTCCTCCCACGCTAATGCAAATAATGGGATTGTTCCCATTACCAGCCATAATATCATTCATGTTGTTTATAATATCACCAATGCCAGCTCCGGGATAGCAAACCCTTAACCTGTTCCCCCTATCTCTAGCACAAAACGTTCTATCCAAATACCTTATCTGGGAATCTCCCACAACTAATGTTTGCTTAGGTACTTCCTTTACTTTCTGAGGGGCCTGCGCTTCCTTTCTCTTCGTTGCTTTCCCTTTTGCGCGATCCACAGTCTCTCCACAGCACTCGTCCTCCAAAACGTCAAATGAATTTGAAGTTGCTATGGCGTTTGAAGGCGGCTTTATCAAAGTCTTCTTAAGGCCCCTGTCTTTCACAACTCTCCAAGACGAGGTCCCTTTACTGCTGGTCTCCTCCTTCGTTACTTCTCGTTGTTTTTTGAGCTGACGCACCTCCTCCCGCAGAGAGTCCAACTCTGTCCTCAGGGCTCCCACTAGAGTCACCAGGTCCTTAACTACAACTTCCATATTGCTATGATAATATTACAACACTCAGGAGCTCCGGTTAACACAACCTCTCACTGTGACTTCACCTGACCGACTGAGTGACTTCACCTGACCGCGTGGCCTTCCTTAATGTGTTGAGTAAGAAGCAGAAATAAAAATGAAGAAATAATTTAAATAGGGAGATTGAAGAAATCGAGTGGAAATTAAAACACTCATCAAAGTGGAGAGCAAGGAAAACGCAATTCAGGAAATTAAGAAAAATCCAAAATACTTCTTCACATATGCGAAATCAAAACAAAAACCACTGTCAGTATTGGACCTATTCGTACAAGTGAAGGTTCATACTCGGAGGATGACAAAGAAATTAGTGATATCCAAAAAAAGCAGTATGAGGACATGCTTAGCACTCCAATAAACAACATGAAAGTGGACGATCCAAACAATTTCTTTATGCGGGATATCTAAACCCCTGTAAATAATACTGATATCAACACAAGCGTACCAGACTTTGAAAAAGAAATTGAAAACATACACATGCACTCGGCCCCGGGTCCAGATTCACGGAATTCAATATTTATAAAGAAATGCAAAGTGCCGGTAGCACAGGCACTCAGTTCTTATGTTCTTCAGCTTCGTTCTTATGTTCTTCAGTTGGTTCTTATGTTCATCAGCTATATCTTGCTCTAGTTAGGCCCCATTTAGATTATGCAGTTCAGTTTTGGTCGGCATATTATAGAATGGATATAAATTCACTTGAACGTGTCCAGCGTAGGATGACTAAGTTAATTCACCAAATTAGAAATCTTTCATATGAAGAAAGATTAACAAAGCTTAAGTTGCATTCACTGGAAAGGTGAAGAGTTAGGGGTGACATGATAGAGGTTTACAAGTGGGTGAATGGACATAACAAAGGGGATATTAATAGGGTATTAAAAGTATCAACACAAGACAGAACACGAAACAATAGGTATAAATTGGATAAATTGGCTTTGTGACCCACTGTCAACCATATTTAATAAATTAATAGAGTCAGGCAGAGTGGCAGAGTTTTGGAAAGTTGCTAATGTGATACCAGTTTCTAAGAAAGGAGATAGATCACTTGCGTCTAACTATCGACCAATTAGCCTAACGTCTATTGTGGGTAAGTTACTCGAATCTATAATAGCAAATAAAATTCGTCTTCATCTTGAAAAACATAAATTAATAATTGAGTCGCAACATGGTTTTATAAATGGCCGTTCATGTTTAACAAATTTGTTATCTTTTTATTCTAGCATAGTTGAGGCAGTTGATAGTGGTAAGGATTGTGATGTTGTGTACCTTGACTTTAGCAAAGCTTTTGATACAGTGCCACATGAAAGACTGATTAAAAACATAGAGGCTCATGGTATTGGGGGTGCTATATTAAGCAGGATTAGGGCATGGCTATACCAAAGGAAACAGAGAGTTAGTATAAATGGAGTCAAGTCAGAGTGGGAAAATGTTGTAAGTGGAGTGCCTCAAGGCTCTGTCCTGGGACCTCTGTTGTTTATAATATATATAAATGATTTAGATTCAGGTTTGAGTAGCAACATTTGCAAATTTGCCGATGATACGAAAATCGGTAGGGAAATTAATTCGGAGGAGGACTCACTATCACTTCAAGTTGATCTAGATAGGGTTTTGAAATGTTCAAAGGATTGGCAGATGCAGTTTAATGCTGATAAATGTAAAGTTCTGAGGTTAGGTAATGATGATAGAGTTACAAGATACGAGCTAGATGGTGTTGAGATTGCGAAGTCGGATTGCGAAAGGGATCTGGGAGTTATGATTAGTAAGAATTTAAAACAAAAGGATCAGTGCATAAATGTTCGTAATAAGGCAAATCGGACACTTGGATTTATTAATCGCAGCTTTAGTAACAAGACACCTGGTGTGGTTCTCAAGCTATATCTTGCGGGCCGAAACTTCGTCGTCCTGGACCTTTCCATCGCCGAAACACCTAGTGTGTGGACTGATCAACATTCTTCAGCTACCTTATTGTGACTCATCGCCTGCTAATGTACACGTTCCTGAGCCTACTGGGCTCTATCATATATACACATAAAGTTGTGTATGGCGTCAGCCTGCACCACATCACTTCCTAATGCATTCAATTTGTCTACTACTCTGTCGCTGAAAAAAATTGTTTGTAACGTCTCTATGGCTCATTTGGGCACTCAATTTCCACCTGTGTCAACGAGTGCGCGTGCCCCTTGTGTTTAAAATTATTTTATTTTTTATTCCCTCTGAGAATCTTGTATGTGGTGATTATGTCCCCTCTAACTCTTGTCTCGTGAGGTTTAATTCCCGTAGTCTCTCCTCGTAGCAGGAGAGTACTTGTAAAGGTATACTCCGTCTGGAGATAAATTCTCAGGGAACAGTTGAGCTGTAGAGTGGATATAACATTCACCCATACATACTCGCCTTCTGATACAATAATTTATATTATTCACAGTAAGTGTCTAAAACTCAGCACTCACCCCTCGACGGTTATTTTCAAAAGAATTTCGAGATTCCATTAGAGTAAACACGATCGTGGAAATAGTTTCTTTTGGGTGTTGGCTACGTTTGTTGGTGTACGTGAGAGGATGTATGTCATTACCCTGTATGTCATACTGTCATGCATCCTGTTATCTCCCAGGTAGATAATTGCAAGAGATAATTGTACAGCTGCTGTTAAGATGGAATTGTTATTGAAATTACGAGCTGGTCTATTATTACGCTCGTAATAATAGACCAGTAAATAGATCTAAATATTCTTACCAAAACTTCAGTTATAGTAGCAAGTTATCTGGTTACTTGACTATGTCCCACAACAACTACCTTCAACATCAATCAGGTGTTTGTATTTATCAGCAGCAGTTTCTTTCACTAATATTTATTAATTAATTTGCTATCTCTCCACAGAACTAAAACAACAAAATTCCGTTGATAAAACTCGACGAAAGTGAAGTTATAATTTTTGTGATTGGTGCATTTAATACGTTCCGTATTAATTGGTAGTAGATAATTAGGTCTTTATTTTGCTAATTACCTACTTGAGGTTGGTAATTCGCAAGAAATTTGCTAATTACCAACATTACAAACGTATTTATTGGTAATAGGTAATTACCTATTGAGGTTGGCGAAAATAATACTGATATAAACAAATCCACAAGGCCCTTGTTTGTCTGATATATCACCCTATTATGATTTCTGTGTGAATACTGCTGTGAATAAATGTTTTCATTAACACAACTTCATTCACTAACATTGCAGAGAATTGAAAAGATTAGGATTCTGTTATTTTAGCCGCCTGCTTTCACTGGTTATTTTATTTTGTTGATTGATTGTACTGGTTCATTTGTGGAGCATAATCATGATGCCGGTTCGAAGATTCAAAATTTACCAGCAGGATTTATATTATTTAATAAATATTTATTAAATTAATTATATTTAATTTGGTATTCAATTATTTCTTTAGAGAATGGGCTGAATAATTTTTAATTTATCCCACTAATCTAGTTTTATCCTCTTCACAAACTTGAGGGTTATTTCTGTGTTCTACCTAGTCAAAATTAAATTATTTATAAATTTTGTTAGTATGATTTTTCTACTATTTCAAGAATGATTAATTATATAAATAGACAAGCTTAGCTGTCATTGTAGAATAAGGCCTGGTTAACAAGCAACATTTCTTTTTTTTTCTAACAGAAAACGAGTAAGATGACTATATCTTTTTATTCATATACTCTTACCTGTGCATCGTGCAAGTTACCCATAATCGGTAAAGCCATGTTCTGATTTAACAGATACAGGATAATGATATTACAAAAATTCAACAAAATTTTATTTCTAGGTTGTATTTAAAATATTTTTATATAATTATCCATTACACACATATACTTATTAAAACTAAAAATTATATATACTAAAATACAAATATTTAAAAAAATAAATTGTAAATTATAAAAATCAAATATAACGAAATTGAAACAGCAAGATACATAACGGGCATCGTTCCCTGTTAGTAGGACTTGAGCTTATGACTGTTGTGCTCTGGGTCATGTCAGTAATATTCTCGCTCATGTTTGTTGAATTTTCACTCTCATAGGCAGCATTTTCTATTACTTCTTTAGCATTCTCACCATCCTCTTCAGTAGATGTAGGGAGGATGCCACTGGTGGTGTTCCTCCAGGCAGCAATGTCTGCCTGGAGGTTCGGCAGGCGACTGTAAGAGCCGATGTCCAGAGGACACCGTGTGAAAGGGTCTGAGGGAGACACCAGCAGCAAATGCACCAGTGTCGAATCATCCACCACCATCTTGGACGAATGTAGTAGCACCGGCGACTCCATCACACACTGTGTCACGCTGTCCACAAACTCCTCTGGACACTCCTCTATCGAATCCTCGCATGTTGTTGGGAAATTGTGGAACGAGATCCCAGATTCTGCCGCTCTGAGGTTGATATTAGCCAAACTTTGAGCGTAGTTAGATATCAGAACTCGATAAATATAAGATGATTTCCCTAGAACTGACCACACTTGATATATGTTATCGATATTTGAGACGAGGTGACTGTAAGTGTTTTGATCTTCAACTCGTAACATATTACTTACTGCAACAAAAGAAGTTGTAATTGTAACCAAGGAATTTATAGCAGCTTGGGCCAGACCAGGACACGCATAAGCCGACATCGTAGGTTGTGCAGCAACCAAAAGCTGCAATAGGTGGACGATAGCATAATACGTACTTGCAGTGTTCGAAGCACTCATATTCAATTTAAGATACATCTTTTGAGTTTCCTCTGTTTCTTGGGTCAGGAGCAGTACCAGGCGGTTGAAGAAAATTACTTCTGGTCCGACTTGTAAATTCCTCACCTGGCGGACGGCGGTCACAACAACATCATTTAGGTGACCGTATTTATGAAGGTGGATCAGCACTTTGTGAAGTGGATAAAAGAGACTGGTTCGAGAGCCACCGGTCACGAATCTGTGATGATTTAAATTAAGGTAGGTGCTCATATTAACCAACCCAGCAGCTACCTGCTTACCCGATACAGTATCCTGCAGATAATGTCCGGGCCATATACTAATTAAACGAAGAATTTCCAGACGAAGGTCCACATTTGGACATAACTTGTGATCAGAAAACAGTCGTAGTGCCCAGGGTTTCAATGCATCTGAAAATATTAAACTTAGATCCAAGTTTGTTTTCTGATCCCAGTGTTTTATAAGATTGATAATATTCAAGAGGACGCTCTCCCATTGGCCTGTCATCGTAACAGGCTTCTGATTCAGACACGTGGCGATAGTTATAGCCCAAAATACTCCTAGTTCAGCTTTCATTAAGGCAAAATGTTCTCGGTTGAGATTTTGATATGCAAAAACATCAAAATTGTTTTCCATCGATTTCATTGCTTATGCTAATTGCGCACCAATGATTCTTGAGCTGTCGATCTTCGACACGGCTATGAGGAATTGATTGAAGTTATTGACTTCAATTGCCTTCTTTAAGTCAGCAAAATTCTGTGTGGCGTCCATTCGTGTACGAGGTTAACAATTTTGACGAAGGCCAACTTAATGATGAGAGCGTTATGTAAAACTGCTGTTGTTTCAGATTTAGCTACTCAGAACGAAGCGTCAATGTAGCACGGGCTATGGTGAGCCCGTAAACAAAAAATGCTATTATTTGAGCCATTTTATAGGACACATCAGGTGGGTCAGTGAGGTGAAGACCTCCGTGATGACCTCACCACACTGCAGAAAATTAAGAATCGACGACGTTTCATAAGAACATAAGAATAAAGATAACTGCAGAAGGACTATTGGCCCCTTGCGTGGCAGCTCCTATCTATTTAGATCCAATTTCATTCAAATGAATTTTTAACCTACGATTGTAACAATCAAGGGATCCAACTTCTATAATGTTATGCGGTAATTGGTTATAATTACCGCATAACCAAACGGCGACCAAAACTGAACTGAACATAAGAACATTTGAATAAAAGTACCTACAGAAAGCCTACTGGCCCATAAGAAGCAGGTCGTTTATAAATAAGAACATAGGTAACTGCAGAAGGCCTATTGGCCCATACGAGGCAGCTCCAATTTATAACCACCCAATCCCACTCATATACATGCCCAACCCACGTTTGAAACAATCGCGGGACTCCACCTCCACCACGTCACGTGGTAATTGGTTCTACAAATCAACAACCGAACCAGTATTTCTGGTTCACAGGGCTGATTGTACGAATTCCTGTTCTAAACTAACTCCCCCATTCTTAATCGTTTTGCACCACGCTCTATTTTTACCTATAATGTTCTTCAGATCCTTTGTTACCCACTTTGGATCATTAGTATTAGATCTATTCAATTTATATGGTATACTACATTCCTGGGATTTGCTTAGAATATTTTTAAATAGACATATTTTGAATTTACATCGAAAATACCTTTTACGTCACCAATCGCTGGGTTCACATCTAGCTCCAAGACCGGCCCACACCCTATACCCAAAACTTTCCAATCTATTTGAACCAAAAAAATTCTTAGGTTATTCTTATCAGCTTTTCGAAAATCAGGCACTTTAACAGAATTTTCTCCTACAGATCTATTCCATTCAATGCTAAATCTGATTTCTTTATGATCACTGTTCCCTAGCTCACTCCCTATTTCGATGTCCTTAATTTGTGTTTCACTGTTAGTTAACACTAAATCTAAAATATTATTTTCATAAGAACATAAGAACATAAGAACAAAGGTAACTGCAGAAGGCCTATTGGCCCATACGAGGCAGCTCCTATTCTATAACCACCCAATCCCACTCATATACTTGTCCAACCCGTGCTTGAAACAATCGAGGGACCCCACCTCCACAATGTTACGCGGCAATTGGTTCCACAAATCAACATCCCTGTTACTGAACCAGTATTTACCCAAGTCTTTCCTAAATCTAAACTTATCCAATTTATATCCATTGTTTCGTGTTCTGTCCTGTGTTGATACTTTTAATACCCTATTAATATCCCCCCGGTTATGTCCATTCATCCACTTGTAAACCTCTATCATGTCACCCCTAACTCTTCGCCTTTCCAGTGAATGCAACTTAAGCTTTGTTAATCTTTCTTCATATGAAAGATTTCTAATTTGGGGAATTAACTTAGTCATCCTACGCTGGACACGTTCAAGTGAATTTATATCCATTCTATAATATGGCGACCAAAACTGAACTGCATAATCTAAATGGGGCCTAACTAGAGCAAGATATAGCTTGAGAACCACACCAGGTGTCTTGTTACTAACGCTGCGATTAATAAATCCAAGTGTCCGATTTGCCTTATTACGAACATTTATGCATTGATCCTTTTGTTTTAAATTCTTACTAATCATAACTCCCAGAATGGATAGAACGTTTTGTGCTAGAGATAGGGGGAACAGGTTAAGGGTTTGCTATCCCGGAGCTGGCATTGGTGATATTATAAACAACATGAATGATATTATGGCTGGTAATGGGAACAATCCCATTATTTGCATTAGCGTGGGAGGAAATGATGTTGGTCGAGTCAGGAGTGAGGAACTGATTCAGAGGTATAAAACAGCCATAGAGTTAGTTAGGAGCAAGGGAGGAATCCCGATCATATGTGGCATTCTTCCAAGAAAGGGAGTGGGAAATGAATGGATATCGAGGGCACTTGGTGTCAATTGCTGGCTGGAAAGATATTGCAAATCAAATGCAATATCTTTCATAGACAACTGGGAACACTTCTATGGAAGAAATGAAATGTATGCTCGTGATCGGGTGCATCTATCGAGAGCTGGGGTTGTTGCTGTTGCGAACTCGCTAGAAGTGGTTAGAGGTGTTTGTTTGGGTTTAAACTGTTAGTAGATAGAGGTATGGGAATTGATTTGGAGGAAGGAGGTAATAAAAGTATGTGTTTGTGGGAGAAAGGAATTGGCAAAACGATCAGGGAAAGAGAAGGTCCGCAAAATAACAATTCACTTAGGGTATATTACACTAACAGTAGAAGTCTAAGAAATAAAATTAACGAATTAAATGCTCTTGTCTGCACAGAAAAAATAGATATTATTGCACTTACCGAAACGTGGATGAATGTAGAAAATAGAGAACTATTAGCTGAATATCAAATATATGGATTTAAACTATTTCACACAGATAGATATATTAGACGAGGAGGTGGAGTAGCCATATATGTTAGGGACAATTTGAAATGTAGTCTCAAAGAGGGAATCAAAACAGAGCCACACACAGAAACTATTTGGATTGAATTAAACGAAAAAGCTAATAATATTATAATAGGAGTAATATATAGGCCACCAAATTTAGACAGAATGGAAGCAAAGCATCTATGGGATGAAATATCTAGAGCATCTAGATCTAACAGTATTTATGTCATGGGTGACTTTAATTTTAGCGGAATAAACTGGTTGAACAAAACAGGGAATAGTGAAGCAGAAGATTTTCTAGAATTAATTGACGATTGCTTTCTTACGCAACACATTAAGGAACCAACACGGGAAAATAATATTTTAGATTTAGTGTTAACTAACAGGGAAACGCAAATTAATGACATCGAAATAGGGAGTGAGCTAGGGAGCAGTGATCACAAAGAAATCAGATTTAGCATAGAATGGAATAGACCAGTAGGAGAAAATTCTGTTAAAGTGCCAGATTTTCGAAAAGCTGATTTTAATAGCCTAAGAAATTTTTTGGGTCAAATTGATTGGAAAGGCTTGGGTATGGGGTGTGGGCCGGTCTTGGAGCGAGACATGAACCCAGCGATAGGTGACTTAAATGGGGATTTCGATGTGGATTCAATATATAACTTATTTAAGAATATTCTAAACAAAGCACAGGAACGTAGTATACCATACAAATTGAATAGATCGTATACTAATGACCCAAAGTGGATAACAAAGAATTTGAAGAACCTTATAGGTAAAAAGAGAGCTTGGTACAAAAGGATTAAAAATGGGGAGGTCACTTTAGAACAGGAATTCGTACAACTGGTTAGAAATGTTAAAAAAGAGATAAGGAAAGCAAAAAGAAACTATGAAGTTCGCATAGCAGGGCAAGCAAAGACAAATCCTAAAGGGTTTTTTCAGTTATATCGTACTAAGACTAGGGAAAGGATAGGTCCATTAAAAACTGAGACAGGTCAAATAACAGATAGTGATGAAGAGATGAGTAGTATTTTTAATAAATATTTTGTATCTGTATTTACTAAAGAGGAACTTAACAATATGCCTTCAGCCGAACAAGTCTATGTGGGTGGGGACGAGGACAGGTTGACGAGTTTAGCAGTTACCAGGGAGGATGTTCTTAAACAAATAGTAAAACTCAAACCAAACAAATCCCCAGGGCCGGATGAAGTGTTTGCTAGGGTGCTTAAAGAATGCAAAGAGGAGCTTTGTGACCCACTGTCAACCATATTTAATAAATCAATAGTCAGGCAGAGTGCCAGAGTTTTGGAAAGTTGCTAATGTGATACCAGTTTTTAAGAAAGGAGATAGATCACTTGCGTCTAACTATCGACCAATTAGCCTAACGTCTATTGTGGGAAAGTTACTCGAATCTATAATAGCAAATAAAATTCGTCTTCATCTTGAAAAACATAAATTAATAATTGAGTCGCAACATGGTTTTATAAATGGCCGTTCATGTTTAACAAATTTGTTATCTTTTTATTCTAGCATTGTTGAGGCAGTTGATAGTGGTAAGGATTGCGATGTTGTATACCTTGACTTTAGCAAAGCTTTTGATACAGTGCCACATGAAAGACTGATTAAAAAGATAGAGTCTCATGGTATTGGGGGTGCTATATTAAGCTGGATTAGGGCATGGCTATACCAAAGGAAACAGAGAGTTAGTATAAATGGAATCAAGTCAGAGTGGGAAAATGTTGTAAGTGGAGTGCCTCAAGGCTCTGTCCTGGGACCTCTGTTGTTTATAATATATATAAATGATTTAGATTCAGGTTTGAGTAGCAACATTTGCAAATTTGCCGATGATACGAAAATCGGTAGGGAAATTATTTCGGAGGAGGACTCACTATCACTTCAAGTTGATCTAGATAGGGTTTTGAAATGGTCAAAGGATTGGCAGATGCAGTTTAATGCTGATAAATGTAAAGTTCTGAGGTTAGGTAATGATGATAGAGTTACAAGATACGAGCTAGATGGTGTTGTGATTGCGAAGTCGGATTGCGAAAGGGATCTGGGAGAAAATTCTGGGGAAAATTCGTCTTCATCTTGAAAAACATAAATTAATAATTGAGTCGCAACATGGTTTTATAAATGGCCGTTCATGTTTAACAAATTTGTTATCTTTTTATTCTAGCATAGTTGAGGCAGTTGATAGTGGTAAGGATTGTGATGTTGTGTACCTTGACTTTAGCAAAGCTTTTGATACAGTGCCACGTGAAAGACTGATTAAAAACATAGAGGCTCATGGTATTGGGGGTGCTATATTAAGCAGGATTAGGGCATGGCTATACCAAAGGAAACAGAGAGTTAGTATAAATGGAGTCAAGTCAGAGTGGGAAAATGTTGTAAGTGGAGTGCCTCAAGGCTCTGTCCTGGGACCTCTGTTGTTTATAATATATATAAATGATTTAGATTCAGGTTTGAGTAGCAACATTTGCAAATTTGCCGATGATACGAAAATCGGTAGGGAAATTAATTCGGAGGAGGACTCACTATCACTTCAAGTTGATCTAGATAGGGTTTTGAAATGGTCAAAGGATTGGCAGATGCAGTTTAATGCTGATAAATGTAAAGTTCTGAGGTTAGGTAATGATGATAGAGTTACAAGATACGAGCTAGATGGTGTTGAGATTGCGAAGTCGGATTGCGAAAGGGATCTGGGAGTTATGATTAGTAAGAATTTAAAACAAAAGGATCAATGCATAAATGTTCGTAATAAGGCAAATCGGACACTTGGATTTATTAATCGCAGCGTTAGTAACAAGACACCTGGTGTGGTTCTCAAGCTATATCTTGCGGGCCGAAACTTCGTCGTCCTGGACCTTTCCATCGCCGAAACACCTAGTGTGTGGACTGATCAACATTCTTCAGCTACCTTATTGTGACTCATCGCCTGCTAATGTACACGTTCCTGAGCCTACTGGGCTCTATCATATATACACATAAAGTTGTGTATGGCGTCAGCCTGCACCACATCACTTCCTAATGCATTCAATTTGTCTACTACTCTGTCGCTGAAAAAAATTGTTTGTAACGTCTCTATGGCTCATTTGGGCACTCAATTTCCACCTGTGTCAACGAGTGCGCGTGCCCCTTGTGTTTAAAATTATTTTATTTTTTATTCCCTCTGAGAATCTTGTATGTGGTGATTATGTCCCCTCTAACTCTTGTCTCGTGAGGTTTAATTCCCGTAGTCTCTCCTCGTAGCAGGAGAGTACTTGTAAAGGTATACTCCGTCTGGAGATAAATTCTCAGGGAACAGTTGAGCTGTAGAGTGGATATAACATTCACCCATACATACTCGCCTTCTGATACAATAATTTATATTATTCACAGTAAGTGTCTAAAACTCAGCACTCACCCCTCGACGGTTATTTTCAAAAGGATTTCGGGATTCCATTAGAGTAAACACGATCGTGGAAATAGTTTCTTTTGGGTGTTGGCTACGTTTGTTGGTGTACGTGAGAGGATGTATGTCATTACCCTGTATGGCATACTGTTATCTCCCAGGTAGATAATTGTAAGAGATAATTGTACAGCTGCTGTTAAGATGGAATTGTTATTGAAATTACGAGCTGGTCTATTATTACGCTCGTAATAATAGACCAGTAAATAGATCTAAATATTCTTACCTAAACTTCAGTTATAGTAGCAAGTTGTCTGGTCACTTGACTATGTCCCACAACAACTACCTTGAACATCAATCAGGTGTTTGTATTTATCAGCAGCAGTTTCTTTCACTAATATTTATTAATTAATTTGATATCTCTCCACAGAACTAAAACAACAAAATTCCGTTGATAAAACTCGACGAAAGTGAAGTTATAATTTTTGTGATTGGTGCATTTAATACGTTCCGTATTAATTGGTAGTAGATAATTAGGTCTTTATTTTGCTAATTACCTACTTGAGGTTGGTAATTCGCAAGAAATTTGCTAATTACCAACATTACAAACGTATTTATTGGTAATAGGTAATTACCTATTGAGGTTGGCGAAAATAATACTGATATAAACAAATCCACAAGGCCCTTGTTTGTCTGATATATCACCCTATTATGATTTCTGTGTGAATACTGCTGTGAATAAATGTTTTCATTAACACAACTTCATTCACTAACATTGCAGAGAATTGAAAAGATTTGGATTCTGTTATTTTAGCCGCCTGCTTTCACTGGTTATTTTATTTTGTTGATTGATTGCACTGGTTCATTTGTGGAGCATAATCATGATGCCGGTTCGAAGATTCAAAATTTACCAGCAGGATTTATATTATTTAATAATTATTTATTAAATTAATTGTATTTAATTTGGTATTCAATTATTTCTTTAGAGAATGGGCTGAATAATTTTAATTTTATCCCACTAATCTAGTTTTATCCCCTTCACAAACTTGAGGGTTATTTCTGTGTTCTACCTAGTCAAAATTAAATTATTTATAAATTTTGTTAGTATGATTTTTCTACTATTTCAAGAATGATTAATTATATAAATAGACAAGCTTAGCTGTCATTGTAGAATAAGGCCTGGTTAACAAGCAACATATTTCTTTTTTTTTTCTAACAGAAAACGAGTAAGATGACTATATCTTTTTATTCATATACTCTTACCTGTGCATCGTGCAAGTTACCCATAATCGGTAAAGCCATGTTCTGATTTAACAAATACAGGATAATGATAATACAAAAAATCCACAAAATTTTATTTCTAGGTTGTATTAAAATATTTTTATATAATTATCCATTACACACATATACTTATTAAAACTAAAAATTATATATACTAAAATACAAATATTTAAAAAAATAAATTGTAAATTATAAAAATCAAATATAACGAAATTGAAACAGCAAGATACATAACGGGCATCGTTCCCTGTTAGTAGGACTTGAGCTTATGACTGTTGTGCTCTGGGTCATGTCAGTAATATTCTCGCTCATGTTTGTTGAATGTTCACTCTCATAGGCAGCATTTTCTATTACTTCTTTAGCATTCTCACCATCCTCTTCAGTAGATGTAGGGAGGATGCCACTGGTGGTGTTCCTCCAGGCAGCAATGTCTGCCTGGAGGTTCGGCAGGCGACTGTAAGAGCCGATGTCCAGAGGACACCGTGTGAAAGGGTCTGAGGGAGACACCAGCAGCAAATGCACCAGTGTCGAATCATCCACCACCATCTTGGACGAATGTAGCAGCACCGGCGACTCCATAACACACTGTGTCACGCTGTCCACAAACTCCTCTGGACACTCCTCTATCGAATCCTCGCATGTTGTTGGGAAATTGTGGAACGAGATCCCAGATTCTGCCGCTCTGAGGTTGATATTAGCCAAACTTTGAGCGTAGTTAGATATCAGAACTCGATAAATATAAGATGATTTCCCTAGAACTGACCACACTTGATATATGTTATCGATATTTGAGACGAGGTGACTGTAAGTGTTTTGATCTTCAACTCGTAACATATTACTTACTGCAACAAAAGAAGTTGTAATTGTAACCAAGGAATTTATAGCAGCTTGGGCCAGACCAGGACACGCATAAGCCGACATCGTAGGTTGTGCAGCAACCAAAAGCTGCAATAGGTGGACGATAGCATAATACGTACTTGCAGTGTTCGAAGCACTCATATTCAATTTAAGATACATCTTTTGAGTTTCCTCTGTTTCTTGGGTCAGGAGCAGTACCAGGCGGTTGAAGAAAATTACTTCTGGTCCGACTTGTAAATTCCTCACCTGGCGGACGGCGGTCACAACAACATCATTTAGGTGACCGTATTTATGAAGGTGGATCAGCACTTTGTGAAGTGGATAAAAGAGACTGGTTCGAGAGCCACCGGTCACGAATCTGTGATGATTTAAATTAAGGTAGGTGCTCATATTAACCAACCCAGCAGCTACCTGCTTACCCGATACAGTATCCTGCAGATAATGTCCGGGCCATATACTAATTAAACGAAGAATTTCCAGACGAAGGTCCACATTTGGACATAACTTGTGATCAGAAAACAGTCGTAGTGCCCAGGGTTTCAATGCATCTGAAAATATTAAACTTAGATCCAAGTTTGTTTTCTGATCCCAGTGTTTTATAAGATTGATAATATTCAAGAGGACGCTCTCCCATTGGCCTGTCATCGTAACAGGCTTCTGATTCAGACACGTGGCGATAGTTATAGCCCAAAATACTCCTAGTTCAGCTTTCATTAAGGCAAAATGTTCTCGGTTGAGATTTTGATATGCAAAAACATCAAAATTGTTTTCCATCGATTTCATTGCTTGTGCTAATTGCGCACCAATGATTCTTGAGCTGTCGATCTTCGACACGGCTATGAGGAATTGATTGAAGTTATTGACTTCAATTGCCTTCTTTAAGTCAGCAAAATTCTGTGTGGCGTCCATTCGTGTACGAGGTTAACAATTTTGACGAAGGCCAACTTAATGATGAGAGCGTTATGTAAAACTGCTGTTGTTTCAGATTTAGCTACTCAGAACGAAGCGTCAATGTAGCACGGGCTATGGTGAGCCCGTAAACAAAAAATGCTATTATTTGAGCCATTTTATAGGACACATCAGGTGGGTCAGTGAGGTGAAGACCTCCGTGATGACCTCACCACACTGCAGAAAATTAAGAATCGACGACGTTTCATAAGAACATAAGAATAAAGATAACTGCAGAAGGACTATTGGCCCCTTGCGTGGCAGCTCCTATTTATTTAGATCCAATTTCATTCAAATGAATTTTTAACCTACGATTGTAACAATCAAGGGATCCAACTTCTATAATGTTATGCGGTAATTGGTTATAATTACCGCATAACCAAACGGCGACCAAAACTGAACTGAACATAAGAACATTTGAATAAAAGTACCTACAGAAAGCCTACTGGCCCATAAGAAGCAGGTCCTGTTTATAAATAAGAACATAGGTAACTGCAGAAGGCCTATTGGCCCATACGAGGCAGCTCCAATTTATAACCACCCAATCCCACTCATATACATGCCCAACCCACGTTTGAAACAATCGTGGGACTCCACCTCCACCACGTCACGTGGTAATTGGTTCTACAAATCAACAACCGAACCAGTATTTCTGGTTCGGTAACAGGGCTGATTGTACGAATTCCTGTTCTAAACTATCTCCCCCATTCTTAATCTTTTGCACCACGCTCTATTTTTACCTTTAATGTTCTTCAGATCCTTTGTTACCCACTTTGGATCATTAGTATTAGATCTATTCAATTTATATGGTATACTACATTCCTGGGATTTGCTTAGAATATTTTTAAATAGATATAATTTGAATTCACATCGAAAATACCTTTTACGTCACCAATCGCTGGGTTCACATCTAGCTCCAAGACCGGCCCACACCCTATACCCAAAACTTTCCAATCTATTTGAACCAAAAAAATTCTTAGGTTATTCTTATCAGCTTTTCGAAAATCAGGCACTTTAACAGAATTTTCTCCTACAGATCTATTCCATTCAATGCTAAATCTGATTTCTTAAGAACATAAGAACATAAGAACAAAGGTAACTGCAGAAGGCCTATTGGCCCATACGAGGCAGCTCCTATTCTATAACCACCCAATCCCACTCATATACTTGTCCAACCCGTGCTTGAAACAATCGAGGGACCCCACATAAGAACATAAGAACAAAGGTAACTGCAGAAGGCCTATTGGCCCATACGAGGCAGCTCCTATTCTATAACCACCCAATCCCACTCATATACTTGTCCAACCCGTGCTTGAAACAATCGAGGGACCCCACCTCCACAATGTTACGCGGCAATTGGTTCCACAAATCAACAACCCTGTTACTGAACCAGTATTTACCCAAGTCTTTCCTAAATCTAAACTTATCCAATTTATATCCATTGTTTCGTGTTCTGTCCTGTGTTGATACTTTTAATACCCTATTAATATCCCCCCGGTTATGTCCATTCATCCACTTGTAAACCTCTATCATGTCACCCCTAACTCTTCGCCTTTCCAGTGAATGCAACTTAAGCTTTGTTAATCTTTCTTCATATGAAAGATTTCTAATTTGGGGAATTAACTTAGTCATCCTACGTCCAGTCATTTCTTTATGATCACTGTTCCCTAGCTCACTCCCTATTTCGATGTCCTTAATTTGTGTTTCACTGTTAGTTAACACTAAATCTAAAATATTATTTTCCCGCGTGGCCTTCCTTAATGTGTTGAGTAAGAAGCAGAAATAAAAAAGAAGAAATAATTTAAATAGGGAGATTGAAGAAATCGAGTGGAAATTAAAACACTCATCAAAGTGGAGAGCAAGGAAAATGCAATTCAGGAAATTAAGAAAAATCCAAAATACTTCTTCACATATGCGAAATCAAAACAAAAACCACTGTCAGTATTGGACCTATTCGTACAAGTGAAGGTTCATACTCGGAGGATGACAAAGAAATTAGTGATATCCAAAAAAAGCAGTATGAGGACATGCTTAGCACTCCAATAAACAACATGAAAGTGGACGATCCAAACAATTTCTTTATGCGGGATATCTAAACCCCTGTAAATAATACTGATATCAACACAAGCGTACCAGACTTTGAAAAAGAAATTGAAAACATACACATGCACTCGGCCCCGGGTCCAGATTCACGGAATTCAATATTTATAAAGAAATGCAAAGTGCCGGTAGCACAGGCACTCAGTTCTTATGTTCTTCAGCTTCGTTCTTATGTTCTTCAGTTGGTTCTTATGTTCATCAGCTATATCTTGCTCTAGTTAGGCCCCATTTAGATTATGCAGTTCAGTTTTGGTCGGCATATTATAAGAACATAAGAACATAAGAACAAAGGTAACTGCAGAAGGCCTATTGGCCCATTCGAGGCAGCCCCTATTCTATAACCACCCAATCCCACTCATATACTTGTCCAACCCGCGCTTGAAACAATCGAGGGACCCCACCTCCACCACGTTACGTGGCAATTGGTTCCACAAATCAACAACCCTGTTACTGAACCAGTATTTACCCAAGTCTTTCCTAAATCTAAACTTATCCAATTTATACCCATTGTTTCGTGTTCTGTCCTGTGTTGATACTTTTAATACCCTATTAATATCTCCCTTGTTATGTCCATTCACCCACTTGTAAACCTCTATCATGTCGCCCCTAACTCTTCGCCTTTCCAGTGAATGCAACTTAAGCTTTGTTAATCTTTCTTCATATGAAAGATTTCTAATTTGGGGAATTAACTTAGTCATCCTACGCTGGACACGTTCAAGTGAATTTATATCCATTCTATAATATGGCGACCAAAACTGAACTGCATAATCTAAATGGGGCCTAACTAGAGCAAGATATAGCTTGAGAACCACACCAGGTGTCTTGTTACTAACGCTGCGATTAATAAATCCAAGTGTCCGATTTGCCTTATTACGAACATTTATGCATTGATCCTTTTGTTTTAAATTCTTACTAATCATAACTCCCAGATCCCTTTCGCAATCCGACTTCGCAATCACAACACCATCTAGCTCGTATCTTGTAACTCTATCATCATTACCTAACCTCAGAACTTTACATTTATCAGCATTAAACTGCATCTGCCAATCCTTTGACCATTTCAAAACCCTATCTAGATCAACTTGAAGTGATAGTGAGTCCTCCTCCGAATTAATTTCCCTACCGATTTTCGTATCATCGGCAAATTTGCAAATGTTGCTACTCAAACCTGAATCTAAATCATTTATATATATTATAAACAACAGAGGTCCCAGGACCTCTGTTGTTTTGTTGTCGCAAATTAATGACATCGAAATAGGGAGTGAGCTAGGGAGCAGTGATCACAAAGAAATCAGATTTAGCATAGAATGGAATAGACCAGTAGGAGAAAATTCTGTTAAAGTGCCAGACTTTCGAAAAGCTGATTTTAATAGCCTAAGAAATTTTTTGGGTCAAATTGATTGGAAAGTCTTGGGTATGGGGTGTGGGCCGGTCTTGGAGCGAGACATGAACCCAGCGATAGGTGACTTAAATGGGGATTTCGATGTGGATTCAATATATAACTTATTTAAGAATATTCTAAACAAAGCACAGGAACGTAGTATACCATACAAATTGAATAGATCGAATACTAATGACCCAAAGTAGATAACAAAGAATTTGAAAAACCTTATAGGTAAAAAGAGAGCTTGGTACAAAAGGATTAAAAATGGGGAGGTCAATTTAGAACAGGAATTCGTACAACTGGTTAGAAATGTTAAAAAAGAGATAAGGAAAGCAAAAAGAAACTATGAGGTTCGCATAGCAGGGCAAGCAAAGACAAATCCTAAAGGGTTTTTTCAGTTATATCGTACTAAGACTAGGGAAAAGATAGGTCCATTAAAAACTGAGACAGGTCAAATAACAGATAGTGATGAAGAGATGAGTAGTATTTTTAATAAATATTTTGTATCTGTATTTACTAAAGAGGAACTTAACAATATGCCTTCAGCTGAACAAGTCTATGTGGGTGGGGACGAGGACAGGTTGACGAGTTTAGCAGTTACCAGGGAGGATGTTCTTAAACAAATAGTAAAACTCAAACCAAACAAATCCCCAGGGCCGGATGAAGTGTTTGCCAGGGTGCTTAAAGAATGCAAAGAGGAGCTTTGTGACCCACTGTCAACCATATTTAATAAATCAATAGAGTCAGGCAGAGTGCCAGAGTTTTGGAAAGTTGCTAATGTGATACCAGTTTTTAAGAAAGGAGATAGATCACTTGCGTCTAACTATCGACCAATTAGCCTAACGTCTATTGTGGGAAAGTTACTCGAATCTATAATAGCAAATAAAATTCGTCTTCATCTTGAAAAACATAAATTAATAATTGAGTCGCAACATGGTTTTATAAATGGCCGTTCATGTTTAACAAATTTGTTATCTTTTTATTCTAGCATTGTTGAGGCAGTTGATAGTGGTAAGGATTGCGATGTTGTATACCTTGACTTTAGCAAAGCTTTTGATACAGTGCCACATGAAAGACTGATTAAAAAAATAGAGTCTCATGGTATTGGGGGTGCTATATTAAGCTGGATTAGGGCATGGCTATACCAAAGGAAACAGAGAGTTAGTATAAATGGAATCAAGTCAGAGTGGGAAAATGTTGTAAGTGGAGTGCCTCAAGGCTCTGTCCTGGGACCTCTGTTGTTTATAATATATATAAATGATTTAGATTCAGGTTTGAGTAGCAACATTTGCAAATTTGCCGATGATACGAAAATCGGTAGGGAAATTAATTCGGAGGAGGACTCACTATCACTTCAAGTTGATCTAGATAGGGTTTTGAAATGGTCAAAGGATTGGCAGATGCAGTTTAATGCTGATAAATGTAAAGTTCTGAGGTTAGGTAATGATGATAGAGTTACAAGATACGAGCTAGATGGTGTTGTGATTGCGAAGTCGGATTGCGAAAGGGATCTGGGAGTTATGATTAGTAAGAATTTAAAACAAAAGGATCAATGCATAAATGTTCGTAATAAGGCAAATCGGACACTTGGATTTATTAATCGCAGCGTTAGTAACAAGACACCTGGTGTGGTTCTCAAGCTATATCTTGCTCTAGTTAGGCCCCATTTAGATTATGCAGTTCAGTTTTGGTCGCCATATTATAGAATGGATATAAATTCACTTGAACGTGTCCAGCGTAGGATGACTAAGTTAATTCCCCAAATTAGAAATCTTTCATATGAAGAAAGATTAACAAAGCTTAAGTTGCATTCACTGGAAAGGCGAAGAGTTAGGGGTGACATGATAGAGGTTTACAAGTGGATGAATGGACATAACCGGGGGGATATTAATAGGGTATTAAAAGTATCAACACAGGACAGAACACGAAACAATGGATATAAATTGGATAAGTTTAGATTTAGGAAAGACTTGGGTAAATACTGGTTCAGTAACAGGGTTGTTGATTTGTGGAACCATTTGCCGCGTAACATTGTGGAGGTGGGGTCCCTCGATTGTTTCAAGCACGGGTTGGACAAGTATATGAGTGGGATTGGGTGGTTATAGAATAGGAGCTGCCTCGTATGGGCCAATAGGCCTTCTGCAGTTACCTTTGTTCTTATGTTCTTATATTACTCCTATTATAATATTATTAGCTTTTTCGTTTAATTCTATCCAAATAGTTTCTGTGTGTGGCTCTGTTTTGATTCCCTCTTTGAGACTACATTTCAAATTGTCCCTAACATATATGGCTACTCCACCTCCTCGTCTAATATATCTATCTGAGTGAAATAGTTTAAATCCATATATTTGATATTCAGCTAATAGTTCTCTATTTTCTACATTCATCCACGTTTCGGTAAGTGCAATAATACCTATTTTTTCTGTGCAGACAAGAGCATTTAATTCGTTAATTTTATTTCTTAGACTTCTACTGTTAGTGTAATATACCCTAAGTGAATTGTTATTTTGCGGACCTTCTCTTTCCCTGATCGTTTTGCCAATTCCTTTCTCCCACAAACACATACTTTTATTACCTCCTTCCTCCAAATCAATTCCCATACCTCTATCTACTAACAGTTTAAACCCAAACAAACACCTCTAACCGCTTCTTCCAACGAGTTCGCAACAGCAACAACCCCAGCTCTCGATAGATGCACCCCATCACGAGCATACATTTCATTTCTTCCATAGAAGTGTTCCCAGTTGTCTATGAAAGATATTGCATTTGATTTGCAATATCTTTCCAGCCGGCAATTGACACCAAGTGCCCTTGATATCCATTCATTTCCCACTCCCTTTCTTGGAAGAATGCCACATATGATCGGGATTCCTCCCTTGCTCCTAACTAATTCTATGGCTGTTTTATACCTTTGAATCAGTTCCTCACTCCTAACTCGACCAACATCATTTCCTCCCACGCTAATGCAAATAATGGGATTGTTCCCATTACCAGCCATAATATCATTCATGTTGTTTATAATATCACCAATGCCAGCTCCGGGATAGCAAACCCTTAACCTGTTCCCCCTATCTCTAGCACAAAACGCTCTATCCAAATACTTTATCTGGGAATCTCCCACAACTAATGTTTGCTTAGGTACTTCCTTTACTTTCTGAGGGGCCTGCGCTTCCTTTCTCTTCGTTGCTTTCCCTTTTGCGCGATCCGCAGTCACACCACAGCACTCGTCCTCCAAAACGTCAAATGAATTAGAAGTTGCTATGGCTATGCCTTCAGCCGAACAAGTCTATGTGGGTGGGGACGAGGACAGGTTGACGAGTTTAGCAGTTACCAGGGAGGATGTTCTTAAACAAATAGTAAAACTCAAACCAAACAAATCCCCAGGGCCGGATGAAGTGTTTGCTAGGGTGCTTAAAGAATGCAAAGAGGAGCTCTGTGACCCACTGTCAACCATATTTAATAAATCAATAGAGTCAGGCAGAGTGCCAGAGTTTTGGAAAGTTGCTAATGTGATACCAGTTTTTAAGAAAGGAGATAGATCACTTGCGTCTAACTATCGACCAATTAGCCTAACGTCTATTGTGGGAAAGTTACTCGAATCTATAATAGCAAATAAAATTCGTCTTCATCTTGAAAAACATAAATTAATAATTGAGTCGCAACATGGTTTTATAAATGGCCGTTCATGTTTAACAAATTTGTTATCTTTTTATTCTAGCATAGTTGAGGCAGTTGATAGTGGTAAGGATTGTGATGTTGTGTACCTTGACTTTAGCAAAGCTTTTGATACAGTGCCACATGAAAGACTGATTAAAAACATAGAGGCTCATGGTATTGGGGGTGCTATATTAAGCTGGATTAGGGCATGGCTATACCAAAGGAAACAGAGAGTTAGTATAAATGGAGTCAAGTCAGTGTGGGAAAATGTTGTAAGTGGAGTGCCTCAAGGCTCTGTCCTGGGACCTCTGTTGTTTGTAATATATATAAATGATTTAGATTCAGGTTTGAGTAGCAACATTTGCAAATTTGCCGATGATACGAAAATCGGTAGGGAAATTAATTCGGAGGAGGACTCACTATCACTTCAAGTTGATCTAGATAGGGTTTTGAAATGGTCAAAGGATTGGCAGATGCAGTTTAATGCTGATAAATGTAAAGTTCTGAGGTTAGGTAATGATGATTGAAATTGAAATTGAAATAAGTTTATTGAGGTAAAATACACACAAAGGGATGAGGTAGCTCAAGCTATTCTCACCCCATTCAGTACAACGTGTTAATATATACATAGACACACATCACAAACAATAAACATATTACCAAACATTCTGAGAGGTAAACATATACATTTCCTCCTTCACAAGTAGTATGGTATCAGACGTACACACAAATACTTTTATGACCTAGGTATACTGTATAGACAATTTGCAAGACACCTGCAGATAATTCAACAAAATATTACAATCTTGGTGCAAAATTCTTATATCTCTCAAGAATATCATCAACCTTTCCGTTGTGACACATCCAGGCTATTTGTTCAGGAACAGTCCTTATCTCAGTGTTTCTATATACATTAATCAGCGGACAATCAAGAATATAATGGGCAAGGGTGTGAGACCTTAACATACCACATAGTTTACACTTCGTGTCATTACCATGAACATCTATCCCATATTCCCAGTAATATTTGTACCCAAGCCTGAGCCGCATGTACACAGAGTCACTCCAAGCATTTCTCCTTTTACCATAAGTGAAATGGGTGTTTTGACTCACATACATGTAGTGTTGCATGGTTTGACTTCTCTCATACATTATCTCTCTCCTCTCCACTCCCGCCTGTGCCTGAATATTTCTGATTTTGCTTCTTATTTGTCTCATTGTGAATTCACATTCAATGTCAACTTGTGGTTTTGATGTGGCACGTTTGGCCAAGTCATCCGCCACCTCGTTGAGCACTATTCCAACATGAGACGGAATCCACATGAATTTCACACTATAACCTTTCAGCTGTATCTCAGTTATTCTTCTCTTACAGTCCTCCACTATAGACATGAAGACTGGGTTTCGACTGTTTAAGGACTCCAGTGCTCCTCGGCTATCGACAAATACAAAAACATTTTTGTCGTCATGACGTACTTCCTCCAAACACGCCAGAATGGCCTGCAGTTCAGCTTGTGTGGATGATATATAATTACTAAGCCGGAGTTCAATTATCCTGTCCACAGTCCCAAACTCCGTATAATCCCTTATTAGGACACCACACCCTGCCCTGCCATCTTCCGCCACCGACCCGTCGCAATATACATGTAAACTGTTGCCTCTTGGTAACCGAGATATCATGCTTCCATACAAACACCGTAATTGTCCCGGTTCATGATGAATCTTTTTCACCTTGAGGGGTACAATTTCGACGTCTATTTTCTGTACTATCCAGGGAGCAGACATATTACACTGTCGAGAGGGTTTACAGCAGTCAAGTACGTCGTATTCCCTGAGGTCATGAGCTAATCCTCTCGTATAGCGTGTCTCCCTCAGTTTCCTGGAAGTGTGTACGTCACTCAAGCAGGTCTGAACGCTCTCAAACAGCTTATCCCCTCCTTTTCTCCGCATGAAACGAATAGATACTCTAGTGTTAATGTCACGGACTCTATCACACACACTCTGTAAATTTAATTCCATTCTCATTATTTCAATCATTGCATTTCTTTGACATCCAAGAATAATCCTCATAGCCTCGTTCTGTATCAGCTCTATTTTTTGAATTCTGCCTTGGCCTGTGTAAGACAATACGGGTGCTGCGTAGTCTATCAGGGATCGAACAGTGCTTATGTATAACATCCGCAAGATAGGTACCCCAACACCTTTACCAGAAAAAGCCAGTGCTTTTAGAGGATGCAGACGGGCTTTACATAAGGTGCTGATATGATTTATTTCAGCATTTTTACTCTCACATGTGTATCCAACATACATGCCCAGATACTTGTACTTCTGTACACGGCTCAGTTCCACACCATTTAGAGTAAGTGTTATATTTCTTCGTTTCCTATACTCGTATTTGGTTTTATCTGCATTTATAACTAAGCCTAACTTGTGACAGGTTGTACCAAGTATGTTAAGAGCATCTTGAATTTTGTTCCCAGAAGTGCCTTGTATAAGAATGTCATCAGCATATATGATCGTCGTGACCCCTGGAGGATACATCTCTGATGCTAATCTGTTCATTAATACATTGAATAAGGTGGGACTTAATACTCCCCCTTGTGGGGTACCTAACTGAAACCTCCGTTCCTCAGACATGTATCCCTGGTAATACACCTGACCTTTTCTGCCTTGTAGATAATCCCTTATCCAGTGTAGCAATCTCCCTGTTATTCCCAGATTGGCTAATTCGTATAAGATTACTTCCCCATTGGCTTTATCAAACGCTCCTTGTAGATCAACAAAAACTCTACAATTGTCATCCACATTAGACAAGCACTTTAAGAGACAATCCGCAGTACTTTTGCCTTTGATAAAACCAAAGAGATTACTGGACATGTTATCACCTACAAGGTAGAGTAGCCTATTTAACAAAATCCTTTCCATCATTTTACAAAAGCAGGATATTAAGGAGACAGGTCTGTAGCCTCCGTTTGACTTAGGGATAGGAATGATGACAGCCTCTTTCCATTTTCTTGGTAACTTTCCCTCTCTATAACTCATATTAAACAAATCAAGTAAGGGATTAGGTTTCATACCGGCTAAATAATTAAGTATGTCATACGTTACTCCATCTTTTCCCGGAGCAGTGGAACTGCCACTTTTTATAGCATCCAGTAGCTCATCGTGGGTTATCTCAGTGCATGTTATAGATCTTGTATTTAAGGCACATAAAGTTACTCCATTTCTAACATTTTCCCATGACTCAATGGTGACTCTCGTGTCTGCAGGTAAGGACTCCATACCAGCAGCACTTGCCCATTTATCTACTAACTCATTAGCAACTTTCCCTGGATCTGAGTGAGCAATGAATTTGGTCTTACAACCCCTGACTTTATTTACTGCTCTCCATATGTCTTTAAGGTTCTTAGTATTACCAATGGACTGAGCAAATTCTTGCCAGTATCTGTCCCGCGCCTCCTTCCTCACCTGACTGCATTCCCTAGCCACTTCCAACATTGTGTTTTTCTCTTCATCCCTCATTCCATTTTTTAACCATGCTTTATGCGCACTCCGTAGCATTCTCTCCCATCCCTTGACTTGCTGATCATTGGAATATTTAAATTTCTTAGGTCCGTGCGTCTTGCTTCCCCTGCCCCCGTTATTTTCCCTCTGTACTAATTTCTCTATGTTCTCGACCATATCCTCGTAAAAACTATCAACGCAGAGCGGCGTGTAATGTTGATACCAATCTCCCATATTTTGAATAAAGTAATTTTTCATATCTTTATTAATATTTAGCCTTTTCCTTTGAAAGTGGACTTGTTTTTTCCCCAGTGGTAATTCAACGTTCAAGGCAAAGTGGTCACTAAGTAGTTCCCGAACAACCCGAGCCTCCCCCATAATCCCCTGAGAGTTTAAAACGCAGGCATAGTCAAGCCGTCCTCCCCTGATGTGAGTTGGTTCATTGTTTCCCAAGAGACAGGTATCTGGATAATCTTGTAGAAACTGTAACCACTTGACCCCATTAGTATTAATACTACCTACTGTCCCAAGGCTTGTGTGCCGAGCATTAAGGTCCCCAATGACCAGTGAAGGATTAGTATAAATGCAGTCAGGTAAATAGTTAGCGTCGAAGCAGTTCCTGGATACATACAAATTAACTACAATAAATTCCCCTTCCCTTAATGATAATTTAACACAGACACTCTCTATACCTTGCGTTTTTGATGGCGGTTCTACTAACTCTGCTGGTATGGAGTTCTTAACATAAATCGACGTGCCTCTGATGTTATTTGCAGCGAAGAGGTGAAACCCTTTATAGCCATTTAATTTCAATAATCCTTCATTCCTATCCCCTGTCTCTTGGAGAGCTACAACATCAATATCATTTCCCATCACATAACAATGAACATCTGTAACCCTGTTTCTCAAACCATTAACATTCCATGACAACACTTTCAGTCTAGGGTGATCCATTATTAATCAATTCATTGCCTAAGTCATCCCCAATAAGTTCACTAAATGATAGCCATACCTTGTATAACATCTCCCACCTCCTCCCAAGTTCACCAGTAAAAGCGACATTGCGATTCTCAAGAGATTTTTTCAGCCCTGAGATGTCCATTATTGGCCCAAATGATTCTTTCATTTTATGTGTAATTATAGGGTTCTTCCTTTCCCTACGACTATCATCATTCACACACACTTCACTTTCCTTCATTTCATCACTCAATAGTTCATTTTTGTCCTCAACCACTATATCCTGACTATCCTTCACCGTTTTGTGATTTTCCTTGACCTCCTGAACGTTTAATTTAGCGTCGATGGACTCGATTCTCTGCCCCAGATTTTGGAGGAACTCACCAACTTTTTTAAGTTCAGCCCACACTTCCTTGACCATATTATTATGACCCTCTTTCTGAGCCACAGTAGCCACTTCACTCACCGTTACACTGTCACTGCCGGAGTCCTGAGTGGTGGCGTGGCTGCTTGTTGCTGGAGCCTGCCTAAGTAAAGGTGACTCCTTTACCCACGCATTCGTCCGGTTCACTGGCACTGTTTGGGGCAGACTGTTTTGCTGTGCTCCCGGTGTCTGGGTAAGAGCTCTTGCTTGCTCTGTAACATTCACCGGCCGGAGAACAGCCATACTCGGCCTCTTGCTACACACAGCCGAGCTCGCATTGTGAACACCTCCACAGTTGCAGCATCTGGGAACTATTTTCTCACCCAGATTCAGTCTGTTTCTACACACAGTAGAGAGGTGAGACTTTCCGCAGAAACGCCATCGTGGATCATTTTGACAGCTCCAGGATTTATGCCCCCATCGGCAGCATTTCAGGCATATTATGGGCTCTTCCACATACTTTGCTACATGCCTGTAGCCAGCCCCGGTGATGAACACTTTCTCGGGTACGTCGCCTCTCACTAGAGCCACCACCTGACTCCTAGCTTCACCTTTAATAAGGTGACGCTTGGCCCACACAAATCGTTGGTCGTCGAGTATAAACTCGGGGTCCAGAATCTGAGGGTATTTATAGATAATTACCTTCGTCAGCTTCTCGTTCCCCTCCGGTATTTCCATAAGAATTCCATCATATCCTTGCCGGCTAAGAAACGTCACTGCCTCCATAGACCCTACCGTTAAGTAAGGTCTGTTTACACCTTCCTTCAGCAGGGGCTCGAACTTGCGGTGTTCTCTTCCGAGTTTGACGGTCCACAGCAGCTTCTGATGATAGGCCAACGTGCATGAGGCAGGGAAGAGAAGCCTCCATCTCCGCTGACCCTCACCTTCCTCACATCGTTCCGTCCGTTTGTCTGCATCAGTCTCGGCGTCGTTCTTCATTCTCTTATCGTTTCCGTTAAGTGTATTACTGTCCACACTACGCCTTGCCTCCTGTCTTCTTCGTTTCTTCTTATTCCTTGTCAGAACTTCTAGATACTCGCCCTCCTCGTCTGACTGGCTGCTTTCAGAGGCCATGTTAATAACGTCGTGAGAAGTAGCCATGTCTTCTGGTGACTGAGTCTCCATCTCAGTACCCAGCATGGGGGGAGGGGGGGGGGGAAGGTGCGGAGCAGGTATCTTGACCCGACCGCGTCCCAGGTAAGACTGTAATGATGATAGAGTTACAAGATACGAGCTAGATGGTGTTGAGATTGCGAAGTCGGATTGCGAAAGGGATCTGGGAGTTATGATTAGTAAGAATTTAAAACAAAAGGATCAATGCATAAATGTTCGTAATAAGGCAAATCGGACACTTGGATTTATTAATCGCAGCGTTAGTAACAAGACACCTGGTGTGGTTCTCAAGCTATATCTTGCGGGCCGAAACTTCGTCGTCCTGGACCTTTCCATCGCCGAAACACCTAGTGTGTGGACTGATCAACATTCTTCAGCTACCTTATTGTGACTCATCGCCTGCTAATGTACACGTTCCTGAGCCTACTGGGCTCTATCATATATACACATAAAGTTGTGTATGGCGTCAGCCTGCACCACATCACTTCCTAATGCATTCAATTTGTCTACTACTCTGTCGCTGAAAAAAATTGTTTGTAACGTCTCTATGGCTCATTTGGGCACTCAATTTCCACCTGTGTCAACGAGTGCGCGTGCCCCTTGTGTTTAAAATTATTTTATTTTTTATTCCCTCTGAGAATCTTGTATGTGGTGATTATGTCCCCTCTAACTCTTGTCTCGTGAGGTTTAATTCCCGTAGTCTCTCCTCGTAGCAGGAGAGTACTTGTAAAGGTATACTCCGTCTGGAGATAAATTCTCAGGGAACAGTTGAGCTGTAGAGTGGATATAACATTCACCCATACATACTCGCCTTCTGATACAATAATTTATATTATTCACAGTAAGTGTCTAAAACTCAGCACTCACCCCTCGACGGTTATTTTCAAAAGGATTTCGGGATTCCATTAGAGTAAACACGATCGTGGAAATAGTTTCTTTTGGGTGTTGGCTACGTTTGTTGGTGTACGTGAGAGGATGTATGTCATTACCCTGTATGTCATACTGTCATGCATCCTGTTATCTCCCAGGTAGATAATTGTAAGAGATAATTGTACAGCTGCTGTTAAGATGGAATTGTTATTGAAATTACGAGCTGGTCTATTATTACGCTCGTAATAATAGACCAGTAAATAGATCTAAATATTCTTACCTAAACTTCAGTTATAGTAGCAAGTTGTCTGGTTACTTGACTATGTCCCACAACAACTACCTTGAACATCAATCAGGTGTTTGTATTTATCAGCAGCAGTTTCTTTCACTAATATTTATTAATTAATTTGCTATCTCTCCACAGAACTAAAACAACAAAATTCCGTTGATAAAACTCGACGAAAGTGAAGTTATAATTTTTGTTATTGGTGCATTTAATACGTTCCGTATTAATTGGTAGTAGATAATTAGGTCTTTATTTTGCTAATTACCTACTTGAGGTTGGTAATTCGCAAGAAATTTGCTAATTACCAACATTACAAACGTATTTATTGGTAATAGGTAATTACCTATTGAGGTTGGCGAAAATAATACTGATATAAACAAATCCACAAGGCCCTTGATTGTCTGATATATCACCCTATTGTGATTTCTGTGTGAATACTGCTGTGAATAAATGTTTTCATTAACACAACTTCATTCACTAACATTGCAGAGAATTGAAAAGATTAGGATTCTGTTATTTTAGCCGCCTGCTTTCACTGGTTATTTTATTTTGTTGATTGATTGTACTGGTTCATTTGTGGAGCATAATCATGATTCAAAATTTACCAGCAGGATTTATATTATTTAATAATTATTTATTAAATTAATTATATTTAATTTGGTATTCAATAATTTCTTCAGAGAATGGGCTGAATAATTTTAATTTTATCCCACTAATCTAGTTTTATCCCCTTCACAAACTTGAGGGTTATTTCTGTGTTCTACCTAGTCAAAATTAAATTATTTATAAATTTTGTTAGTATGATTTTTCTACTATTTCAAGAATGATTAATTATATAAATAGACAAGCTTAGCTGTCATTGTAGAATAAGGCCTGGTTAACAAGCAACATATTTCTTTTTTTTTTCTAACAAAACGAGTAAGATGACTATATCTTTTTATTCATATACTCTTACCTGTGCATCGTGCAAGTTACCCATAATCGGTAAAGCCATGTTCTGATTTAACAGATACAGGATAATGATATTACAAAAATTCAACAAAATTTTATTTCTAGGTTGTATTTAAAATATTTTTATATAATTATCCATTACACACATATACTTATTAAAACTAAAAATTATATATACTAAAATACAAATATTTAAAAAAATAAATTGTAAATTATAAAAATCAAATATAACGAAATTGAAACAGCAAGATACATAACGGGCATCGTTCCCTGTCAGTAGGACTTGAGCTTATGACTGTTGTGCTCTGGGTCATGTCAGTAATATTCTCGCTCATGTTTGTTGAATTTTCACTCTCATAGGCAGCATTTTCTATTACTTCTTTAGCATTCTCACCATCCTCTTCAGTAGATGTAGGGAGGATGCCACTGGTGGTGTTCCTCCAGGCAGCAATGTCTGCCTGGAGGTTCGGCAGGCGACTGTAAGAGCCGATGTCCAGAGGACACCGTGTGAAAGGGTCTGAGGGAGACACCAGCAGCAAATGCACCAGTGTCGAATCATCCACCACCATCTTGGACGAATGTAGCAGCACCGGCGACTCCATAACACACTGTGTCACGCTGTCCACAAACTCCTCTGGACACTCCTCTATCGAATCCTCGCATGTTGTTGGGAAATTGTGGAACGAGATCCCAGATTCTGCCGCTCTGAGGTTGATATTAGCCAAACTTTGAGCGTAGTTAGATATCAGAACTCGATAAATATAAGATGATTTCCCTAGAACTGACCACACTTGATATATGTTATCGATATTTGAGACGAGGTGACTGTAAGTGTTTTGATCTTCAACTCGTAACATATTACTTACTGCAACAAAAGAAGTTGTAATTGTAACCAAGGAATTTATAGCAGCTTGGGCCAGACCAGGACACGCATAAGCCGACATCGTAGGTTGTGCAGCAACCAAAAGCTGCAATAGGTGGACGATAGCATAATACGTACTTGCAGTGTTCGAAGCACTCATATTCAATTTAAGATACATCTTTTGAGTTTCCTCTGTTTCTTGGGTCAGGAGCAGTACCAGGCGGTTGAAGAAAATTACTTCTGGTCCGACTTGTAAATTCCTCACCTGGCGGACGGCGGTCACAACAACATCATTTAGGTGACCGTATTTATGAAGGTGGATCAGCACTTTGTGAAGTGGATAAAAGAGACTGGTTCGAGAGCCACCGGTCACGAATCTGTGATGATTTAAATTAAGGTAGGTGCTCATATTAACCAACCCAGCAGCTACCTGCTTACCCGATACAGTATCCTGCAGATAATGTCCGGGCCATATACTAATTAAACGAAGAATTTCCAGACGAAGGTCCACATTTGGACATAACTTGTGATCAGAAAACAGTCGTAGTGCCCAGGGTTTCAATGCATCTGAAAATATTAAACTTAGATCCAAGTTTGTTTTCTGATCCCAGTGTTTTATAAGATTGATAATATTCAAGAGGACGCTCTCCCATTGGCCTGTCATTGTAACAGGCTTCTGATTCAGACACGTGGCGATAGTTATAGCCCAAAATACTCCTAGTTCAGCTTTCATTAAGGCAAAATGTTCTCGGTTGAGATTTTGATATGCAAAAACATCAAAATTGTTTTCCATCGATTTCATTGCTTGTGCTAATTGCGCACCAATGATTCTTGAGCTGTCGATCTTCGACACGGCTATGAGGAATTGATTGAAGTTATTGACTTCAATTGCCTTCTTTAAGTCAGCAAAATTCTGTGTGGCGTCCATTCGTGTACGAGGTTAACAATTTTGACGAAGGCCAACTTAATGATGAGAGCGTTATGTAAAACTGCTGTTGTTTCAGATTTAGCTACTCAGAACGAAGCGTCAATGTAGCACGGGCTATGGTGAGCCCGTAAACAAAAAATGCTATTATTTGAGCCATTTTATAGGACACATCAGGTGGGTCAGTGAGGTGAAGACCTCCGTGATGACCTCACCACACTGCAGAAAATTAAGAATCGACGACGTTTCATAAGAACATAAGAATAAAGATAACTGCAGAAGGACTATTGGCCCCTTGCGTGGCAGCTCCTATTTATTTAGATCCAATTTCATTCAAATGAATTTTTAACCTACGATTGTAACAATCAAGGGATCCAACTTCTATAATGTTATGCGGTACATAAGAACATAAGAACAAAGGTAACTGCAGAAGGCCTATTGGCCCATACGAGGCAGCTCCTATCTATAGCCACCCAAACCCACTGATAAGAACATAAGAACAAAGGTAACTGCAGCAGGCCTATTGGCCCATACGAGGCAGCTCCTATCTATAGCCACCCAAACCCACTGATAAGAACATAAGAACAAAGGTAACTGCAGCAGGCCTATTGGCCCATACGAGGCAGCTCCTATCTATAGCCACCCAAACCCACTGATAAGAACATAAGAACAAAGGCAACTGCAGCAGGCCTACCGGCCCACACGAGGCAGCTCCCATCTATAGCCACCCAAACCCAGTGATAAGAACATAAGAACAAAGGCAACTGCAGAAGGCCTATTGGCCCATACGAGGCAGCTCCTATCTATAGCCACCCAAACCCACTGATAAGAACATAAGGACAAAGGCAACTGCAGAAGGCCTATTGGCCCATACGAGGCAGCTCCCATCTATAACCACCCAATCCCACTCACATACACGTCCAACCCGCGCTTGAAACAATCCAGGGACCCCACCTCCACCACGTCACGCGGCAACTGGTTCCACAAATCAACAACCCTGCTACCGAACCAGTATCTACCCATCCTTCCCAAATCCAAACCCATCCAACCCATACCCACTGTTTCGTGCTCCGTCCCGCGCTGATACCCCCAATACCCTATTAATAACCCCTCTGTTGTGTCCATGTAATATGAGGCTACGCCTTAGGAAGTCTTCACGGGGGTATATTTTAGACTCTAGTGACCTGTAGTGACCTCCTTGAAGAAAGGTCAGAGGTTACGGGTCATACGGACCACTGAGGAGGTTGTCTTTCTTGAGTTGAGCGGAAGAATGTCACTTCGAGATCCGACCTCCGGTGTAATTATGTAAATTCCTTTCTTTTCGTCTAATTGCGTACTTGGACATTGCATTTACATAGTGGATTACTGCTGATGAGAGGCAGGAGGCAGGCAGCTGCCTCCCCCACACTCACACATAAGAACATAAGAACATAAGAACGATAATTGGTTATAATTACCGCATAACCAAACGGCGACCAAAACTGAACTGAACATAAGAACATTTGAATAAAAGTACCTACAGAAAGCCTACTGGCCCATAAGAAGCAGGTCCTGTTTATAAATAAGAACATAGGTAACTGCAGAAGGCCTATTGGCCCATACGAGGCAGCTCCAATTTATAACCACCCAATCCCACTCATATACATGCCCAACCCACGTTTGAAACAATCGTGGGACTCCACCACGTCACGTGGTAATTGGTTCTACAAATCAACAACCGAACCAGTATTTCTGGTTCGGTAACAGGGCTGATTGTACGAATTCCTGTTCTAAACTAACTCCCCCATTCTTAATCGTTTTGCACCACGCTCTATATTTACCTTTAATGTTCTTCAGATCCTTTGTTACCCACTTTGGATCATTAGTATTAGATCTATTCAATTTATATGGTATACTACATTCCTGGGATTTGCTTAGAATATTTTTAAATAGATATATTTTGAATTCACATCGAAAATACCTTTTACGTCACCAATCGCTGGGTTCACATCTAGCTCCAAGACCGGCCCACACCCTATACCCAAAACTTTCCAATCTATTTGAACCAAAAAAATTCTTAGGTTATTCTTATCAGCTTTTCGAAAATCAGGCACTTTAACAGAATTTTCTCCTACAGATCTATTCCATTCAATGCTAAATCTGATTTCTTAAGAACATAAGAACATAAGAACAAAGGTAACTGCAGAAGGCCTATTGGCCCATACGAGGCAGCTCCTATTCTATAACCACCCAATCCCACTCATATACTTGTCCAACCCGTGCTTGAAACAATCGAGGGACCCCACATAAGAACATAAGAACATAAGAACAAAGGTAACTGCAGAAGGCCTATTGGCCCATACGAGGCAGCTCCTATTCTATAACCACCCAATCCCACTCATATACTTGTCCAACCCGTGCTTGAAACAATCGAGGGACCCCACCTCCACAATGTTACGCGGCAATTGGTTCCACAAATCAACAACCCTGTTACTGAACCAGTATTTACCCAAGTCTTTCCTAAATCTAAACTTATCCAATTTATATCCATTGTTTCGTGTTCTGTCCTGTGATGATACTTTTAATACCCTATTAATATCCCCCCGGTTATGTCCATTCATCTACTTGTAAACCTCTATCATGTCACCCCTAACTCTTCGCCTTTCCAGTGAATGCAACTTAAGCTTTGTTAATCTTTCTTCATATGAAAGATTTCTAATTTGGGGAATTAACTTAGTCATCCTACGTCCAGTCATTTCTTTATGATCACTGTTCCCTAGCTCACTCCCTATTTCGATGTCCTTAATTTGTGTTTCACTGTTAGTTAACACTAAATCTAAAATATTATTTTCCCGCGTGGCCTTCCTTAATGTGTTGAGTAAGAAGCAGAAATAAAAAAGAAGAAATAATTTAAATAGGGAGATTGAAGAAATCGAGTGGAAATTAAAACACTCATCAAAGTGGAGAGCAAGGAAAACGCAATTCAGGAAATTAAGAAAAATCCAAAATACTTCTTCACATATGCGAAATCAAAACAAAAACCACTGTCAGTATTGGACCTATTCGTACAAGTGAAGGTTCATACTCGGAGGATGACAAAGAAATTAGTGATATCCAAAAAAAGCAGTATGAGGACATGCTTAGCACTCCAATAAACAACATGAAAGTGGACGATCCAAACAATTTCTTTATGCGGGATATCTAAACCCCTGTAAATAATACTGATATCAACACAAGCGTACCAGACTTTGAAAAAGAAATTGAAAACATACACATGCACTCGGCCCCGGGTCCAGATTCACGGAATTCAATATTTATAAAGAAATGCAAAGTGCCGGTAGCACAGGCACTCAGTTCTTATGTTCTTCAGCTTCGTTCTTATGTTCTTCAGTTGGTTCTTATGTTCATCAGCTATATCTTGCTCTAGTTAGGCCCCATTTAGATTATGCAGTTCAGTTTTGGTCGGCATATTATAAGAACATAAGAACATAAGAACAAAGGTAACTGCAGAAGGCCTATTGGCCCATTCGAGGCAGCCCCTATTCTATAACCACCCAATCCCACTCATATACTTGTCCAACCCGCGCTTGAAACAATCGAGGGACCCCACCTCCACCACGTTACGTGGCAATTGGTTCCACAAATCAACAACCCTGTTACTGAACCAGTATTTACCCAAGTCTTTCCTAAATCTAAACTTATCCAATTTATACCCATTGTTTCGTGTTCTGTCCTGTGTTGATACTTTTAATACCCTATTAATATCTCCCTTGTTATGTCCATTCACCCACTTGTAAACCTCTATCATGTCGCCCCTAACTCTTCGCCTTTCCAGTGAATGCAACTTAAGCTTTGTTAATCTTTCTTCATATGAAAGATTTCTAATTTGGGGAATTAACTTAGTCATCCTACGCTGGACACGTTCAAGTGAATTTATATCCATTCTATAATATGGCGACCAAAACTGAACTGCATAATCTAAATGGGGCCTAACTAGAGCAAGATATAGCTTGAGAACCACACCAGGTGTCTTGTTACTAACGCTGCGATTAATAAATCCAAGTGTCCGATTTGCCTTATTACGAACATTTATGCATTGATCCTTTTGTTTTAAATTCTTACTAATCATAACTCCCAGATCCCTTTCGCAATCCGACTTCGCAATCACAACACCATCTAGCTCGTATCTTGTAACTCTATCATCATTACCTAACCTCAGAACTTTACATTTATCAGCATTAAACTGCATCTGCCAATCCTTTGACCATTTCAAAACCCTATCTAGATCAACTTGAAGTGATAGTGAGTCCTCCTCCGAATTAATTTCCCTACCGATTTTCGTATCATCGGCAAATTTGCAAATGTTGCTACTCAAACCTGAATCTAAATCATTTATATATATTATAAACAACAGAGGTCCCAGGACAGAGCCTTGAGGCACTCCACTTACAACATTTTCCCACTCTGACTTGATTCCATTTATACTAACTCTCTGTTTCCTTTGGTATAGCCATGCCCTAATCCAGCTTAATATAGCACCCCCAATACCATGAGACTCTATCTTTTTAATCAGTCTTTCATGTGGCACTGTATCAAAAGCTTTGCTAAAGTCAAGGTATACAACATCGCAATCCTTACCACTATTAACTGCCTCAACAATGCTAGAATAAAAAGATAACAAATTTGTTAAACATGAACGGCCATTTATAAAACCATGTTGAGACTCAATTATTAATTTATATTTTTCAAGATGAAGACGAATTTTATTTGCTATTATAGATTCGAGTAACTTTCCCACAATAGACGTTAGGCTAATTGGTCGATAGTTAGACGCAAGTGATCTATCTCCTTTCTTAAAAACTGGTATCACATTAGCAACTTTCCAAAACTCTGGCACTCTGCCTGACTCTATTGATTTATTAAATATGGTTGACAGTGGGTCACAAAGCTCCTCTTTGCATTCTTTAAGCACCCTGGCAAACACTTCATCCGGCCCTGGGGATTTGTTTGGTTTGAGTTTTACTATTTGTTTAAGAACATCCTCCCTGGTAACTGCTAAACTCGTCAACCTGTCCTCGTCCCCACCCACATAGACTTGTTCAGCTGAAGGCATATTGTTAAGTTCCTCTTTAGTAAATACAGATACAAAATATTTATTAAAAATACTACTCATCTCTTCATCACTATCTGTTATTTGACCTGTCTCAGTTTTTAATGGACCTATCTTTTCCCTAGTCTTAGTACGATATAACTGAAAAAACCCTTTAGGATTTGTCTTTGCTTGCCCTGCTATGCGAACCTCATAGTTTCTTTTTGCTTTCCTTATCTCTTTTTTAACATTTCTAACCAGTTGTACGAATTCCTGTTCTAAATTGACCTCCCCATTTTTAATCCTTTTGTACCAAGCTCTCTTTTTACCTATAAGGTTTTTCAAATTCTTTGTTATCTACTTTGGGTCATTAGTATTCGATCTATTCAATTTGTATGGTATACTACGTTCCTGTGCTTTGTTTAGAATATTCTTAAATAAGTTATATATTGAATCCACATCGAAATCCCCATTTAAGTCACCTATCGCTGGGTTCATGTCTCGCTCCAAGACCGGCCCACACCCCATACATAAGAACATAAGAACATAAGAACAAAGGTAACTGCAGAAGGCCTATTGGCCCATACGAGGCAGCTCCTATTCTATAACCACCCAATCCCACTCATATACTTGTCCAACCCGTGCTTGAAACAATCGAGGGACCCCACCTCCACAATGTTACGCGGCAATTGGTTCCACAAATCAACAACCCTGTTACTGAACCAGTATTTACCCAAGTCTTTCCTAAATCTAAACTTATCCAATTTATATCCATTGTTTCGTGTTCTGTCCTGTGTTGATACTTTTAATACCCTATTAATATCCCCCCGGTTATGTCCATTCATCCACTTGTAAACCTCTATCATGTCACCCCTAACTCTTCGCCTTTCCAGTGAATGCAACTTAAGCTTTGTTAATCTTTCTTCATATGAAAGATTTCTAATTTGGGGAATTAACTTAGTCATCCTACGCTGGACACGTTCAAGTGAATTTATATCCATTCTATAATATGGCGACCAAAACTGAACTGCATAATCTAAATGGGGCCTAACTAGAGCAAGATATAGCTTGAGAACCACACCAGGTGTCTTGTTACTAACGCTGCGATTAATAAATCCAAGTGTCCGATTTGCCTTATTACGAACATTTATGCATTGATCCTTTTGTTTTAAATTCTTACTAATCATAACTCCCAGATCCCTTTCGCAATCCGACTTCGCAATCACAACACCATCTAGCTCGTATCTTGTAACTCTATCATCATTACCTAACCTCAGAACTTTACATTTATCAGCATTAAACTGCATCTGCCAATCCTTTGACCATTTCAAAACCCTATCTAGATCAACTTGAAGTGATAGTGAGTCCTCCTCCGAATTAATTTCCCTACCGATTTTCGTATCATCGGCAAATTTGCAAATGTTGCTACTCAAACCTGAATGTAAATCATTTATATATATTATAAACAACAGAGGTCCCAGGACAGAGCCTTGAGGCACTCCACTTACAACATTTTCCCACTCTGACTTGATTCCATTTATACTAACTCTCTGTTTCCTTTGGTATAGCCATGCCCTAATCCAGCTTAATATAGCACCCCCAATACCATGAGACTCTATTTTTTTAATCAGTCTTTCATGTGGCACTGTATCAAAAGCTTTGCTAAAGTCAAGGTATACAACATCGCAATCCTTACCACTATCAACTGCCTCAACAATGCTAGAATAAAAAGATAACAAATTTGTTAAACATGAACGGCCATTTATAAAACCATGTTGCGACTCAATTATTAATTTATGTTTTTCAAGATGAAGACGAATTTTATTTGCTATTATAGATTCGAGTAACTTTCCCACAATAGACGTTAGGCTAATTGGTCGATAGTTAGACGCAAGTGATCTATCTCCTTTCTTAAAAACTGGTATCACATTAGCAACTTTCCAAAACTCTGGCACTCTGCCTGACTATTGATTTATTAAATATGGTTGACAGTGGGTCACAAAGCTCCTCTTTGCATTCTTTAAGCACCCTAGCAAACACTTCATCCGGCCCTGGGGATTTGTTTGGTTTGAGTTTTACTATTTGTTTAAGAACATCCTCCCTGGTAACTGCTAAACTCATCAACCTGTCCTCGTCCCCACCCACATAGACTTGTTCGGCTGAAGGCATATTGTTAAGTTCCTCTTTAGTAAATACAGATACAAAATATTTATTAAAAATACTACTCATCTCTTCATCACTATCTGTTATTTGACCTGTCTCAGTTTTTAATGGACCTATCCTTTCCCTAGTCTTAGTACGATATAACTGAAAAAACCCTTTAGGATTTGTCTTTGCTTGCCCTGCTATGCGAACTTCATAGTTTCTTTTTGCTTTCCTTATCTCTTTTTTAACATTTCTAACCAGTTGTACGAATTCCTGTTCTAAATTGACCTCCCCATTTTTAATCCTTTTGTACCAAGCTCTCTTTTTACCTATAAGGTTTTTCAAATTCTTTGTTATCTACTTTGGGTCATTAGTATTCGATCTATTCAATTTGTATGGTATACTACGTTCCTGTGCTTTGTTTAGAATATTCTTAAATAAGTTATATATTGAATCCACATCGAAATCCCCATTTAAGTCACCTATCGCTGGGTTCATGTCTCGCTCCAAGACCGGCCCACACCCCATACCCAAGACTTTCCAATCAATTTGACCCAAAAAATTTCTTAGGCTATTAAAATCAGCTTTTCGAAAGTCTGGCACTTTAACAGAATTTTCTCCTACTGGTCTATTCCATTCTATGCTAAATCTGATTTCTTTGTGATCACTGCTCCCTAGCTCACTCCCTATTTCGATGTCATTAATTTGCGTTTCCCTGTTAGTTAACACTAAATCTAAAATATTATTTTCCCGTGTTGGTTCCTTAATGTGTTGCGTAAGAAAGCAATCGTCAATTAATTCTAGAAAATCTTCTGCTTCACTATTCCCTGTTTTGTTCAACCAGTTTATTCCGCTAAAATTAAAGTCACCCATGACATAAATACTGTTAGATCTAGATGCTTTAGATATTTCATCCCATAGGTGCTTTGCTTCCATTCTGTCTAAATTAAATAAACTAAATCTAAAATATTATTTTCCCGTGTTGGTTCCTTAATGTGTTGCGTAAGAAAGCAATCGTCAATTAATTCTAGAAAATCTTCTGCTTCACTATTCCCTGTTTTGTTCAACCAGTTTATTCCGCTAAAATTAAAGTCACCCATGACATAAATACTGTTAGATCTAGATGCTCTAGATATTTCATCCCATAGATGCTTTGCTTCCATTCTGTCAAAATTTGGTGGCCTATATATTACTCCTATTATAATATTATTAGCTTTTTCGTTTAATTCAATCCAAATAGTTTCTGTGTGTGGCTCTGTTTTGATTCCCTCTTTGAGACTACATTTCAAATTGTCCCTAACATATATGGCTACTCCACCTCCTCGTCTAATATATCTATCTGTGTGAAATAGTTTAAATCCATATATTTGATATTCAGCTAATAGTTCTCTATTTTCTACATTCAAAACAGGGCCACACACAGAAACTATTTGGATTGAATTAAACGAAAAAGCTAATAATATTATAATAGGAGTAATATATAGGCCACCAAATTTAGACAGAATGGAAGCAAAGCATATATGGGATGAAATATCTAGAGCATCTAGATCTAACAGTATTTATGTCATGGGTGACTTTAATTTTAGCGGAATAAACTGGTTGAACAAAACAGGGAATAGTGAAGCAGAAGATTTTCTAGAATTAATTGACGATTGCTTTCTTACGCAACACATTAAGGAACCAACACGGGAAAATAATATTTTAGATTTAGTGTTAACTAACAGGGAAACGCAAATTAATGACATCGAAATAGGGAGTGAGCTAGGGACAGTGATCACAAAGAAATCAGATTTAGCATAGAATGGAATAGACCAGTAGGAGAAAATTCTGTTAAAGTGCCAGATTTTCGAAAAGCTGATTTTAATACCCTAAGAAATTTTTTGGGTCAAATTGATTGGAAAGGCTTGGGTATGGGGTGTGGGCCGGTCTTGGAGCGAGACATGAACCCAGCGATAGGTGACTTAAATGGGGATTTCGATGTGGATTCAATATATAACTTATTTAAGAATATTCTAAACAAAGCACAGGAACGTAGTATACCATACAAATTGAATAGATCGTATACTAATGACCCAAAGTGGATAACAAAGAATTTGAAGAACCTTATAGGTAAAAAGAGAGCTTGGTACAAAAGGATTAAAAATGGGGAGGTCACTTTAGAACAGGAATTCGTACAACTGGTTAGAAATGTTAAAAAAGAGATAAGGAAAGCAAAAAGGAACTATGAAGTTCGCATAGCAGGGCAAGCAAAGACAAATCCTAAAGGGTTTTTTCAGTTATATCGTACTAAGACTAGGGAAAGGATAGGTCCATTAAAAACTGAGACAGGTCAAATAACAGATAGTGATGAAGAGATGAGTAGTATTTTTAATAAATATTTTGTATCTGTATTTACTAAAGAGGAACTTAACAATATGCCTTCAGCCGAACAAGTCTATGTGGGTGGGGACGAGGACAGGTTGACGAGTTTAGCAGTTACCAGGGAGGATGTTCTTAAACAAATAGTAAAACTCAAACCAAACAAATCCCCAGGGCCGGATGAAGTGTTTGCTAGGGTGCTTAAAGAATGCAAAGAGGAGCTTTGTGACCCACTGTCAACCATATTTAATAAATCAATAGAGTCAGGCAGAGTGCCAGAGTTTTGGAAAGTTGCTAATGTGATACCAGTTTTTAAGAAAGGAGATAGATCACTTGCGTCTAACTATCGACCAATTAGCCTAACGTCTATTGTGGGAAAGTTACTCGAATCTATAATAGCAAATAAAATTCGTCTTCATCTTGAAAAACATAAATTAATAATTGAGTCGCAACATGGTTTTATAAATGGCCGTTCATGTTTAACAAATTTGTTATCTTTTTATTCTAGCATTGTTGAGGCAGTTGATAGTGGTAAGGATTGCGATGTTGTATACCTTGACTTTAGCAAAGCTTTTGATACAGTGCCACATGAAAGACTGATTAAAAAAATAGAGTCTCATGGTATTGGGGGTGCTATATTAAGCTGGATTAGGGCATGGCTATACCAAAGGAAACAGAGAGTTAGTATAAATGGAATCAAGTCAGAGTGGGAAAATGTTGTAAGTGGAGTGCCTCAAGGCTCTGTCCTGGGACCTCTGTTGTTTATAATATATATAAATGATTTAGATTCAGGTTTGAGTAGCAACATTTGCAAATTTGCCGATGATACGAAAATCAGTAGGGAAATTAATTCGGAGGAGGACTCACTATCACTTCAAGTTGATCTAGATAGGGTTTTGAAATGGTCAAAGGATTGGCAGATGCAGTTTAATGCTGATAAATGTAAAGTTCTGAGGTTAGGTAATGATGATAGAGTTACAAGATACGAGCTAGATGGTGTTGTGATTGCGAAGTCGGATTGCGAAAGGGATCTGGGAGTTATGATTAGTAAGAATTTAAAACAAAAGGATCAATGCATAAATGTTCGTAATAAGGCAAATCGGACACTTGGATTTATTAATCGCAGCGTTAGTAACAAGACACCTGGTGTGGTTCTCAAGCTATATCTTGCTCTAGTTAGGCCCCATTTAGATTATGCAGTTCAGTTTTGGTCGCCATATTATAGAATGGATATAAATTCACTTGAACGTGTCCAGCGTAGGATGACTAAGTTAATTCCCCAAATTAGAAATCTTTCATATGAAGAAAGATTAACAAAGCTTAAGTTGCATTCACTGGAAAGGCGAAGAGTTAGGGGTGACATGATAGAGGTTTACAAGTGGATGAATGGACATAACCGGGGGGATATTAATAGGGTATTAAAAGTATCAACACAGGACAGAACACGAAACAATGGATATAAATTGGATAAGTTTAGATTTAGGAAAGACTTGGGTAAATACTGGTTCAGTAACAGGGTTGTTGATTTGTGGAACCAATTGCCGCGTAACATTGTGGAGGTGGGGTCCCTCGATTGTTTCAAGCACGGGTTGGACAAGTATATGAGTGGGATTGGGTGGTTATAGAATAGGAGCTGCCTCGTATGGGCCAATAGGCCTTCTGCAGTTACCTTTGTTCTTATGTTCTTATGTTCTTATGTTAAATCTGATTTCTTTATGATCACTGTTCCCTAGCTCACTCCCTATTTCGATGTCCTTAATTTGTGTTTCACTGTTAGTTAACACTAAATCTAAAATATTATTTTCCCGCATGGCTTTCCTTAATGTGTTGAATAAGAAGCAGAAATAAAAAAGAAGAAATAATTTAAATAGGGAGATTGAAGAAATCGAGTGGAAATTAAAACACTCATCAAAGTGGAGAGCAAGGAAAACGCAATTCAGGAAATTAAGAAAAATCCAAAATACTTCTTCACATATGCGAAATCAAAACAAAAACCACTGTCAGTATTGGACCTATTCGTACAAGTGAAGGTTCATACTCGGAGGATGACAAAGAAATTAGTGATATCCAAAAAAAGCAGTATGAGGACATGCTTAGCACTCCAATAAACAACATGAAAGTGGACGATCCAAACAATTTCTTTATGCGGGATATCTAAACCCCTGTAAATAATACTGATATCAACACAAGCGTACCAGACTTTGAAAAAGAAATTGAAAACATACACATGCACTCGGCCCCGGGTCCAGATTCATGGAATTCAATATTTATAAAGAAATGCAAAGTGGCGGTAGCACAGGCACTCAGTTCTTATGTTCTTCAGCTTCGTTCTTATGTTCTTCAGTTGGTTCTTATGTTCATCAGCTATATCTTGCTCTAGTTAGGCCCCATTTAGATTATGCAGTTCAGTTTTGGTCGGCATATTATAGAATGGATATAAATTCACTTGAACGTGTCCAGCGTAGGATGACTAAGTTAATTCACCAAATTAGAAATCTTTCATATGAAGAAAGATTAACAAAGCTTAAGTTGCATTCACTGGAAAGGTGAAGAGTTAGGGGTGACATGATAGAGGTTTACAAGTGGGTGAATGGACATAACAAAGGGGATATTAATAGGGTATTAAAAGTATCAACACAAGACAGAACACGAAACAATGGGTATAAATTGGATAAGTTTAGATTTAGGAAAGACTTGGGTAAACAATGGTTCACTGGTGCAGGGGGTAATGATGTTGGACGAGTTAGGAGTGAGGAACTAACACAGCGATTCAGGACAGCCATTGAATTAGTTAGGAGCAAGGGAGGAATCCCGATCATATGTGGCATTCTTCCAAGAAAGGGAGTGGGAAATGAATGGATGTCAAGGGCACTTGGTGTCAATTGCCGGCTTGAAAGATATTGCAAATCAAATGCAATATCTTTCATTGACAACTGGGAACACTTCTATGGAAGAAATGAAATGTATGCTCGTGATGGGGTGCATCTATCGAGAGCTGGGGTTGTTGCTGTTGCGAACTCGTTGGAAGAAGTGGTTAGAGGTGTTTGTTTGGGTTTAAACTGTTAGTAGATAGAGGTATGGAAATTGATTTGGAGGAAGGAGATAATAAAAGTATGTGTTTGTGGGAGAAAGGAATTGGCAAAATGATCAGGGAAAGAGAAGGGGCTCAAAATAGTGAAGGATTTGGTGAGTTTGGTTGGAGCTCTGAGAGCAGATATGGATTCCCTGCGGGAGGAGGTAAGACGGCTGAGACTTCGGGAGACAAAGGAGGAGGCCAGTGTTGACGGGACCTCATTAAGAAGGACTGACGGGACCAGTATTAAGAAGTCCTCGTCTTGGCAAGTTGTGAAAAACAGGGGTCTTAAGAAGACCTTGGCAAAACCGACTACTAATAGCCTACAACTAAGGACTTCTAACGCATTTGACGTATTAGAGGACGAGTGCTGTGTTGAACCTGTTGTTCAACGAGGTGGCAAAGACAAAGTAACGAGGAGCATTGAGGGGCAGGTCCCTCAAACTGCTCGAAAGGAAAAGGGAGAATCGAAGGGAATTTTGGTTGTGGGAGATTCCCAGGTGAGGTATTTAGACAGAACGTTTTGTGATAGAGATAGGGGGAACAGATTAAGGGTTTGCTATCCGGGAGCTGGAATTGGTGATATTGTTGGAAACATGAATGATATTATGACGGGAAATGGAAACAAACCCATTATTTGTATTAGTGCAGGGGGTAATGATGTTGGACGAGTTAGGAGTGAGGAACTAATACAGAGATTCAGGACAGTCATTGAATTAGTTAGGAGCAAGGGAGGAATCCCGATCATATGTGGTATTCTTCCAAGAAAGAGAGTGGGAAATGAATGGATGTCAAGGGCACTTGGTGTCAATTGCCGGCTAGAAAGATATTGCAAATCAAATGCAATATCTTTCATAGACAACTGGGAACACTTCTATGGAAGAAATGAAATGTATGCTCGTGATGGGTGCATCTATCGAGAGGTGGGGTTGTTGCTGTTGCGAACTCGTTGGAAGAAGTGGTTAGAGGTGTTTGTTTGGGTTTAAACTGTTAGTAGATAGAGGTATGGGAATTGATTTGGAGAACATAAGAACATACGAACAAAGGCAACTGCAGAAGGCCTATTGGCCCATACGAGGCAGCTCCTATTTATAACCACCCAATCCCACTCATATACATGTCCATCCCGCGCTTGAAACAATCGAGGGACCCAACCTCCACAATGTTACGCGGCAATTGGTTCCACAAATCAACAACCCTGTTACTGAACCAGTATTTACCCAAGTCTTTCCTAAATCTAAACTTGTCCAATTTATACCCATTGTTTCGTGTTCTGTCTTGTGTTGATACTTTTAATACCCTATTAATATCCCCTTTGTTATGTCCATTCACCCACTTGTAAACCTCTATCATGTCACCCCTAACTCTTCGCCTTTCCAGTGAATGCAACTTAAGCTTTGTTAATCTTTCTTCATATGAAAGATTTCTAATTTGGGGAATTAACTTAGTCATCCTACGCTGGACACGTTCAAGTGAATTTATATCCATTCTATAATATGGTGACCAAAACTGAACTGCAAAATCTAAATGGGGCCTAACTAGAGCAAGATATTGCTTGAGAACCACACCAGGTGTCTTGTTACTAACGCTGCGATTAATAAATCCAAGTGTCCGATTTGCCTTATTACGAACATTTATGCATTGATCCTTTTGTTTTAAATTTTTACTAATCATAACTCCCAGATCCCTTTCGCAATCCGACTTCGCAATCTCAACACCATCTAGCTCGTATCTTGTAACTCTATCATCATTACCTAACCTCAGAACTTTACATTTATCAGCATTAAACTGCATCTGCCAATCCTTTGACCATTTCAAAACCCTATCTTGATCAACTTGAAGTGATAGTGAGTCCTCCTCCGAATTAATTTCCCTACCGATTTTCGTATCATCGGCAAATTTGCAAATGTTGCTACTCAAACCTGAATCTAAATCATTTATATATATTATAAACAACAGAGGTCCAAGGACAGAGTATTGAGGCACTCCACTTACAACATTTTCCTACTCTGACTTGACTCCATTTATACTAACTCTCTGTTTCCTTTGGTATAGCCATGCCCTAATCCAGTTTAATATAGCACCCCCAATACCATGAGCCTCTATCTTTCTAATCAGTCTTTCATGTGGCACTGTATCAAAAGCTTTTCTAAAGTCAAGGTACACAACATCATAATCCTTACCACTATCAACTGCCTCAACTATGCTAGAATAAAAAGATAACAAATTTGTTAAACATGAACGGCCATTTATAAAACCATGTTGCGACTCAATTATTAATTTAAGTTTTTCAAGATGAAGACGAATTTTATTTGCTATTAGAGACTCTAGTAACTTTCCCACAATAGACGTTAGGCTAATTGGTCGATAGTTAGACGCAAGTGATCTATCTCCTTTCTTAAAAACTGGTATCACATTAGCAACTTTCCAAAACTCTGGCACTCTGCCTGACTCTATTGATTTATTAAATATGGTTGACAGTGGGTCACAAAGCTCCTCTTTGCATTCTTTAAACACCCTGGCAAACACTTCATCCGGCCCTGGGGAGGAAGGAGATAATAAAAGTATGTGTTTGTGAGAGAAAGGAATTGGCAAAATGATCAGGGAAAGAAAAGGGCGTTAAAATAGCAATTCACTTAGGGTATATTACACTAACAGTAGAAGTTTAAGAACATAAGAACATAAGAACATAAGAACAAAGGCAACTGCAGAAGGCCTGTTGGCCCATACGAGGCAGCTCCTATTCTATAACCACCCAATCCCACTCATATACTTGTCCAACCCGTGCTTGAAACAATCGAGGGACCCCACCTCCACAATGTTACGCGGCAATTGGTTCCACAAATCAACAACCCTGTTACTGAACCAGTATTTACCCAAGTCTTTCCTAAATCTAAACTTATCCAATTTATACCCATTGTTTCGTGTTCTGTCCTGTGTTGATACTTTTAATACCCTATTAATATCCCCCCGGTTATGTCCATTCATCCACTTGTAAACCTCTATCATGTCACCCCTAACTCTTCGCCTTTCCAGTGAATGCAACTTAAGCTTTGTTAATCTTTCTTCATATGAAAGATTTCTAATTTGGGGAATTAACTTAGTCATCCTACGCTGGACACGTTCAAGTGAATTTATATCCATTCTATAATATGGCGACCAAAACTGAACTGCATAATCTAAATGGGGCCTAACTAGAGCAAGATATAGCTTGAGAACCACACCAGGTGTCTTGTTACTAACGCTGCGATTAATAAATCCAAGTGTCCGATTTGCCTTATTACGAACATTTATGCATTGATCCTTTTGTTTTAAATTCTTACTAATCATAACTCCCAGATCCCTTTCGCAATCCGACGTCACAATCACAACACCATCTAGCTCGTATCTTGTAACTCTATCATCATTACCTAACCTCAGAACTTTACATTTATCAGCATTAAACTGCATCTGCCAATCCTTTGACCATTTCAAAACCCTATCTAGATCAACTTGAAGTGATAGTGAGTCCTCCTCCGAATTAATTTCCCTACCGATTTTCGTATCATCGGCAAATTTGCAAATGTTGCTACTCAAACCTGAATCTAAATCATTTATATATATTATAAACAACAGAGGTCCCAGGACAGAGCCTTGAGGCACTCCACTTACAACATTTTCCCACTCTGACTTGATTCCATTTATACTAACTCTCTGTTTCCTTTGGTATAGCCATGCCCTAATCCAGCTTAATATAGCACCCCCAATACCATGAGACTCTATCTTTTTAATCAGTCTTTCATGTGGCACTGTATCAAAAGCTTTGCTAAAGTCAAGGTATACAACATCGCAATCCTTACCACTATCAACTGCCTCAACAATGCTAGAATAAAAAGATAACAAATTTGTTAAACATGAACGGCCATTTATAAAACCATGTTGCGACTCAATTATTAATTTATGTTTTTCAAGATGAAGACGAATTTTATTTGCTATTATAGATTCGAGTAACTTTCCCACAATAGACGTTGTGCTATTATAGATTCGAGTAACTTTCCCACAATAGACGTTAGGCTAATTGGTCGATAGTTAGACGCAAGTGATCTATCTCCTTTCTTAAAAACTGGTATCACATTAGCAACTTTCCAAAACTCTGGCTGACTCTATTGATTTATTAAATATGGTTGACAGTGGGTCACAAAGCTCCTCTTTGCATTCTTTAAGCACCCTGGCAAACACTTCATCCGGCCCTGGGGATTTGTTTGGTTTGAGTTTTACTATTTGATTAAGAACATCCTCCCTGGTAACTGCTAAACTCGTCAACCTGTCCTCGTCCCCACCCACATAGACTTGTTCGGCTGAAGGCATATTGTTAAGTTCCTCTTTAGTAAATACAGATACAAAATATTTATTAAAAATACTACTCATCTCTTCATCACTATCTGTTATTTGACCTGTCTCAGTTTTTAATGGACCTATCCTTTCCCTAGTCTTGGTACGATATAACTGAAAAAAACCTTTAGGATTTGTCTTTGCTTGCCCTGCTATGCGAACTTCATAGTTTCTTTTTGCTTTCCTTATCTCTTTTTTAACATTTCTAACCAGTTGTACGAATTCCTGTTCTAAAGTGACCTCCCCATTTTTAATCCTTTTGTACCAAGCTCTCTTTTTACCTATAAGGTTCTTCAAATTCTTTGTTATCCACTTTGGGTCATTAGTATTCGATCTATTCAATTTGTATGGTATACTACGTTCCTGTGCTTTGTTTAGAATATTCTTAAATAAGTTATTTATTGAATCCACATCGAAATCCCCATTTAAGTCACCTATCGCTGGGTTCATGTCTCGCTCCAAGGCCGGCCCCCACCCCATACCCAAGACTTTCCAATCAATTTGACCCAAAAAATTTCTTAGGCTATTAAAATCAGCTTTTCGAAAATCTGGCACTTTAACAGAATTATCTCCTACTGGTCTATTCCATTCTATGCTAAATCTGATTTCTTTGTGATCACTGCTCCCTAGCTCACTCCCTATTTCGATGTCATTAATTTGCGTTTCCCTGTTAGTTAACACTAAATCTAAAATATTATTTTCCCGTGTTGTTTCCTTAATGTGTTGCGTAAGAAAGCAATCGTCAATTAATTCTAGAAAATCTTCTGCTTCACTATTCCCTGTTTTGTTCAACCAGTTTATTCCGCTAAAATTAAAGTCACCCATGACATAAATACTGTTAGATCTAGATGCTCTAGATATTTCATCCCATAGGTGCTTTGCTTCCATTCTGTCTAAATTTGGTGGCCTATATATTACTCCTATTATAATATTATTAGCTTTTTCGTTTAATTCTATCCAAATAGTTTCTGTGTGTGGCTCTGTTTTGATTCCCTCTTTGAGACTACATTTCAAATTGTCCCTAACATATATGGCTACTCCACCTCCTCGTCTAATATATCTATCTGTGTGAAATAGTTTAAATCCATATATTTGATATTCAGCTAATAGTTCTCTATTTTCTACATTCATCCACGTTTCGGTAAGTGCAATAATATCTATTCTTTCTGTGTAGACAAGAGCATTTAATTCGTTAATTTTATTTCTTAGACTTCTACTGTTAGTGTAATATACCCTAAGTGAATTGTTATTTTGCGGACCTTCTCTTTCCCTGATCGTTTTGCCAATTCCTTTCTCCCACAAACACATACTTTTATTACCTCCTTCCACCAAATCAATTCCCATACCTCTACCTACTAACAGTTTAAACCCAAACAAACACCTCTAACCACTTCTTCTAACGAGTTCGCAACAGCAACAACCCCAGCTCTCGATAGATGCACCCCATCACGAGCATACATTTCATTTCTTCCATAGAAGTGTTCCCAGTTGTCTATGAAAGATATTGCATTTGATTTGCAATATCTTTCCAGCCGGCAATTGACACCAAGTGCCCTCGATATCCATTCATTTCCCACTCCCTTTCTTGGAAGAATGCCACATATGATCGGGATTCCTCCCTTGCTCCTAACTAACTCTATGGCTGTTTTATACCTCTGAATCAGTTCCTCACTCCTAACTCGACCAACATCATTTCCTCCCACGCTAATGCAAATAATGGGATTGTTCCCATTACCAGCCATAATATCATTCATGTTGTTTATAATATCACCAATGCCAGCTCCGGGATAGCAAACCCTTAACCTGTTCCCCCTATCTCTAGCACAAAACGTTCTATCCAAATACCTTATCTGGGAATCTCCCACAACTAATGTTTGCTTAGGTACTTCCTTTACTTTCTGGAAATAGAAATAAGAAATAAGATTAACGAATTAAATGCTCTTGTCTGTACAGAAAAAATAGATATTATTGCACTTACCGAAACGTGAATGAATGTAGAAAATCGAGAACTATTAGCTGAATATCAAATAAATGGATTTAAACTATTTCACACAGATAGATATATTAGACGAGGAGGGGGAGTAGCCATATATGTTAGGGACAATTTGAAATGTAGTCTCAAAGAGGGAATCAAAACTGAGCCACACACAGAAACTATTTGGATAGAATTATACGAAAAAGCAAATAATATTATAATAGGAGTTATATATAGGCCACCAAATTTTGACAGAATGGAAGCAAAGCATCTATGGGATGAAATATCTAGGGCATCTAGATCTAACAGTATTTACGTCATGGGTGACTTTAATTTTAGTGGAATAAACTGGTTGAACAAAACAGGGAATAGTGAAGCAGAAGATTTTCTAGAATTAATTGACGATTGCTTTCTTATGCAACACATTAAGGAACCAACACGGGAAAATAATATTTTAGATTTAGTGTTAACTAACAGGGAAACACAAATTAATGACATCGAAATAGGGAGTGAGCTAGGGAACAGTGATCACAAAGAAATCAAATTTAGCATAGAATGGAACAGACCTGAAGGAGAAAATTCTGTTAAAGTGCCAGATTTTCGAAAAGCTGATTTTAATAGCCTAAGAAATTTTTTGGGTCAAATTGATTGGAAAGTCTTGGGTATGGGGTGGGGGCCGGTCTTGGAGGGAGACATGAACCCAGCGATAGGTGACGTAAAATGGGGATTTCGATGTGGATTAAATATATAACTTATTTAAGAATATTCTAAACAAAGCACAGGAACGTAGTATACTATACATAAGAACATAAGAACATAAGAACAAAGGTAACTGCAGAAGGCCTATTGGCCCATACGAGGCAGCTCCTATTCTATAACCACCCAATCCCACTCATATACTTGTCCAACCCGTGCTTGAAACAATCGAGGGACCCCACCTCCACAATGTTACGCGGCAATTGGTTCCACAAATCAACAACCCTGTTACTGAACCAGTATTTACCCAAGTCTTTCCTAAATCTAAACTTATCCAATTTATATCCATTGTTTCGTGTTCGGTCCTGTGTTGATACTTTTAATACCCTATTAATATCCCCCCGGTTATGTCCATTCATCCACTTGTAAACCTCTATCATGTCACCCCTAACTCTTTGCCTTTCCAGTGAATGCAACTTAAGCTTTGTTAATCTTTCTTCATATGAAAGATTTCTAATTTGGGGAATTAACTTAGTCATCCTACGCTGGACACGTTCAAGTGAATTTATATCCATTCTATAATATGGCGACCAAAACTGAACTGCATAATCTAAATGGGGCCTAACTAGAGCAAGATATAGCTTGAGAACCACACCAGGTGTCTTGTTACTAACGCTGCGATTAATAAATCCAAGTGTCCGATTTGCCTTATTACGAACATTTATGCATTGATCCTTTTGTTTTAAATTCTTACTAATCATAACTCCCAGATCCCTTTCGCAATCCGACTTCGCAATCACAACACCATCTAGCTCGTATCTTGTAACTCTATCATCATTACCTAACCTCAGAACTTTACATTTATCAGCATTAAACTGCATCTGCCAATCCTTTGACCATTTCAAAACCCTATCTAGATCAACTTGAAGTGATAGTGAGTCCTCCTCCGAATTAATTTCCCTACCGATTTTCGTATCATCGGCAAATTTGCAAATGTTGCTACTCAAACCTGAATCTAAATCATTTATATATATTATAAACAACAGAGGTCCCAGGACAGAGCCTTGAGGCACTCCACTTACAACATTTTCCCACTCTGACTTGATTCCATTTATACTAACTCTCTGTTTCCTTTGGTATAGCCATGCCCTAATCCAGCTTAATATAGCACCCCCAATACCATGAGACTCTATTTTTTAATCAGTCTTTCATGTGGCACTGTATCAAAAGCTTTGCTAAAGTCAAGGTATACAACATCGCAATCCTTACCACTATCAACTGCCTCAACAATGCTAGAATAAAAAGATAACAAATTTGTTAAACATGAACGGCCATTTATAAAACCATGTTGCGACTCAATTATTAATTTATGTTTTTCAAGATGAAGACGAATTTTATTTGCTATTATAGATTCGAGTAACTTTCCCACAATAGACGTTAGGCTAATTGGTCGATAGTTAGACGCAAGTGATCTATCTCCTTTCTTAAAAACTGGTATCACATTAGCAACTTTCCAAAACTCTGGCACTCTGCCTGACTCTATTGATTTATTAAATATGGTTGACAGTGGGTCACAAAGCTCCTCTTTGCATTCTTTAAGCACCCTAGCAAACACTTCATCCGGCCCTGGGGATTTGTTTGGTTTGAGTTTTACTATTTGTTTAAGAACATCCTCCCTGGTAACTGCTAAACTCGTCAACCTGTCCTCGTCCCCACCCACATAGACTTGTTCGGCTGAAGGCATATTGTTAAGTTCCTCTTTAGTAAATACAGATACAAAATATTTATTAAAAATACTACTCATCTCTTCATCACTATCTGTTATTTGACCTGTCTCAGTTTTTAATGGACCTATCCTTTCCCTAGTCTTAGTACGATATAACTGAAAAAACCCTTTAGGATTTGTCTTTGCTTGCCCTGCTATGCGAACTTCATAGTTCCTTTTTGCTTTCCTTATCTCTTTTTTAACATTTCTAACCAGTTGTACGAATTCCTGTTCTAAAGTGACCTCCCCATTTTTAATCCTTTTGTACCAAGCTCTCTTTTTACCTATAAGGTTCTTCAAATTCTTTGTTATCCACTTTGGGTCATTAGTATACGATCTATTCAATTTGTATGGTATACTACGTTCCTGTGCTTTGTTTAGAATATTCTTAAATAAGTTATATATTGAATCCACATCGAAATCCCCATTTAAGTCACCTATCGCTGGGTTCATGTCTCGCTCCAAGACCGGCCCACACCCCATACCCAAGCCTTTCCAATCAATTTGACCCAAAAAATTTCTTAGGGTATTAAAATCAGCTTTTCGAAAATCTGGCACTTTAACAGAATTTTCTCCTACTGGTCTATTCCATTCTATGCTAAATCTGATTTCTTTGTGATCACTGTCCCTAGCTCACTCCCTATTTCGATGTCATTAATTTGCGTTTCCCTGTTAGTTAACACTAAATCTAAAATATTATTTTCCCGTGTTGGTTCCTTAATGTGTTGCGTAAGAAAGCAATCGTCAATTAATTCTAGAAAATCTTCTGCTTCACTATTCCCTGTTTTGTTCAACCAGTTTATTCCGCTAAAATTAAAGTCACCCATGACATAAATACTGTTAGATCTAGATGCTCTAGATATTTCATCCCATATATGCTTTGCTTCCATTCTGTCTAAATTTGGTGGCCTATATATTACTCCTATTATAATATTATTAGCTTTTTCGTTTAATTCAATCCAAATAGTTTCTGTGTGTGGCTCTGTTTTGATTCCCTCTTTGAGACTACATTTCAAATTGTCCCTAACATATATGGCTACTCCACCTCCTCGTCTAATATATCTATCTGTGTGAAATAGTTTAAATCCATATATTTGATATTCAGCTAATAGTTCTCTATTTTCTACATTCATCCACGTTTCGGTAAGTGCAATAATATCTATTTTTTCTGTGCAGACAAGAGCATTTAATTCGTTAATTTTATTTCTTAGACTTCTACTGTTAGTGTAATATACCCTAAGTGAATTGTTATTTTGCGGACCTTCTCTTTCCCTGATCGTTTTGCCAATTCCTTTCTCCCACAAACACATACTTTTATTACCTCCTTCCTCCAAATCAATTCCCATACCTCTATCTACTAACAGTTTAAACCCAAACAAACACCTCTAACCACTTCTTCTAGCGAGTTCGCAACAGCAACAACCCCAGCTCTCGATAGATGCACCCCATCACGAGCATACATTTCATTTCTTCCATAGAAGTGTTCCCAGTTGTCTATGAAAGATATTGCATTTGATTTGCAATATCTTTCCAGCCGGCAATTGACACCAAGTGCCCTCGATATCCATTCATTTCCCACTCCCTTTCTTGGAAGAATGCCACATATGATCGGGATTCCTCCCTTGCTCCTAACTAACTCTATGGCTGTTTTATACCTCTGAATCAGTTCCTCACTCCTGACTCGACCAACATCATTTCCTCCCACGCTAATGCAAATAATGGGATTGTTCCCATTACCAGCCATAATATCATTCATGTTGTTTATAATATCACCAATGCCAGCTCCGGGATAGCAAACCCTTAACCTGTTCCCCCTATCTCTAGCACAAAACGTTCTATCCAAATACCTTATCTGGGAATCTCCCACAACTAATGTTTGCTTAGGTACTTCCTTTACTTTCTGAGGGGCCTGCGCTTCCTTTCTCTTCGTTGCTTTCCCTTTTGCGCGATCCACAGTCTCTCCACAGCACTCGTCCTCCAAAACGTCAAATGAATTTGAAGTTGCTATGGCGTTTGAAGGCGGCTTTATCAAAGTCTTCTTAAGGCCCCTGTCTTTCGCAACTCTCCAAGACGAGGTCCCTTTACTGCTGGTCTCCTCCTTCGTTACTTCTCGTTGTTTTTTAAGCTGACGCACCTCCTCCCGCAGAGAGTCCAACTCTGTCCTCAGGGCTCCCACTAGAGTCACCAGGTCCTTCACTACAACTTCCATATTGCTATGATAATATAACAACCTCCTTGGAGGAATAAATCTAGTATCCTCTTGAAGATGTCCACGGTTGTTCCGGCAATATTTCTTATGCTCGCTGGGAGGGTGTTGACCAAACGTGGACCTCTGATGTTTATATAGTGTTCCCTGATTGTGCCTATGGCACCCTTGCTCTTCCCTGGTTCTATTCTGCATTTTTTCCATATCGTTCACTCCAGTACGTTATTATTTTACTGTGTAGATTTGGTACTTGGCCCTCCAGTATCTTCCAGGTGTATATTATTTGATATCTCTCTCTCGTCTTCTTTCTAGTGAGTACATTTGGAGGGCTTTGAAACGATCCCAATAATTTAGGTGCTTTATCGCGTATATGCGTGCCGTATATGTTCTCTGTATTCCCTCTATTTCAACACTCTCTCCTGCTTTGACGGGGGAAGTGAGTACTGAGCAGTACTCAAGACGGGACAACACAAGTGACTTGAAGAGTACAACCATTGTGATATGATCCCTGGATTTGAGAGTTCTCGTAATCCATCCTATCATTAATCTGGCTGATGCAATATTTGCTTGGTTATGCTCCCTAAACGTTAGGTCATCAGACATCATTATTCCCAAATCATGCTGCTGTTTTCAAATTCCCAAATCATGCTATGAAAACATGCTGTTTTCCTACTATGGGCACATTTGATTGTGTTTTGTACCCTGTATTATGTTTAAGGTCCTCATTTTTACCGTGCCAAAGTACCTGGAATTTATCACTGTTAAACATCATGTTTGACTGATGCCCAGTCGAAAACTTTATTAATATAAGCTTGAAGTTTTTAATGTCTTCAGCCGAGGTAATTTTCATAATGATTTTTGTGTCATCTGCAAAGGATGATACGAAGCTGTGACTTGTATTTTTCTCTATATCTGATATGAGAATAAGGAAACGCAGCAGAGCAAGGACTGTACCCTGAGGTATGAAGCTTTTAACTGCGCTCGGACTAGATTTTATGTGGTTGACTGTTACTTGCTGAGTCCTGTTTGACAGAAAACTGAGTATCAAGCGTCCTATTTCAGTGGTTATTCCCATTGACTTTATTTTGTGTGCTATCACGCCATGATCACATTTATCGAAAGCCTTTGCGAAGTCCGTGTATATCACATCAGCATTCTGTTTTTCTTCTAATGCCTCAGTGACTTTGTCGTAGTAATCAAGTAGCTGTGAGAGGTACGATCTTCCCGCTCGAAATCCATGTTGGCCTGGGTTGTGAAGGTCATTGGTCTCCATGAAATTGGTGACCTGTCTCCTAATCACTCTCTCAAATACTTTTATTATGTGCGATGTTAGTGCAACTGGTCTATAATTCTTTGACAATGCTTTGCTCCCTCCTTTGTGTAGAGAAGCTATGTCTGCTACTAAGTGCATCTGGTATCTACCCCCGTGTCCAAGCCCTTCCTCCACATTATAAGAATATAAGAAAAGGTGCTGTCACAGTGAGAGGTTGTGTTAGCTGGAGTTCTGGAGTAACATTATTATTGCAATAATGGAAGGATAAGTTAATGATTTGGTGAGTTTGGTTGGAGCTCTGAGAGCAGAGATGGATTCCCTGTGGGAGGAGGTACGACGGCTGAGACTTCGAGAGGAAACGAAGGAGGAGACCAGTGTTGACGAGACCTCATCGTGGAGAGTGGTGAAAGACAGGGGTCTTAAGAAGACCTTGACAAGGCCGCCTACAGACGCCCTAAGGACGGCAAATTCATTTGCCGTGTTGGAGGACGAGTGCTGTAGTGCGCCTGCAGCGAGTAAATCAGCGAGGAACGGCGGAGCGCAGGCCCCTCAGGCTGCTCAGAAAGTTAGGGCAGTACCGAAGCGAATTTTGGTTGTGGGAGATTCCCAGGTGAGGTATTTAGACAGAACGTTTTGTGCCAGAGATAGGGGGAACATATTAAGGGTTTGCTATCCGGGAGCTGGAATTGGTGATATTGTTGGAAACATGAATGATATTATGACGGGAAATGGAAACAAACCCATTATTTGTATTAGTGCAGGGGGTAATGATGTTGGACGAGTTAGGAGTGAGGAACTAATACAGAGATTCAGGACAGCCATTGAATTAGTTAGGAGCAAGGGAGGAATCCCGATCATATGTGGCATTCTTCCAAGAAAGGGAGTGGGAAATGAATGGATGTCGAGGGCAATTGGTGTCAATTGCCGGCTGGAAAGATATTGCAAATCAAATGCAATATCTTTCATAGACAACTGGGAACACTTCTATGGAAGAAATGAAATGTATGCTCGGTATGAGCATACATTTCATTCAACTGAGCAAACATACATTTGGTATGGGATGAGGTGCATCTATCGAGAGCTGGGGTTGTTGCTGTTGCGAACTCGTTGGAAGAAGTGGTTAGAGGTGTTTGTTTGGGTTTAAACTGTTAGTAGATAGAGGTATGGGAATTGATTTGGAAGAAGGAGGTAATAAATGTATGTGTTTGTGGGAGAAAGGAATTGGCAAAATGATCAGGGAAAGAGAAGGGCCTCAAAATAACAATTTACTTAGGGTATATTACACTAACAGTAGAAGTCTAAGAAATAAAATTAACGAATTAAATGCTCTTGTCTGCACAGAAAAAATAGATATTATTGCACTTACCGAAACGTGGATGAATGTAGAAAATAGAGAACTATTAGCTGAATATCAAATAAATGGATTTAAACTATTTCACACAGATAGATATATTAGACGAGGAGGTGGAGTAGCCATATATGTTAGGGACAATTTGAAATGTAGTCACAAAGAGGGAATCAAAACTGAGCCACACACAGAAACTATTTGGATAGAATTAAACGAAAAAGCTAATAATATTATAATAGGAGTTATATATAGGCCACCAAATTGAGACAGAATGGAAGCAAAGCATCTATGGGATGAAATATTTAGAGCATCTAGATCTAACAACTCAAAGATCGGTTTGAGTAGCAACATTTGCAAATTTGCCGATGATACGAAAATCGGTAGGGAAATTAATTCGGAGGAGGACTCACTATCACTTCAAGTTGATCTAGATAGGGTTTTGAAATGGTCAAAGGATTGGCAGATGCAGTTTAATGCTGATAAATGTAAAGTTCTGAGGTTAGGTAATGATGATAGAGTTACAAGATACGAGCTAGATGGTGTTGTGATTGCGAAGTCGGATTGCGAAAGGGATCTGGGAGTTATGATTAGTAAGAATTTAAAACAAAAGGATCAATGCATAAATGTTCGTAATAAGGCAAATCGGACACTTGGATTTATTAATCGCAGCGTTAGTAACAAGACACCTGGTGTGGTTCTCAAGCTATATCTTGCTCTAGTTAGGCCCCATTTAGATTATGCAGTTCAGTTTTGGTCGCCATATTATAGAATGGATATAAATTCACTTGAACGTGTCCAGCGTAGGATGACTAAGTTCATTCCCCAAATTAGAAATCTTTCATATGAAGAAAGATTAACAAAGCTTAAGTTGCATTCACTGGAAAGGCGAAGAGTTAGGGGCGACATGATAGAGGTTTACAAGTGGGTGAATGGACATAACAAGGGGGATATTAATAGGGTATTAAAAGTATCAACACAGGACAGAACACGAAACAATGGGTATAAATTGGATAAGTTTAGATTTAGGAAAGACTTGGGTAAATACTGGTTCAGTAACAGGGTTGTAGATTTGTGGAACCAATTGCCGCGTAACGTGGTGGAGGTGGGGTCCCTCGATTGTTTCAAGCGCGGGTTGGACAAGTATATGAGTGGGATTGGGTGGTTATAGAATAGGAGCTGCCTCGTATGGGCCAATAGGCCTTCTGCAGTTACCTTTGTTCTTATGTCAATCTCTTCTTATGTCAACAGTATTTATGTCATGGGTGACTTTAATTTTAGTGGAATAAACTGGTTGAACAAAACAGGGAATAGTGAAGCAGAAGATTTTCTAGAATTAATTGACGATTGCTTTCTTACGCAACACATTAAGGAACCAACACGGGAAAATAATATTTTAGATTTAGTGTTAACTAACAAGGAAACACAAATTAATGACATCGAAATAGGGAGTGAGCTAGGGAACAGTGATCACAAAGAAATCAGATTTAGTATAGAATGGAATAGACCTGTAGCAGAAAATTCTGTTAAAGTGCCAGATTTTCGTAAAGCTGATTTTAATAGCCTAAGAAATTTTTTGATTCAAATTGATTGGAAAGTCTTTGGTATGGGGTGTGGTCCGGTCATGGAGCGAGACATGAACCCAGCGATAGGTGACTAAAATGGGGATTTCGATGTGGATTCAATATATAACTTATTTAAGAATATTCTAAACAAAGCACAGGAACGTAGTATACCATACAAATTGAATAGATCGAATACTAATGACCCAAAGTGGATAACAAAGAATTTGAAGAACCTTATAGGTAAAAAGAGAGCTTGGTATAAAAGGATTAAAAATCGGGAGGTCACTTTAGAACAGGAATTCGTACAACTGGTTAGAAATGTTAAAAAAGAGATAAGGAAAGCAAAAAGAAACTATGAAGTTCGCATAGCAGGGCAAGCAAAGACAAATCCTAAAGGTTTTTTTCAGTTATATCGTACTAAGACTAGGGAAAGGATAGGTCCATGAAAAACTGAGACAGGTCAAATAACAGATAGTGATGAAGAGATGAGTAGTATTTTTAATAAATATTTTGTATCTGTATTTACTAAAGAGGAACTTAACAATATGCCTTCAGCCGAACAAGTCTATGTGGGTGGGGAGGAAGACAGGATGACGAGTTTTGCAGTTACCAGGGAGGATGTTCTTAAACAAATAGTAAAACTCAAACCAAACAAATCCCCAGGGCCGGATGAAGTGTTTGCCAGGGTGCTTAAAGAATGCAAAGAGGAGCTTTGTGACCCACTGTCAACCATATTTAATAAATCAATAGAGTCAGGCAGAGTGCCAGAGTTTTGGAAAGTTGCTAATGTGATACCAGTTTTTAAGAAAGGAGATAGATCACTTGCATCTAACTATCGACCAATTAGCCTAACGTCTATTGTGGGAAAGTTACTCGAACCTATAATAGCAAATAAAATTCGTCTTCATCTTGAAAAACATAAATTAATAATTGAGTCGCAACATGGTTTTATAAGAACATAAGAACATAAGAACAAAGGTAACTGCAGAAGGCCTATTGGCCCATACGAGGCAGCTCCTATTCTATAACCACCCAATCCCACTCATATACTTGTCCAACCCGCGCTTGAAACAATCGAGGGACCCCACCTCCACCACGTTTACGCGGCAATTGGTTCCACAAATCAACAACCCTGTTACTGAACCAGTATTTACCCAAGTCTTTCTAAATCTAAACTTATCCAATTTATACCCATTGTTTCGTGTTCTGTCTTGTGTTGATATTTTTAATACCCTATTAATATCCCCCCTGTTATGTCCATTCATCCACTTGTAAACCTCTATCATGTCACCCCTAACTCTTCGCCTTTCCAGTGAATGCAGCTTAAGCTTTGTTAATCTTTCTTCATATGAAAGATTTCTAATTTGAGGAATTAACTTAGTCATCCTACGTTGGACACGTTCAAGTGAATTTATATCCATTCTATAACACCTTCACCTTCTAGTTTCCAGAAATTGTGTTTTTATTTTACCAGTTTCAGAGTATGTAACTCTACTTTTCCGTTAACAACAGCGGACCTTCCAGCGACACTTGGACCCGTTGAGGAGGAGGAAGGGGAATGTCAGGGGGGGTAGAAATAGCCTAAGCTACTCTATCCCTTTGAGATGTATTTATTTCTTATCTCAATAAACATACGTGAACTTGAACTTGGGGAATGTCAGCTGGGAGTTTCTCATGCAACAAAACAATCATAAGAACATAAGAACATAAGAACAAAGGTAACTGCAGATAAATGGGCCGTTCATGTTTAACAAATTTGTTATCTTTTTATTCTAGCATTGTTGAGGCAGTTGATAGTGGTAAGGATTGCGATGTTGTGTACCTTGACTTTAGCAAAGCTTTTGATACAGTGCCACATGAAAGACTGATTAAAAAGTTAGTCTCATGGTATTGGGGGTTCTATATTAAGCTGGATTAGGGCATGGCTATACCAAAGGAAACAGAGAGTTAGTATAAATGGAGTCAAGTCAGAGTGGGAAAATGTTGTAAGTGGGGTGCCTCAGGGCTCTGTCCTGGGACCTCTGTTGTTTATAATATATGTAAATGATTTTGATTCAGGTTTGAGTAGCAACATTTGCAAATTTGCCGATGATACGAAAATCGGTAAGGAAATTAATTCGGAGGAGGACTCACTATCACTTTGCCACATGAAAGACTGATTAAAAAAATAGAGTCTCATGGTATTGGGGGTGCTATATTAAGCTGGATTAGGGCATGGCTATACCAAAGGAAACAGAGAGTTAGTATAAATGGAATCAAGTCAGAGTGGGAAAATGTTGTAAGTGGAGTGCCTCAAGGCTCTGTCCTGGGACCTCTGTTGTTTATAATATATATAAATGATTTAGATTCAGGTTTGAGTAGCAACATTTGCAAATTTGCCGATGATACGAAAATCGGTAGGGAAATTAATTCGGAGGAGGACTCACTATCACTTCAAGTTGATCTAGATAGGGTTTTGAAATGGTCAAAGGATTGGCAGATGCAGTTTAATGCTGATAAATGTAAAGTTCTGAGGTTAGGTAATGATGATAGAGTTACAAGATACGAGCTAGATGGTGTTGTGATTGCGAAGTCGGATTGCGAAAGGGATCTGGGAGTTATGATTAGTAAGAATTTAAAACAAAAGGATCAATGCATAAATGTTCGTAATAAGGCAAATCGGACACTTGGATTTATTAATCGCAGCGTTAGTAACAAGACACCTGGTGTGGTTCTCAAGCTATATCTTGCTCTAGTTAGGCCCCATTTAGATTATGCAGTTCAGTTTTGGTCGCCATATTATAGAATGGATATAAATTCACTTGAACGTGTCCAGCGTAGGATGACTAAGTTAATTCCCCAAATTAGAAATCTTTCATATGAAGAACATAAGAACATAAGAACAAAGGCAACTGCAGAAGGCCTGTTGGCCCATACGAGGCAGCTCCTATTCTATAACCACCCAATCCCACTCATATACTTGTCCAACCCGTGCTTGAAACAATCGAGGGACCCCACCTCCACAATGTTACGCGGCAATTGGTTCCACAAATCAACAACCCTGTTACTGAACCAGTATTTACCCAAGTCTTTCCTAAATCTAAACTTATCCAATTTATACCCATTGTTTCGTGTTCTGTCCTGTGTTGATACTTTTAATACCCTATTAATATCCCCCCGGTTATGTCCATTCATCCACTTGTAAACCTCTATCATGTCACCCCTAACTCTTCGCCTTTCCAGTGAATGCAACTTAAGCTTTGTTAATCTTTCTTAGGAAGTTGTAGTGAAGGACCTGGTGACTCTAGTGGGAGCCCTGAGGACAGAGTTGGACTCTCTGCGGGAGGAGGTGCGTCAGCTTAAAAAACAACGAGAAGTAACGAAGGAGGAGACCAGCAGTAAAGGGACCTCGTCTTGGAGAGTTGCGAAAGACAGGGGCCTTAAGAAGACTTTGATAAAGCCGCCTTCAAACGCCATAGCAACTTCAAATTCATTTGACGTTTTGGAGGACGAGTGCTGTGGAGAGACTGTGGATCGCGCAAAAGGGAAAGCAACGAAGAGAAAGGAAGCGCAGGCCCCTCAGAAAGTAAAGGAAGTACCTAAGCAAACATTAGTTGTGGGAGATTCCCAGATAAGGTATTTGGATAGAACGTTTTGTGCTAGAGATAGGGGGAACAGGTTAAGGGTTTGCTATCCCGGAGCTGGCATTGGTGATATTATAAACAACATGAATGATATTATGGCTGGTAATGGGAACAATCCCATTATTTGCATTAGCGTGGGAGGAAATGATGTTGGTCGAGTCAGGAGTGAGGAACTGATTCAGAGGTATAAAACAGCCATAGAGTTAGTTAGGAGCAAGGGAGGAATCCCGATCATATGTGGCATTCTTCCAAGAAAGGGAGTGGGAAATGAATGGATATCGAGGGCACTTGGTGTCAATTGCCGGCTGGAAAGATATTGCAAATCAAATGCAATATCTTTCATAGACAACTGGGAACACTTCTATGGAAGAAATGAAATGTATGCTCGTGATGGGGTGCATCTATCGAGAGCTGGGGTTGTTGCTGTTGCGAACTCGCTAGAAGAAGTGGTTAGAGGTGTTTGTTTGGGTTTAAACTGTTAGTAGATAGAGGTATGGGAATTGATTTGGAGGAAGGAGGTAATAAAAGTATGTGTTTGTGGGAGAAAGGAATTGGCAAAACGATCAGGGAAAGAGAAGGTCCGCAAAATAACAATTCACTTAGGGTATATTACACTAACAGTAGAAGTCTAAGAAATAAAATTAACGAATTAAATGCTCTTGTCTGCACAGAAAAAATAGATATTATTGCACTTACCGAAACGTGGATGAATGTAGAAAATAGAGAACTATTAGCTGAATATCAAATATATGGATTTAAACTATTTCACACAGATAGATATATTAGACGAGGAGGTGGAGTAGCCATATATGTTAGGGACAATTTGAAATGTAGTCTCAAAGAGGGAATCAAAACAGAGCCACACACAGAAACTATTTGGATTGAATTAAACGAAAAAGCTAATAATATTATAATAGGAGTAATATATAGGCCACCAAATTTAGACAGAATGGAAGCAAAGCATCTATGGGATGAAATATCTAGAGCATCTAGATCTAACAGTATTTATGTCATGGGTGACTTTAATTTTAGCGGAATAAACTGGTTGAACAAAACAGGGAATAGTGAAGCAGAAGATTTTCTAGAATTAATTGACGATTGCTTTCTTACGCAACACATTAAGGAACCAACACGGGAAAATAATATTTTAGATTTAGTGTTAACTAACAGGGAAACGCAAATTAATGACATCGAAATAGGGAGTGAGCTAGGGAGCAGTGATCACAAAGAAATCAGATTTAGCATAGAATGGAATAGACCAGTAGGAGAAAATTCTGTTAAAGTGCCAGATTTTCGAAAAGCTGATTTTAATAGCCTAAGAAATTTTTTGCGTCAAATTGATTGGAAAGGCTTGGGTATGGGGTGTGGGCCGGTCTTGGAGCGAGACATGAACCCAGCGATAGGTGACTTAAATGAGGATTTCGATGTGGATTCAATATATAACTTATTTAAGAATATTCTAAACAAAGCACAGGAACGTAGTATACCATACAAATTGAATAGATCGTATACTAATGACCCAAAGTGGATAACAAAGAATTTGAAGAACCTTATAGGTAAAAAGAGAGCTTGGTACAAAAGGATTAAAAATGGGGAGGTCACTTTAGAACAGGAATTCGTACAACTGGTTAGAAATGTTAAAAAAGAGATAAGGAAAGCAAAAAGAAACTATGAAGTTCGCATAGCAGGGCAAGCAAAGACAAATCCTAAAGGTTTTTTTTCAGTTATATCGTACTAAGACTAGGGAAAGGATAGGTCCGTTAAAAACTGAGACAGGTCAAATAACAGATAGTGATGAAGAGATGAGTAGTATTTTTAATAAATATTTTGTATCTGTATTTACTAAAGAGGAACTTAACAATATGCCTTCAGCCGAACAAGTCTATGTGGGTGGGGACGAGGACAGGTTGACGAGTTTAGCAGTTACCAGGGAGGATGTTCTTAAACAAATAGTAAAACTCAAACCAAACAAATGCCCAGGGCCGGATGAAGTGTTTGCTAGGGTGCTTAAAGAATGCAAAGAGGAGCTTTGTGACCCACTGTCAACCATATTTAATAAATCAATAGAGTCAGGCAGAGTGCCAGAGTTTTGGAAAGTTGCTAATGTGATACCAGTTTTTAAGAAAGGAGATAGATCACTTGCGTCTAACTATCGACCAATTAGCCTAACGTCTATTGTGGGAAAGTTACTCGAATCTATAATAGCAAATAAAATTCGTCTTCATCTTGAAAAACATAAATTAATAATTGAGTCGCAACATGGTTTTATAAATGGCCGTTCATGTTTAACAAATTTGTTATCTTTTTATTCTAGCATTGTTGAGGCAGTTGATAGTGGTAAGGATTGCGATGTTGTATACCTTGACTTTAGCAAAGCTTTTGATACAGTGCCACATGAAAGACTGATTAAAAAAATAGAGTCTCATGGTATTGGGGGTGCTATATTAAGCTGGATTAGGGCATGGCTATACCAAAGGAAACAGAGAGTTAGTATAAATGGAATCAAGTCAGAGTGGGAAAATGTTGTAAGTGGAGTGCCTCAAGGCTCTGTCCTGGGACCTCTGTTGTTTATAATATATATAAATGATTTAGATTCAGGTTTGAGTAGCAACATTTGCAAATTTGCCGATGATACGAAAATCGGTAGGGAAATTAATTCGGAGGAGGACTCACTATCACTTCAAGTTGATCTAGATAGGGTTTTGAAATGGTCAAAGGATTGGCAGATGCAGTTTAATGCTGATAAATGTAAAGTTCTGAGGTTAGGTAATGATGATAGAGTTACAAGATACGAGCTAGATGGTGTTGTGATTGCGAAGTCGGATTGCGAAAGGGATCTGGGAGTTATGATTAGTAAGAATTTAAAACAAAAGGATCAATGCATAAATGTTCGTAATAAGGCAAATCGGACACTTGGATTTATTAATCGCAGCGTTAGTAACAAGACACCTGGTGTGGTTCTCAAGCTATATCTTGCTCTAGTTAGGCCCCATTTAGATTATGCAGTTCAGTTTTGGTCGCCATATTATAGAATGGATATAAATTCACTTGAACATGTCCAGCGTAGGATGACTAAGTTAATTCCCCAAATTAGAAATCTTTCATATGAAGAAAGATTAACAAAGCTTAAGTTGCATTCACTGGAAAGGCGAAGAGTTAGGGGTGACATGATAGAGGTTTACAAGTGGATGAATGGACATAACCGGGGGGATATTAATAGGGTATTAAAAGTATCAACACAGGACAGAACACGAAACAATGGATATAAATTGGATAAGTTTAGATTTAGGAAAGACTTGGGTAAATACTGGTTCAGTAACAGGGTTGTTGATTTGTGGAACCAATTGCCGCGTAACATTGTGGAGGTGGGGTCCCTCGATTGTTTCAAGCACGGGTTGGACAAGTATATGAGTGGGATTGGGTGGTTATAGAATAGGAGCTGCCTCGTATGGGCCAATAGGCCTTCTGCAGTTACCTTTGTTCTTATGTTCTTATGTTCTTATGTTCTTCATATGAAAGATTTCTAATTTGGGGAATTAACTTAGTCATCCTACGCTGGACACGTTCAAGTGAATTTATATCCATTCTATAATATGGCGACCAAAACTGAACTGCATAATCTAAATGGGGCCTAACTAGAGCAAGATATAGCTTGAGAACCACACCAGGTGTCTTGTTACTAACGCTGCGATTAATAAATCCAAGTGTCCGATTTGCCTTATTACGAACATTTATGCATTGATCCTTTTGTTTTAAATTCTTACTAATCATAACTCCCAGATCCCTTTCGCAATCCGACTTCGCAATCACAACACCATCTAGCTCGTATCTTGTAACTCTATCATCATTACCTAACCTCAGAACTTTACATTTATCAGCATTAAACTGCATCTGCCAATCCTTTGACCATTTCAAAACCCTATCTAGATCAACTTGAAGTGATAGTGAGTCCTCCTCCGAATTAATTTCCCTACCGATTTTCGTATCATCGGCAAATTTGCAAATGTTGCTACTCAAACCTGAATCTAAATCATTTATATATATTATAAACAACAGAGGTCCCAGGACAGAGCCTTGAGGCACTCCACTTACAACATTTTCCCACTCTGACTTGATTCCATTTATACTAACTCTCTGTTTCCTTTGGTATAGCCATGCCCTAATCCAGCTTAATATAGCACCCCCAATACCATGAGACTCTATCTTTTTAATCAGTCTTTCATGTGGCACTGTATCAAAAGCTTTGCTAAAGTCAAGGTACACAACATCGCAATCCTTACCACTATCAACTGCCTCAACAATGCTAGAATAAAAAGATAACAAATTTGTTAAACATGAACGGCCATTTATAAAACCATGTTGCGACTCAATTATTAATTTATGTTTTTCAAGATGAAGACGAATTTTATTTGCTATTATAGATTCGAGTAACTTTCCCACAATAGACGTTAGGCTAATTGGTCGATAGTTAGACGCAAGTGATCTATCTCCTTTCTTAAAAACTGGTATCACATTAGCAACTTTCCAAAACTCTGGCACTCTGCCTGTCTCTATTGATTTATTAAATATGGTTGACAGTGGGTCACAAAGCTCCTCTTTGCATTCTTTAAGCACCCTGGCAAACACTTCATCCGGCCCTGGGGATTTGTTTGGTTTGAGTTTTACTATTTGTTTAAGAACATCCTCCCTGGTAACTGCTAAACTCGTCAACCTGTCCTCGTCCCCATCCACATAGACTTGTTCGGCTGAAGGCATATTGTTAAGTTCCTCTTTAGTAAATACAGATACAAAATATTTATTAAAAATACTACTCATCTCTTCATCACTATCTGTTATTTGACCTGTCTCAGTTTTTAATGGACCTATCCTTTCCCTAGTCTTGGTACGATATAACTGAAAAAACCCTTTAGGATTTGTCTTTGCTTGCCCTGCTATGCGAACTTCATAGTTTCTTTTTGCTTTCCTTATCTCTTTTTTAACATTTCTAACCAGTTGTACGAATTCCTGTTCTAAAGTGACCTCCCCATTTTTAATCCTTTTGTACCAAGCTCTCTTTTTACCTATAAGGTTCTTCAAATTCTTTGTTATCCACTTTGGGTCATTAGTATTCGATCTATTCAATTTGTATGGTATACTACGTTCCTGTGCTTTGTTTAGAATATTCTTAAATAAGTTATATATTGAATCCACATCGAAATCCCCATTTAAGTCACCTATCGCTGGGTTCATGTCTCGCTCCAAGACCGGCCCCCACCCCATACCCAAGACTTTCCAATCAATTTGACCCAAAAAATTTCTTAGGCTATTAAAATCAGCTTTTCGAAAATCTGGCACTTTAACAGAATTTTCTCCTACTGGTCTATTCCATTCTATGCTAAATCTGATTTCTTTGTGATCACTGCTCCCTAGCTCACTCCCTATTTCGATGTCATTAATTTGCGTTTCCCTGTTAGTTAACACTAAATCTAAAATATTATTTTCCCGTGTTGGTTCCTTAATGTGTTGCGTAAGAAAGCAATCGTCAATTAATTCTAGAAAATCTTCTGCTTCACTATTCCCTGTTTTGTTCAACCAGTTTATTGCGCTAAAATTAAAGTCACCCATGACATAAATACTGTTAGATCTAGATGCTCTAGATATTTCATCCCTTAGATGCTTTGCTTCCATTCTGTCTAAATTTGGTGGCCTATATATTACTCCTATTATAATATTATTAGCTTTTTCGTTTAATTCAATCCAAATAGTTTCTGTGTGTGGCTCTGTTTTGATTCCCTCTTTGAGACTACATTTCAAATTGTCCCTAACATATATGGCTACTCCACCTCCTCGTCTAATATATCTATCTGTGTGAAATAGTTTAAATCCATATATTTGATATTCAGCTAATAGTTCTCTATTTTCTACATTCATCCACGTTTCGGTAAGTGCAATAATATCTATTCTTTCTGTGCAGACAAGAGCATTTAATTCGTTAATTTTATTTCTTAGACTTCTACTGTTAGTGTAATATACCCTAAGTGAATTGTTATTTTGCGGACCTTCTCTTTCCCTGATCGTTTTGCCAATTCCTTTCTCCCACAAACACATACTTTTATTACCTCCTTCCTCCAAATCAATTCCCATACCTCTATCTACTAACAGTTTAAACCCAAACAAACACCTCTAACCACTTCTTCTAACGAGTTCGCAACAGCAACAACCCCAGCTCTCGATAGATGCACCCCATCACGAGCATACATTTCATTTCTTCCATAGAAGTGTTCCCAGTTGTCTATGAAAGATATTGCATTTGATTTGCAATATCTTTCCAGCCGGCAATTGACACCAAGTGCCCTCGATATCCATTCATTAAAGAAAGATTAACAAAGCTTAAGTTGCATTCACTGGAAAGGCGAAGAGTTAGGGGTGACATGCTAGAGGTTTACAAGTGGGTGAATGGACATAACAAAGGGGATATTAATAGGGTATTAAAAGTATCAACACAAGACAGAACACGAAACAATGGGTATAAATTGGATAAGTTTAGATTTGGGAAAGACTTGGGTAAATACTGGTTCAGTAACAGGGTTGTTGACTTGTGGAACCAATTGCCGCGTAACATTGTGGAGGTGGGGTCCCTCTATTGTTTCAAGCATGGGTTAGACATGTATATGAGTGGGATTGGGTGGTTATAAATAGAAACTGCCTCGTATGGGCCGACAGGCCTTCTGCAGTTGCCTTTGTTCTTATGTTCTCAATTTGACCCAAAAAATTTCTTAGGCTATTAAAATCAGCTTTTCGAAAATCTGGCACTTTAACAGAATTTTCTCCTACAAGTCTTTTCCATTCTATGCTAAATCTGATTTCTTTGTGATCACTGTTCCCTAGCTCACTCCCTATTTCGATGTCATTAATTTGTGTTTCCCTGTTAGTTAACACTAAATCTAAAATAATTTTTTCCCGTGTTGGTTCCTTAATGTGTTGCGTAAGAAAGCAATCGTCAATTAATTCTAGAAAATCTTCTGCTTCACTCTTCCCTGTTTTGTTCAACCAGTTTATTCCACTAAAATTAAAGTCACCCAAGACTTTAGGGGTGTAACAAGGCGAAGAGTTAGGGGTGACATGATGGAGGTTTACAAGTGGGTGAATGGACATAACCAAGGGGATATTAATAGGGTATTAAAAGTATCAACACAAGACAGAACACGAAACAATGGGTATAAATTGGATAAGTTTAGATTTAGGAAAGACTTGGGTAAATACTGGTTCAGTAACAGGGTTGTTGATTTGTGGAACCAATTGCCGCGTAACATTGTGGAGGTGGGGTCCCTCGATTGTTTCAAGCGTGGGTTGGACAAGTATATGAGTGGGATTGGGTGGTTATAAATAGGAGCTGCCTCGTATTGGCCAATAGGCCTTCTGCAGTTGCCTTTGTTCTTATAAGAAGAACATAAGAACATAAGAACAAAGGTAACTGCAGAAGGCCTATTGGCCCATACGAGGCAGCTCCTATTCTATAACCACCCAATCCCACTCATATACTTGTCCAACCCGTGCTTGAAACAATCGAGGGACCCCACCTCCACAATGTTACGCGGCAATTGGTTCCACAAATCAACAACCCTGTTACTGAACCAGTATTTACCCAAGTCTTTCCTAAATCTAAACTTATCCAATTTATATCCATTGTTTCGTGTTCTGTCCTGTGTTGATACTTTTAATACCCTATTAATATCCCCCCGGTTATGTCCATTCATCCACTTGTAAACCTCTATCATGTCACCCCTAACTCTTCGCCTTTCCAGTGAATGCAACTTAAGCTTTGTTAATCTTTCTTCATATGAAAGATTTCTAATTTGGGGAATTAACTTAGTCATCCTACGCTGGACACGTTCAAGTGAATTTATATCCATTCTATAATATGGCGACCAAAACTGAACTGCATAATCTAAATGGGGCCTAACTAGAGCAAGATATAGCTTGAGAACCACACCAGGTGTCTTGTTACTAACGCTGCGATTAATAAATCCAAGTGTCCGATTTGCCTTATTACGAACATTTATGCATTGATCCTTTTGTTTTAAATTCTTACTAATCATAACTCCCAGATCCCTTTCGCAATCCGACTTCGCAATCACAACACCATCTAGCTCGTATCTTGTAACTCTATCATCATTACCTAACCTCAGAACTTTACATTTATCAGCATTAAACTGCATCTGCCAATCCTTTGACCATTTCAAAACCCTATCTAGATCAACTTGAAGTGATAGTGAGTCCTCCTCCGAATTAATTTCCCTACCGATTTTCGTATCATCGGCAAATTTGCAAATGTTGCTACTCAAACCTGAATCTAAATCATTTATATATATTATAAACAACAGAGGTCCCAGGACAGAGCCTTGAGGCACTCCACTTACAACATTTTCCCACTCTGACTTGATTCCATTTATACTAACTCTCTGTTTCCTTTGGTATAGCCATGCCCTAATCCAGCTTAATATAGCACCCCCAATACCATGAGACTCTATTTTTTTAATCAGTCTTTCATGTGGCACTGTATCAAAAGCTTTGCTAAAGTCAAGGTATACAACATCGCAATCCTTACCACTATCAACTGCCTCAACAATGCTAGAATAAAAAGATAACAAATTTGTTAAACATGAACGGCCATTTATAAAACCATGTTGCGACTCAATTATTAATTTATGTTTTTCAAGATGAAGACGAATTTTATTTGCTATTATAGATTCGAGTAACTTTCCCACAATAGACGTTAGGCTAATTGGTCGATAGTTAGACGCAAGTGATCTATCTCCTTTCTTAAAAACTGGTATCACATTAGCAACTTTCCAAAACTCTGGCACTCTGCCTGACTCTATTGATTTATTAAATATGGTTGACAGTGGGTCACAAAGCTCCTCTTTGCATTCTTTAAGCACCCTAGCAAACACTTCATCCGGCCCTGGGGATTTGTTTGGTTTGAGTTTTACTATTTGTTTAAGAACATCCTCCCTGGTAACTGTTAAACTCGTCAACCTGTCCTCGTCCCCACCCACATAGACTTGTTCGGCTGAAGGCATATTGTTAAGTTCCTCTTTAGTAAATACAGATACAAAATATTTATTAAAAATACTACTCATCTCTTCATCACTATCTGTTATTTGACCTGTCTCAGTTTTTAATGGACCTATCCTTTCCCTAGTCTTAGTACGATATAACTGAAAAAACCCTTTAGGATTTGTCTTTGCTTGCCCTGCTATGCGAACTTCATAGTTTCTTTTTGCTTTCCTTATCTCTTTTTTAACATTTCTAACCAGTTGTACGAATTCCTGTTCTAAAGTGACCTCCCCATTTTTAATCCTTTTGTACCAAGCTCTCTTTTTACCTATAAGGTTCTTCAAATTCTTTGTTATCCACTTTGGGTCATTAGTATACGATCTATTCAATTTGTATGGTATACTACGTTCCTGTGCTTTGTTTAGAATATTCTTAAATAAGTTATATATTGAACCCACATCGAAATCCCCATTTAAGTCACCTATCGCTGGGTTCATGTCTCGCTCCAAGACCGGCCCACACCCCATACCCAAGCCTTTCCAATCAATTTGACCCAAAAAATTTCTTAGGCTATTAAAATCAGCTTTTCGAAAATCTGGCACTTTAACAGAATTTTCTCCTACTGGTCTATTCCATTCTATGCTAAATCTGATTTCTTTGTGATCACTGCTCCCTAGCTCACTCCCTATTTCGATGTCATTAATTTGCGTTTCCCTGTTAGTTAACACTAAATCTAAAATATTATTTTCCCGTGTTGGTTCCTTAATGTGTTGCGTAAGAAAGCAATCGTCAATTAATTCTAGAAAATCTTCTGCTTCACTATTCCCTGTTTTGTTCAACCAGTTTATTCCGCTAAAATTAAAGTCACCCATGACATAAATACTGTTAGATCTAGATGCTCTAGATATTTCATCCCATAGATGCTTTGCTTCCATTCTGTCTAAATTTGGTGGCCTATATATTACTCCTATTATAATATTATTAGCTTTTTCGTTTAATTCAATCCAAATAGTTTCTGTGTGTGGCTCTGTTTTGATTCCCTCTTTGAGACTACATTTCAAATTGTCCCTAACATATATGGCTACTCCACCTCCTCGTCTAATATATCTATCTGTGTGAAATAGTTTAAATCCATATATTTGATATTCAGCTAATAGTTCTCTATTTTCTACATTCATCCACGTTTCGGTAAGTGCAATAATATCTATTTTTTCTGTGCAGACAAGAGCATTTAATTCGTTAATTTTATTTCTTAGACTTCTACTGTTAGTGTAATATACCCTAAGTGAATTGTTATTTTGTGGACCTTCTCTTTCCCTGATCGTTTTGCCAATTCCTTTCTCCCACAAACACATACTTTTATTACCTCCTTCCTCCAAATCAATTCCCATACCTCTATCTACTAACAGTTTAAACCCAAACAAACACCTCTAACCACTTCTTCTAACGAGTTCGCAACAGCAACAACCCCAGCTCTCGATAGATGCACCCCATCACGAGCATACATTTCACTTCTTCCATAGAAGTGTTCCCAGTTGTCTATGAAAGATATTGCATTTGATTTGCAATATCTTTCCAGCCGGCAATTGACACCAAGTGCCCTCGATATCCATTCATTTCCCACTCCCTTTCTTGGAAGAATGCCACATATGATCGGGATTCCTCCCTTGCTCCTAACTAACTCTATGGCTGTTTTATACCTCTGAATCAGTTCCTCACTCCTGACTCGACCAACATCATTTCCTCCCACGCTAATGCAAATAATGGGATTGTTCCCATTACCAGCCATAATATCATTCATGTTGTTTATAATATCACCAATGCCAGCTCCGGGATAGCAAACCCTTAACCTGTTCCCCCTATCTCTAGCACAAAACGTTCTATCCAAATACCTTATCTGGGAATCTCCCACAACTAATGTTTGCTTAGGTACTTCCTTTACTTTCTGAGGGGCCTGCGCTTCCTTTCTCTTCGTTGCTTTCCCTTTTGCGCGATCCACAGTCTCTCCACAGCACTCGTCCTCCAAAACGTCAAATGAATTTGAAGTTGCTATGGCGTTTGAAGGCGGCTTTATCAAAGTCTTCTTAAGGCCCCTGTCTTTCGCAACTCTCCAAGACGAGGTCCCTTTACTGCTGGTCTCCTCCTTCGTTACTTCTCGTTGTTCTTTAAGCTGACGCACCTCCTCCCGCAGAGAGTCCAACTCTGTCCTCAGGGCTCCCACTAGAGTCACCAGGTCCTTCACTACAACTTCCATATTGCTATGATAATATAACAACACTCAGGAGCTCCGGTTAACACAACCTCTCACTGTGACTTCATCTGACCGACTGGATGAAGTCCAGTCGGCCTGACCGACCGTTTATGTTCTTATGTTCTTATGTTCTTAAGACGTAAATACTGTTAGATCTAGATGCCCTAGATATTTCATCTCATAGATGCTTTGCTTCCATTCTGTCTAAATTTGGTGGCCTATAAATAACTCCTATTATAATATTATTTGCTTTTTCGTATAATTCTATCCAAATAGTTTCTTTGTGTGGCTCAGTTTTGATTCCCTCTTTGAGACTACATTTCAAATTGTCCCTAACAAATATGGCTACTCCACCTCCGCGTCTAATATATCTATCTGTGTGAAATAGTTTAAATCCATTTATTTGATATTCAGCTAATAGTTCTCTATTTTCTACATTCATCCACGTTTCGGTAAGTGCAATAATATCTATTTTTTCTGTGCAGACAAGAGCATTTAATTCGTTAATTTTATTTCTTAGACTTCTACTGTTAGTGTAATATACCCTAAGTGAATTGTTATTTTCAGGCCCTTCTCTTTCCCTGATCATTTTGCCAATTCCTTTCTCCCACAAACACATACTTTTATTATCTCCTTCCTCCAAATCAATTCCCATACCTCTATATACTAACAGTTTAAACCCAAACAAACACCTCTAACCACTTCTTCCAACGAGTTCGCAACAGCAACAACCCCAGCTCTCGATAGATGCACCCCATCACGAGCATACATTTCATTTCTTCCATAAAAGTGTTCCCAGTTGTCTATGAAAGATATTGCATTTGATTTGCAATATCTTTCCAGCCGGCAATTGACACCAAGTGCCCTTGACATCCATTCATTTCCCACTCCCTTTCTTGGAAGAATGCCACATATGATCGGGATTCCTCCCTTGCTCCTAACTAATTCAATGGCAGTCCTGAATCTATGTATTAGTTCCTCACTCCTAACTCGTCCAACATCATTACCCCCTGCACTAATACAAATAATGGGTTTGTTTCCATTTCCCGTCATAATATCATTCATGTTTCCAACAATATCACCAATTCCAGCTCCCGGATAGCAAACCCTTAATCTGTTCCCCCTGTCTCTGGCACAAAACGTTCTGTCTAAATACCTCACCTGGAAATCTCCCACAACCAAAATTCGCTTCGATTCTCCTTTTTCCTTTCGAGCAGTTTGAACATAAGAACATAAGAACAAAGGTAACTGCAGAAGGCCTATTGGCCCATACGAGGCAGCTCCTATTCTATAACCACCCAATCCCACTCATATACTTGTCCAACCCGTGCTTGAAACAATCGAGGGACCCCACCTCCACAATGTTACGCGGCAATTGGTTCGACAAATCAACAACCCTGTTACTGAACCAGTATTTACCCAAGTCTTTCCTAAATCTAAACTTATCCAATTTATATCCATTGTTTCGTGTTCTGTCCTGTGTTGATACTTTTAATACCCTATTAATATCCCCCCGGTTATGTCCATTCATCCACTTGTAAACCTCTATCATGTCACCCCTAACTCTTCGCCTTTCCAGTGAATGCAACTTAAGCTTTGTTAATCTTTCTTCATATGAAAGATTTCTAATTTGGGGAATTAACTTAGTCATCCTACGCTGGACACGTTCAAGTGAATTTATATCCATTCTATAATATGGCGACCAAAACTGAACTGCATAATCTAAATGGGGCCTAACTAGTATTGAAGCGCAGGTTTGGGGAACCTGCGCTTCAATGCTCCTCGTTACTTTGTCTTTGCCCTTTGATTTGTGGAACCAATTACCGCGTAACATTGTGGAGGTGGGGTCCCTCGATTGTTTCAAGCATGGGTTGGACATGTATATGAGTGGGATTGGGTGGTTATAAATAGGAGCTGCCTCGTATGGGCCAACAGGCCTTCTGCAGTTGCGTTTGTTCTTATGTTCTTATGCTCTTAAATATCTAGAGCATCTAGATCTAACAGTATTTATGTCATGGGTGACTTTAATTTTAGTGGAATAAACTGGGTGAACAAAACAGGGAATAGTGAAGCAGAAGATTTTCTAGAATTAATTGACGATTGCTTTCTTACGCAACACATTAAGGAACCACCGCGGGAAAATAATATTTTAGATTTAGTGTTAACTAACAGGGAAACACAAATTAATGACATCGAAATAGGGAGTGAGCTAGGGAACAGTGATCACAAAGTAATCAGATTTAGCATAGAATGGAATAGACCTGTAGGAGAAAATTCTGTTAAAGTGCCAGATTTTCGAAAAGCTGATTTTAATAGCCTAAGAAATTTTTTGGGTCAAATAGATTGGAAAGTCTTGGGTATGGGGTGTGGGCCGGTCTTGGAGCGAGACATGAACCCAGCGATAGGTGACGTAAAAGGGGATTTCGATGTGGATTTAATATATAACTTATTTAAGAATATTCTAAACAAAGCACAGGAACGTAGTATACCATACAAATTAAATAGATCGAATACTAATGACCCAAAGTGGATAACAAATAATTTAAATATCCTTATAGGTAAAAAGAGAGCTTGGTACAAAAGGATTAAAAATGGGGAGGTCACTTTAGAACAGGAATTCATACAACTGATTAGAAATGTTAAAAAAGAGATTAGTAAAGCAAAAAGAAACTATGAAGTTCGCAAAGCAGAGCAAGCAAAGTCAAATCCTAAAGGTTTTTTTCAGTTATATCGAACTAAGACTAGGGAAAGGATAGGTCCATTAAAATCTGAGACAGGTCAAATAACGGATAATGACAAGGAGATGAGTAGTATTTTTAACAAATATTTTATATCTGTATTTACTAAAGAAGAACTTAACAATATGCCTTCAGCCGAACAAGTCTATGTGGGTGGGGATGAGGACAGGTTGACGAGTTTAGCAGTTACCAGGGAGGATGTAATTAAACAATTAGAAAAACAAAAACCAAAAAATCCCCAGGGCCGGGTGAAGTGTTTGGCAGGGTGCTTAAAGAATGCAAAGAGGAGATTTCCGAGCCACTGTCTACCATATTTAATAAATCAATAGAGTCAGGCAGAGTGCCAGAGTCATGGAAGGTAGCTAATGTGGTACCAATTTTTAAGAAAGGAGATAGATCACTTGCGTCAAACTATCGGCCAATTAGCCTAACATCTATTGTGGGAAAGTTACTTGAATCAATAATTGCAAATACAATTCGTCTCCATCTTGAAAAACATAAATTAAAAAATGAGTCGCAACATAGTTTTACAAATGGCCGTTCATAAGAACATAAGAACAAAGGTAACGGCAGAAGGCCTATTGGCCCATACGAGGCAGCTCCAATTCTATAACCACCCAATCCCACTCATATACTTGTCCAACCCGCGCTTGAAACAATCGAGGGACACCACCTCCACCAAGTTAAGCGGCAATTGGTTCCACAAATCAACAACCCTGTTACTGAACCAGTATTTACCCAAGTCTTTCCTAAATGTAAACTTATCCAATTTATACCCATTGTTTCGTGTTCTGTCTTGTGTTGATATTTTTAATACCCTATTAATATCCCCCCTGTTATGTCCATTCATCCACTTGTAAACCTCTATCATGTCACCCCTAACTCTTCGCCTTTCCAGTGAATGCAACTTAAGAACATAAGAACATAAGAACAAAGGTAACTGCAGAAGGCCTATTGGTCCATACGAGGCAGCTCCTATTCTATAACCACCCAATCCCACTCATATACTTGTCCAACCCGCGCTTGAAACAATCGAGGGACCCCACCTCCACCACGTTACGCGGCGATTGGTTCCACAAATCAACAACCCTGTTACTGAACCAGTATTTACCCAAGTCTTTCCTAAATCTAAACTTATCCAATTTATACCCATTGTTTCGTGTTCTGTCTTGTGTAGATATTTTTAATACCCTATTAATATCCCCCCTGTTATGTCCATTCATCCACTTGTAAACCTCTATCATGTCACCCTAACTCTTCGCCTTTCCAGTGTATGCAACTTATGCTTTGTTAATCTTTCTTCATATGAAAGATTTCTAATTTGGGGAATTAACTTAGTCATCCTGCGCTGGACACTTTCAAGTGAATTTATATCCATTCTATAATATGGCGACCAAAACTGAACTGCATAATCTAAATGGAACCTAACTAGAGCAAGATATAGCTTGAGAACCACACCAGGTGTCTTGTTACTAACGCTGCGATTAATAAATCCAAGTGTCCGATTTGCCTTATTACGAACATTTATGCATTGATCCTTTTGTTTTAAATTCTTACTAATCATAACTCCCAGATCCCTTTCGCAATTCGACTTCGCAATCTCAACACCATCTAGCTCGTATCTTGTAACCCTATCATCATTACCTAACCTCAGAACTTTACATTTATCAGCATTAAACTGCATCTGCCAATCCTTCGACCATTTCTAAACCCTATCTAGATCTACTTGAAGTGATAGTGAGTCCTCCTCCGAATTAATTTCCCTACCGATTTTCGTATCATCGGCAAATTTGCAAATGTTGCTACTCAAACCTGAATCTAAATCATTTATATATATTATAAACAACAGAGGTCCCAGGACAGAGCCCTGAGGTACTCCACTAACAACATTATCCCACTCTGACTTAACCCCATTTATACTAACTCTCTGTTTCCTTTGGGATAGCCATGTCCTAATCCAAGTTAATATAGCAGCCCCAATACCTTGAGCTTCTATTTTTTTAATTAGTCTTTCATGTGGCACTGTATCAAAAGCTTTGCTAAAGTCAAGGTACACAACATCACAATCCTTACCACTATCAACTGCCTCAACTATGCTGGAATAAAAAGTTAGCAAATTTGTTAAACATGAACGGCCATTTGTAAAACCATGTTGCGACTCATTTATTAATTTATGTTTTTAAAGATGGAGACGAATTTTATTTGCTATTATAGATTCGAGTAACTTTCCCACAATAGACGTTAGGCTAATTGGCCGATAGTTCACGCAAGTGGTCTATCTCCTTTCTTAAAAATTGGTACCACATTACTTGGTACCTTGGTATTACTTGGTACATTGGTATTTGGCAAAACCGACAACTAATAGCCTACACCTGAGGACTTTTAACGCATTTGACGTATTAGAGGACGAGTGCTGTGTTGAACCTGTTGTTCAACGGGGTGGCAAAGACAAAGTAACAAGGAGCATTGAAGCGCAGGTCCCTCAAACTGCTCGAAAGGAAAAGGGAGAATCGAAACGAATTTTGGTTGTGGGAGATTCCCAGGTGAGGTATTTAGACAGAACGTTTTGTGCCAGAGATAGGGGGGAACAGATTAAGGGTTTGCTATCCGGGAGCTGGAATTGGTGATATTGTTGGAAACATGAATGATATTATGACAGGAAATGGAAACAAACCCATTATTTGTATTTGTGCAGGGGGTAATGATGTTGGACGAGTTAGGAGTGAGGAACTAATACAGAGATTCAGGACAGCCATTGAATTAGTTAGGAGCAAGGGAGGAATCCCGATCATATGTGGCATTCTTCCAAGAAAGGGAGTAGGAAATGAATGGATATCGAGGGCACTTGGTGTCAATTGCCGGCTGGAAAGATATTGCAAATCAAATGCAATATCTTTCATAGACAACTGGGAACACTTCTATGGAAGAAATGGAATGTATGCTCGTGATGGGGTGCATCTATCGAGAGCTGGGGTTGTTGCTGTTGCGAACTCGTTGGAAGAAGTGGTTAGAGGTGTTTGTTTGGTTTTAAACTGTTAGCTGATAGAGGTATGGGAATTGATTTGGAGGAAGGAGATAATAAAAGTACGTGTTTGTGGGAGAAAGGAATTGGCAAAATGATCAGGGAAAGAGAAGGGCCTCAAAGAAGGAAAGAGAAGGGACTGCACCTGTCAGTCAGGTGCAGTCACAGTGAGAGGTTCTGTTAGCTGGAGCTCCGATTCTAGTAACATTATTATTGCAATAATGGAAGGATTAGTAAAGGATTTGGTGAGTCTGGTTGGAGCTCTGAGAGCAGAGATGGATTCCCTGCGGGAGGAGGTACGACGGCTTAGACTTCGGGAGGAAACTAAGGAGGAGGCCAGTGTTGATGGGACCTCATTAAGAAAGACTGACGGGACCAGTTTTAAGAAGACCTCGTCTTGGCAAGTTGTGAAAGACAGGGGTCTTAAGAAGACCTTGGCAAAACCGACAACTAATAGCCTACACCTAAGGACTTTTAACGCATTTGACGTATTAGAGGACGAGTGCTGTGGTGAACTTGTTCATCACAGTTCACCCAGTGAGCCAACTGCACGCTGACTTTGTCACCTTCACTCACCAGACCACTCCACAAGTGATCATTTGAATTTCATCATGGAATTCCAATTGACTTATAATCGATCCAGCAATGCTGCCCAGTGTAGGAAAAGACCATCGATAATGGATACTAGTTCTGAAAGTGACGGCGAGTGGCATCACGTGAATAAGGCCAACAGGACAAGCCACTCCATGACGACCCATCGCCCATTAATCTCTCCAGCTTCTCCAGCTCTCCCAGCGCCTCAGACTAGATCTACGCTTCCAGTCTTCAAAGTGCAGCACACGGAAGGTAAGTCTTCCTACGCTACTGTAGTGGACCTGGAAAAAGAGTACCCCCAGCTTCAGGTCAGAGCAAAACCTAATCTCAAAGGAGAATACATTCTGAGGCCTAAAGACGAGTCGGCCGCTACGATTCTAAAAAATTACGCAAAATGTGAGGAACTGAAACCAGAGGATAAAATAAGTAAAATCATTGTCCTCCACTATCAGTCAGTCAGGTGAAGTCACAGTGAGAGGTTGTGTTAACCGGAGCTCCTGAGTGTATCATAGCAATATGGAAGTTGTAGTTAAGGACCTGGTGACTCTAGTGGGAGCCCTGAGGACAGAGTTGGACTCTCTGCGGGAGGAGGTGCGTCAGTTTAAAGAACAACGAGAAGTAACGAAGGAGGAGACCAGTAGTAAAGGGACCTCGTCTTGGAGAGTTGTGAAAGACAGGGGCCTTAAGAAGACTTTGATAAAGCCGCCTTCAAACGCCATAGCAACTTCTAATTCATTTGACGTTTTGGAGGACGAGTGCTGTGGTGAGACTGCGGATCGCGCAAAAGGGAAAGCAAGGAAGAGAAAGGAAGCGCAGGCCCCTCAGAAAGTAAAGGAAGTACCTAAGCAAACATTAGTTGTGGGAGATTCCCAGATAAGGTATTTGGATAGAGCGTTTTGTGCTAGAGATAGGGGGAACAGGTTAAGGGTTTGCTATCCCGGAGCTGGCATTGGTGATATTATAAACAACATGAATGATATTATGGCTGGTAATGGGAACAATCCCATTATTTGCATTAGCGTGGGAGGAAATGATGTTGGTCGAGTTAGGAGTGAGGAACTGATTCAGAGGTATAAAACAGCCATAGAATTAGTTAGGAGCAAGGGAGGAATCCCGATCATATGTGGCATTCTTCCAAGAAAGGGAGTGGGAAATGAATGGATATCGAGGGCACTTGGTGTCAATTGCCGGCTGGAAAGATATTGCAAATCAAATGCAATATCTTTCATAGACAACTGGGAACACTTCTATGGAAAAAATGAAATGTATGCTCGTGATGGGGTGCATCTATCGAGAGCTGGGGTTGTTGCTGTTGCGAACTCGTTGGAAGAAGTGGTTAGAGGTGTTTGCTTGGGTTTAAACTGTTAGTAGATAGAGGTATGGGAATTGATTTGGAGGAAGGAGGTAATAAAAGTATGTGTTTGTGGGAGAAAGGAATTGGCAAAATGATCAGGGAAAGAGAAGGTCCGCAAAATAACAATTCACTTAGGGTATATTACACTAACAGTAGAAGTCTAAGAAATAAAATTAACGAATTAAATGCTCTTGTCTGCACAGAAAAAATAGATATTATTGCACTTACCGAAACGTGGATGAATGTAGAAAATAGAGAACTATTAGCTGAATATCAAATATATGGATTTAAACTATTTCACTCAGATAGATATATTAGACGAGGAGGGGGAGTAGCCATATATGTTAGGGACAATTTGAAATGTAGTCTCAAAGAGGGAATCAAAACAGAGCCACACACAGAAACTATTTGGATAGAATTAAACGAAAAAGCAAATAATATTATAATAGGAGTAATATATAGGCCACCAAATTTAGACAGAATGGAAGCAAAGCACCTATGGGATGAAATATCTAGAGCATCTAGATCTAACAGTATTTATGTCATGGGTGACTTTAATTTTAGCGGAATAAACTGGTTGAACAAAACAGGGAATAGTGAAGCAGAAGATTTTCTAGAATTAATTGACGATTGCTTTCTTACGCAACACATTAAGGAACCAACACGGGAAAATAATATTTTAGATTTAGTGTTAACTAACAGGGAAACGCAAATTAATGACATCGAAATAGGGAGTGAGCTAGGGAGCAGTGATCACAAAGAAATCAGATTTAGCATAGAATGGAATAGACCAGTAGGAGAAAATTCTGTTAAAGTGCCAGATTTTCGAAAAGCTGATTTTAATAGCCTAAGAAATTTTTTGGGTCAAATTGATTGGAAAGTCTTGGGTATGGGGTGTGGGCCGGTCTTGGAGCGAGACATGAACCCAGCGATAGGTGACTTAAATGGGGATTTCGATGTGGATTCAATATATAACTTATTTAAGAATATTCTAAACAAAGCACAGGAACGTAGTATACCATACAAATTGAATAGATCGAATACAAATGACCCAAAGTGGATAACAAAGAATTTGAAGAACCTTATAGGTAAAAAGAGAGCTTGGTACAAAAGGATTAAAAATGGGGAGGTCACTTTAGAACAGGAATTCGTACAACTGGTTAGAAATGTTAAAAAAGAGATAAGGAAAGCAAAAAGAAACTATGAAGTTCGCATAGCAGGGCAAGCAAAGACAAATCCTAAAGGGTTTTTTCAGTTATATCGTACTAAGACTAGGGAAAGGATAGGTCCATTAAAAACTGAGACAGGTCAAATAACAGATAGTGATGAAGAGATGAGTAGTATTTTTAATAAATATTTTGTATCTGTATTTACTAAAGAGGAACTTAACAATATGCCTTCAGCCGAACAAGTCTATGTGGGTGGGGACGAGGACAGGTTGACGAGTTTAACAGTTACCAGGGAGGATGTTCTTAAACAAATAGTAAAACTCAAACCAAACAAAGCCCCAGGGCCGGATGAAGTGTTTGCCAGGGTGCTTAAAGAATGCAAAGAGGAGCTTTGTGACCCACTGTCAACCATATTTAATAAATCAATAGAGTCAGGCAGAGTGCCAGAGTTTTGGAAAGTTGCTAATGTGATACCAGTTTTTAAGAAAGGAGATAGATCACTTGCGTCTAACTATCGACCAATTAGCCTAACGTCTATTGTGGGAAAGTTACTCGAATCCATAATAGCAAATAAAATTCGTCTTCATCTTGAAAAACATAAATTAATAATTGAGTCGCAACATGGTTTTATAAATGGCCGTTCATGTTTAACAAATTTGTTATCTTTTTATTCTAGCATTGTTGAGGCAGTTGATAGTGGTAAGGATTGCGATGTTGTATACCTTGACTTTAGCAAAGCTTTTGATACAGTGCCACATGAAAGACTGATTAAAAAGATAGAGTCTCATGGTATTGGGGGTGCTATATTAAGCTGGATTAGGGCATGGCTATACCAAAGGAAACAGAGAGTTAGTATAAATGGAATCAAGTCAGAGTGGAAATATGTTGTAAGTGGAGTGCCTCAAGGCTCTGTCCTGGGACCTCTGTTGTTTATAATATATATAAATGATTTAGATTCAGGTTTGAGTAGCAACATTTGCAAATTTGCCGATGATACGAAAATCGGTAGGGAAATTAATTCGGAGGAGGACTCACTATCACTTCAAGTTGATCTAGATAGGGTTTTGAAATGGTCAAAGGATTGGCAGATGCAGTTTAATGCTGATAAATGTAAAGTTCTGAGGTTAAGTAAGGATGATAGAGTTACAAGATACGAGCTAGATGGTGTTGTGATTGCGAAGTCGGATTGCGAAAGGGATCTGGGAGTTATGATTAGTAAGAATTTAAAACAAAAGGATCAATGCATAAGAACATAAGAACATAAGAACAAAGGTAACTGCAGAAGGCCTATTGGCCCATACGAGGCAGCTCCTATTCTATAACCACCCAATCCCACTCATATACTTGTCCAACCCGTGCTTGAAACAATCGAGGGACCCCACCTCCACAATGTTACGCGGCAATTGGTTCCACAAATCAACAACCCTGTTACTGAACCAGTATTTACCCAAGTCTTTCCTAAATCTAAACTTATCCAATTTATATCCATTGTTTCGTGTTCTGTCCTGTGTTGATACTTTTAATACCCTATTAATATCCCCCCGGTTATGTCCATTCATCCACTTGTAAACCTCTATCATGTCACCCCTAACTCTTCGCCTTTCCAGTGAATGCAACTTAAGCTTTGTTAATCTTTCTTCATATGAAAGATTTCTAATTTGGGGAATTAACTTAGTCATCCTACGCTGGACACGTTCAAGTGAATTTATATCCATTCTGTAATATGGCGACCAAAACTGAACTGCATAATCTAAATGGGGCCTAACTAGAGCAAGATATAGCTTGAGAACCACACCAGGTGTCTTGTTACTAACGCTGCGATTAATAAATCCAAGTGTCCGATTTGCCTTATTACGAACATTTATGCATTGATCCTTTTGTTTTAAATTCTTACTAATCATAACTCCCAGATCCCTTTCGCAATCCGACTTCGCAATCACAACACCATCTAGCTCGTATCTTGTAACTCTATCATCATTACCTAACCTCAGAACTTTACATTTATCAGCATTAAACTGCATCTGCCAATCCTTTGACCATTTCAAAACCCTATCTAGATCAACTTGAAGTGATAGTGAGTCCTCCTCCGAATTAATTTCCCTACCGATTTTCGTATCATCGGCAAATTTGCAAATGTTGCTACTCAAACCTGAATCTAAATCATTTATATATATTATAAACAACAGAGGTCCCAGGACAGAGCCTTGAGGCACTCCACTTACAACATTTTCCCACTCTGACTTGATTCCATTTATACTAACTCTCTGTTTCCTTTGGTATAGCCATGCCCTAATCCAGCTTAATATAGCACCCCCAATACCATGAGACTCTATTTTTTTAATCAGTCTTTCATGTGGCACTGTATCAAAAGCTTTGCTAAAGTCAAGGTATACAACATCGCAATCCTTACCACTATCAACTGCCTCAACAATGCTAGAATAAAAAGATAACAAATTTGTTAAACATGAACGGCCATTTATAAAACCATGTTGCGACTCAATTATTAATTTATGTTTTTCAAGATGAAGACGAATTTTATTTGCTATTATAGATTCGAGTAACTTTCCCACAATAGACGTTAGGCTAATTGGTCGATAGTTAGACGCAAGTGATCTATCTCCTTTCTTAAAAACTGGTATCACATTAGCAACTTTCCAAAACTCTGGCACTCTGCCTGACTCTATTGATTTATTAAATATGGTTGACAGTGGGTCACAAAGCTCCTCTTTGCATTCTTTAAGCACCCTGGCAAACACTTCATCCGGCCCTGGGGATTTGTTTGGTTTGAGTTTTACTATTTGTTTAAGAACATCCTCCCTGGTAACTGCTAAACTCGTCAACCTGTCCTCGTCCCCACCCACATAGACTTGTTCGGCTGAAGGCATATTGTTAAGTTCCTCTTTAGTAAATACAGATACAAAATATTTATTAAAAATACTACTCATCTCTTCATCACAATCTGTTATTTGACCTGTCTCAGTTTTTAATGGACCTATCCTTTCCCTAGTCTTAGTACGATATAACTGAAAAAACCCTTTAGGATTTGTCTTTGCTTGCCCTGCTATGCGAACTTCATAGTTTCTTTTTGCTTTCCTTATCTCTTTTTTAACATTTCTAACCAGTTGTACGAATTCCTGTTCTAAAGTGACCTCCCCATTTTTAATCCTTTTGTACCAAGCTCTCTTTTTACCTATAAGGTTCTTCAAATTCTTTGTTATCCACTTTGGGTCATTAGTATTCGATCTATTCAATTTGTATGGTATACTACGTTCCTGTGCTTTGTTTAGAATATTCTTAAATAAGTTATATATTGAATCCACATCGAAATCCCCATTTAAGTCACCTATCGCTGGGTTTCTGTCTCGCTCCAAGACCGGTCCACACCCCATACCCAAGACTTTCCAATCAATTTGACCCAAAAAATTTCTTAGGCTATTAAAATCAGCTTTTCGAAAATCTGGCACTTTAACAGAATTTTCTCCTACTGGTCTATTCCATTCTATGCTAAATCTGATTTCTTTGTGATCACTGCTCCCTAGCTCACTCCCTATTTCGATGTCATTAATTTGCGTTTCCCTGTTAGTTAACACTAAATCTAAAATATTATTTTCCCGTGTTGGTTCCTTAATGTGTTGCGTAAGAAAGCAATCGTCAATTAATTCTAGAAAATCTTCTGCTTCACTATTCCCTGTTTTGTTCAACCAGTTTATTCCGCTAAAATTAAAGTCACCCATGACATAAATACTGTTAGATCTAGATGCTCTAGATATTTCATCCCATAGATGCTTTGCTTCCATTCTGTCTAAATTTGGTGGCCTATATATTACTCCTATTATAATATTATTAGCTTTTTCGTTTAATTCAATCCAAATAGTTTCTGTGTGTGGCTCTGTTTTGATTCCCTCTTTGAGACTACATTTCAAATTGTCCCTAACATATATGGCTACTCCACCTCCTCGTCTAATATATCTATCTGTGTGAAATAGTTTAAATCCATATATTTGATATTCAGCTAATAGTTCTCTATTTTCTACATTCATCCACGTTTCGGTAAGTGCAATAATATCTATTTTTTCTGTGCAGACAAGAGCATTTAATTCGTTAATTTTATTTCTTAGACTTCTACTGTTAGTGTAATATACCCTAAGTGAATTGTTATTTTGCGGACCTTCTCTTTCCCTGATCGTTTTGCCAATTCCTTTCTCCCACAAACACATACTTTTATTACCTCCTTCCTCCAAATCAATTCCCATACCTCTATCTACTAACAGTTTAAACCCAAACAAACACCTCTAACCACTTCTTCTAACGAGTTCGCAACAGCAACAACCCCAGCTCTCGATAGATGCACCCCATCACGAGCATACATTTCATTTCTTCCATAGAAGTGTTCCCAGTTGTCTATGAAAGATATTGCATTTGATTTGCAATATCTTTCCAGCCGGCAATTGACACCAAGTGCCCTCGATATCCATTCATTTCCCACTCCCTTTCTTGGAAGAATGCCACATATGATCGGGATTCCTCCCTTGCTCCTAACTAACTCTATGGCTGTTTTATACCTCTGAATCAGTTCCTCACTCCTAACTCGACCAACATCATTTCCTCCCACGCTAATGCAAATAATGGGATTGTTCCCATTACCAGCCATAATATCATTCATGTTGTTTATAATATCACCAATGCCAGCTCCGGGATAGCAAACCCTTAACCTGTTCCCCCTATCTCTAGCACAAAACGTTCTATCCAAATACCTTATCTGGGAATCTCCCACAACTAATGTTTGCTTAGGTACTTCCTTTACTTTCTGAGGGGCCTGCGCTTCCTTTCTCTTCGTTGCTTTCCCTTTTGCGCGATCCACAGTCTCACCACAGCACTCGTCCTCCAAAACGTCAAATGAATTAGAAGTTGCTATGGCGTTTGAAGGCGGCTTTATCAAAGTCTTCTTAAGGCCCCTGTCTTTCCCAACTCTCCAAGACGAGGACCCTTTACTGCTGGTCTCCTCCTTCGTTACTTCTCGTTGTTTTTTGAGCTGACGCACCTCCTCCCGCAGAAAGTCCAACTCTGTCCTCAGGGCTCCCACTAGAGTCACCAGGTCCTTAACTACAACTTCCATATTGCTATGATAATATAACAACACTCAGGAGCTCCGGTTAACACAACCTCTCACTGTGACTTCACCTGACCGACGAATGCATAAATGTTCGTAATAAGGCAAATCGGACACTTGGATTTATTAATCGCAGCGTTAGTAACAAGACACCTGGTGTGGTTCTTCAGCTATATCTTGCTCTAGTTAGGCCCCATTTAGATTATGCAGTTCAGTTTTGGTCGCCATATTATAGAATGGATATAAATTCACTTGAACGTGTCCAGCGTAGGATGACTAAGTTAATTCCCCAAATTAGAAATCTTTCATATGAAGAAAGATTAACAAAGCTTAAGTTGCATTCACTGGAAAGGCGAAGAGTTAGGGGTGACATGATAGAGGTTTACAAGTGGATGAATGGACATAACCGGGGGGATATTAATAGGGTATTAAAAGTATCAACACAGGACAGAACACGAAACAATGGGTATAAATTGGATAAGTTTAGATTTAGGAAAGACTTGGGTAAATACTGGTTGAGTAACAGGGTTGTTGATTTGTGGAACCAATTGCCGCGTAACATTGTGGAGGTGGGGTCCCTCGATTGTTTCAAGCACGGGTTGGACAAGTATATGAGTGGGATTGGGTGGTTATAGAATTGGAGCTGCCTCGTATGGGCCAACAGGCCTTCTGCAGTTGCCTTTGTTCTTATGTTCTTATGTTCTTATCCCTTGCATATGGCCCTTGGCCATCTCGAAAAGCTGAACTATGTGGTGTCAGCAGAGAGATGCCAAGTAAGAACCACAAAACAGGAAACTCGACAAGTCCTTCTCACAGTAAGAGGACGTATCCCGGAGAAACTTGACCTTGGAATCTGGGGTGTGTTCCAACACAGGCCTTACACCCCAGAACCCCTAAGATGCTTTAGATGTCAGAGATTTGGGCATCACAAAGATGGCTGCCAACGCCCAGTGAGGTGCGGAGTCTGCAGCCAGCCCCATGATACAAAAACATGTATTGATAAATTCAAGGCAAACCACCCTGTTGCAGGCAAAATGCCCAAATTGTTCCAAGGCACATCATGCCTGGAACTTGAGATGCCCTGAAAGGCTCAAAAGGCTTCAAACGAACCCCACCACGCCTACAGCGGAGCCGAAACCCCCACCAAAACGAATACCAGCTCCCATGCCCACTAAAACCGCGTGGGGTCTACCCATTCAGGAAAAGGGGGCACACGGCCCTTCACCATCGGCCATGGTGAAGGGTGAGAAGACAGTACAGGACAAAAAGAAAGATGGAGGACACAAGAATCATGTTCAAAGCAGTCGGCCTCCCATTTCATCCAGCAAGCACACTGGGGCCAATAAGAGTAGCAATTCCAGTGCCAAAGTTGCCACCGAGAAGGGTCTAAAAGCCACTAGGCCCCTAACCTGCACAACATTAAATAGTGCTCCCACTGAACTGGACGCTCTCTGGCCAATGCTCAAAACTTTGGTAACTGAGTTAATCGAAAGTCTGCTGTCTTCACATGGAATCAAGCAAACCACAGAGACTCGGAAGACAATTGAGCACAAGCTCAAAAAATTCGAAGATGTAATATCCACACCGTCAAGACAGCAGGGCAGGAGACACCCCCATAAAAAGCAGATAGAGTCCAGCTCGTCGGAAAGCGATATTGATGAGTCAATTTCAGGTCCACTAAGAACCTATACACCAATTGCAACTTCCATGGCGTGTTCATCAGAATCCATGGATACCACGGAATTATCAGCAAATTCCAAGAACCTAGAATTCTAAAGATCCTGCAGTGGAATGCGCAAGGACCTCGCACTAAATTGCAACACTTGCAATGCATAGCAGCAACCAAGGGCATAGACATCCTGATACTACAGGAGAGCTTGCTTCGAGCCGGATTAGAACCTAAAATCTCAGGCTATCGAGGCTTCTTCCTTCCATGGATCAATGGGCAATCCAGGGGATGTGCAATCTATGTAAAATGTGACCTGATCTCCAAATCCATAACCAGCCCACCCAATTGTGGAGCAGGGACAGAGGTAATGGGAGTCACCATTGAGCTAAGACACGACAAACTTGAAGTGTTCAATGTGTACAGGTCTCCACAAGCCGAAATGGATCTCTCTGTGTTATTTGGACACGCGACAACAACAAACACAATCATTTGTGGAGATTTTAATGCCCATCATCGATTGGCACTGGGCTCGAACAAAACAAATGAAGCCGGCATACATATTACACATCTACTGGACCAGCTTCCAGAAATACAAATCCTAAACAAGAATGAACCTACCCACATCCAAGGAGGCAGATTAGACCTAACCTTCGTTTCAGCCTCCCTAAGAGATGCAGCAACATGGTCAGTTAAGCCCACACTCACAAGCGACCACTATGGGGTCCAAATTGATCTTCAGTTAGACCTACCCACCCCACCTCCGCCTCCATCTGAAGCCTGGAACTTTGCTTTAGCAAACTGGGACCGATTTCAAAACCTCATTTCAGAGTGGCAAAGAAACTATGATCTTCCCGAAGACATTAATCAGGCAGAACAAGAATTTGTCAAAGCGATTCAAAGTGCAGCCAACCACTCAATCCCACTGAAAAAACAGTCCACCGGACACCATAAAGATCATTGGTACTATTGCGAACGTGTCAAAGAACTCAACCATAGACTCAATAGAACAAGAAAGCTATACAAAAAGCAGCCAAGTGACCGCAACAGGATCTTACTTTGTGAGGTAAAGGAACATGTACATCGAGAGACCAGACAAATAAAAGAACAAAAGTGGCTGGAATGGTGTTCACACCTGAATGAACACACCTCTCTCGGAGAGATGTGGCAGCAAATTCACCGGGCCAAAGGGAATAAAACACCTAAAGCTCCACACCCTAAGGATCCTCAACAGTAAGCCGAAGTACTGGCAACCAGGTTTGCAGAGAGAGCAGCCAGCAATCAACTTCCACCAGATGTATTAGCAGTACAGACCGGACTAGAGGAAGAAAGGTGGCACAGAATCCTTAGAGCATGTGAAGAAGTCTCTGACACTAATGCCCCCTTCACACTGGATGAGCTCAATCAGGCTAAGAAAAACTCCAAGGATACATCCCCTGGAGCCGACAAAATAACCTATAAAATTATTAGAAACCTCGGCCCAGAGGGAGACGCTGCATACCTAAGGTTAATTAATTTAGCCTGGACTTCTCAAACTAGACCTTCTGCTTGGAATAGAGCAGACATAGTGCCGATCCCAAAACCTAAAGATCCAGCTAATCCCAGGCCCATCTCTCTCCAAAGCTGTGCAGCCAAGACGGCTGACAGAATGGCACTCAACAGACTGGAGTGGAAAATGCCTAAACTGCACCATGATATGTATGCCTATAGAAGAGGGGTTGGCACAGTGGAATGTATTACAACTCTGTTAGCCCACTTGAATGACAGACCAGGAATGCTGATATTCCTGGACCTCGAAAAAGCCTTTGAACTGGCTAGCGCCCCAGCTATTCTCTGCTGCCTCATTGACAAAGAGTTCAGAGGCAACCTGCTCTCCTGGACCAAAAACTGTCTCATAAACAGAGAAGCAAGAGTAAAACTTCATGGCACAGTCTCTGAGTACAAAAGACATGAAAATGGTACACCACAAGGAGGTATTCTCAGCCCTCTTCTCTTCAACTGTTTAATGGAAAGTTTAATGAGGTTGAAACTCCCACATCACTGTAGGCTGCTAAACTACGCGGATGACTTTGTCATCATCATAAAAGGAGGAGATGCGGCGTGCCTTGCACCCAAATGCTTAGACTGCATCAGTAAAGAGGCAAAACAGATTGGGATCAAACTCAACCCCTCAAAGTCAAAAGCCATGCCCATAAAAATAGCGAAGCCCAACATTCAACTCACAGTACAGGGTCAACCAATAGAATGGGTCGACACCTATCAGTATCTAGGAATCATCCTGGACACACACATGAATTTTAATGCTGAGGTCACTTACTTGAGAGAGCAAACTGCGGCCCGGACGGCAATCCTCAGGTCGCTAACCTCCCTTTCTGGAGGAGCCAATCTGCAAGTCCTTCGCACATACTATGTACAGGCAGTCAGATCAGTGATCGATTATGCCGCACCTGCACTCACAAATCTATCACACCAACAGTGGAAAAAGCTTGAAGTTGCCCAAAACAATGCTATGAGAGCTGCACTGGGAGCCCCTATGTGGACCAGGCTTGAAACTCTTAGACTGGAGACGGGTTTGCCCTCTCTACAAGAAAGAATATCACAAAGGACAGCTACAATTATCAGTAAGATAATTATTTCTTCTGATCCAATCCCAGTACGGCAGGCCTTGGTGGTTGGACTAGGACAAAACAATGGAAACTCTTGGGTTGCAAGAGCAGGAAAAGTCCTAAACAGACTACATTTAAAAAGCATGATTCTTGATAGAGAGGGTGATCATCCACACCCAAATTACACTCCTTCCGCGCCTTAGGGAGAGCCTACTTTCAAAATAGTAATAGAAAGTCTCCCAATGAAAAAGGCTGCCTATGATCCGACAAACCTAAGGCGCATAATAGAAGAGCAAATGTATAGCATAGCAGTAGCAGGAGCCACCCACATCTTCACAGACGGATCGGTGGACACAGAAAATGAGAGTGCTGGCGCTGCTCTTTGCACGACCAGCGTACAGGCATATTGGAGACTTGGAGGACTAGTATCATCAACCCAAACTGAGCTGTTTGCCATACAACAGGCATTCGCATATGTGATTGCACAAAACACTCAAAATGCAATCATACACACAGATTCAAAAGCTGCACTTATAATACTAGGACAAAAACAGTGGAAAGATAATGTGGAAATAATTACCACCATTTTGTATCTTGGAGCAGTCGCTAAATTGTTCGAACAGTTTGTTCTTATGTGTTGTGATTGCGAAGTCGGATTGCGAAAGGGATCTGGGAGTTATGATTAGTAAGAATTTAAAACAAAAGGATCAATGCATAAATGTTCGTAATAAGGCAAATCGGACACTTGGATTTATTAATCGCAGCGTTAGTAACAAGACACCTGGTGTGGTTCTCAAGCTATATCTTGCTCTAGTTAGGCCCCATTTAGATTATGCAGTTCAGTTTTGGTCGCCATATTATAGAATGGATATAAATTCACTTGAACGTGTCCAGCGTAGGATGACTAAGTTAATTCCCCAAATTAGAAATCTTTCATATGAAGAAAGATTAACAAAGCTTAAGTTGCATTCACTGGAAAGGCGAAGAGTTAGGGGTGACATGATAGAGGTTTACAAGTGGATGAATGGACATAACCGGGGGGATATTAATAGGGTATTAAAAGTATCAACACAGGACAGAACACGAAACAATGGATATAAATTGGATAAGTTTAGATTTAGGAAAGACTTGGGTAAATACTGGTTCAGTAACAGGGTTGTTGATTTGTGGAACCAATTGCCGCGTAACATTGTGGAGGTGGGGTCCCTCGATTGTTTCAAGCACGGGTTGGACAAGTATATGAGTGGGATTGGGTGGTTATAGAATAGGAGCTGCCTCGTATGGGCCAATAGGCCTTCTGCAGTTACCTTTGTTCTTATGTTCTTATGTTCTTAAAGGCAAAGGACTCAACATAACTTTAAACTGGATCCCATCCCATATTGGAATCCCATTAAATGAAAAGCTGATGAAATGCTTGGATTTATTAATCGAAGCGTTAGTAACAAGACACCTGGTGTGGTTCTTAAGCTATATCTTGCTCTGGTTAGGCCCCATTTAGATTATGCAGTTCAGTTTTGGTCGCCGTATTATAGAATGGATATAAATTCACTTGAACGTGTCCAACGTAGGATGACTAAGTTAATTCCCCAAATTAGAAATCTTTCATAAGAAGAAAGATTAACAAAGCTTAAGTTGCATTCACTGGAAAGGCGAAGAGTTAGGGGTGACATGATAGAGGTTTACAAGTGGATGAATGGACATAACAGGGGGGATATTAATAGGGTATTAAAAATATCAACACAAGACAGAACATGAAACAATGGGTATAAATTGGATAAGTTTAGATTCAGGAAAGACTTGGGTAAATACTGGTTCAGTAACAGGGTTGTTGATTTGTGGAACCAATTGCCGCGTAACGTGGTGGAGGTGGTGTCCCTCGATTGTTTCAAGCGCGGGTTGGACAAGTATATGAGTGGGATTGGATGGTTATTGAATAGGAGCTGCCTCGTATTGGGCCAATATGCCTTCTGCAGTTACCTTTGTTTTTATGTTCTATCACTGGCCTCCTCCTTCGTCTCCCAAAGTCTCAGCCGTCTTACCTCCTCCCGCAGGGAATCCATATCTGCTCTCAGAGCTCCAACCAGACTCACCAAATCCTTCACTATTTTGAGGCCCTTCTCTTTCCCTGATCATTCTGCCAATTCCTTTCTCCCACAAACACATACTTTTATTATCTCCTTCCTCCAAATCAATTCCCATACCTCTATCTACTAACAGTTTAAACCCAAACAAACACCTCTAGCCACTTCTTCCAACGAGTTCGCAACAGCAACAACCCCAGCTCTCCATAGATGCACCCCATCACGAGCATACATTTCATTTCTTCCATAGAAGTGTTCCCAGTTGTCTATGAAAGATATTGCATTTGATTTGCAATATCTTTCCAGCCGGCAATTGACACCAAGTGCCCTTGACATCCATTCATTTCCCACTCCCTTTCTTGGAAGAATGCCACATATGATCGAGATTTCTCCCTTGCTCCTAACTAATTCAATGGCTGTCCTGAATCTCTGTATTAGTTCCTCACTCCTAACTCGTCCAACATCATTACCCCCTGCACTAATACAAATAATGGGTTTGTTTCCATTTCCCGTCATAATATCATTCATGTTTCCAACAATATCACCAATTCCAGCTCCCGGATAGCAAATCCTTAATCTGTTCCCCCTATCTCAAGCACAAAACGTTCTGTCTAAATACCTCACCTGGGAATCTCCCACAACCAAAATTCGCTTCGATTCTCCCTTTTCCTTTCGAGCAGTTTGAGGGACCTGCGCCTCAATGCTCCTCGTTACTTTGTCTTTGCCACCTTGTTGAACAACAGGTTCAACACAGCACTCGTCCTCTAATACGTCAAATGCATTAGAAGTCCTTAGGTGTAGGCTGATTAGTGGTCGGTTTTGCCAAGGTCTTCTTAAGACCCCTGTCTTTCACAACTTGCCAAGACGAGGACTTCTTAATACTGGTCCCGTCAGTCCTTCTTAATGAGGTCCCGTCAACACTAAGTCAACACTGAACTTAACAATATGCCTTCAGCCGAACAAGTCTATGTGGGTGGGGATGAGGACACGTTGACTAGTTTAGCAGTTACCAGGGAGGATGTAATTAAACAATTAGAAAAACTAAAACCAAACAAATCCCCATGGCCGGATGAAGTGTTTGCCCGGGTGCTTAAAGAATGCAAAGAGGAGCTTTCCGAGCCACTGTCTACGATATTTAATAAATCAATAGAGTCAGGCAGAGTGCCAGAGTCATGGAAGGTAGCTAATGTGGTACCAATTTTTAAAAAAGGAGACAGATCACTTGCGTCAAACTATCGGCCAATTAGCCTAACGTCTATTGTGGGAAAGTTACTTGAATCAATAATTGCAAATACAATTCATCTCCATCTTGAAAAACATAAATTAATAAATGAGTCGCAACATGGTTTTACAAATGGCCGTTCATGTTTAACAAATTTGCTAACTTTTTATTCCAGCATAGTTGAGGCAGTTGATAGTGGTAAGGATTGTGATGTTGTGTACCTTGACTTTAGCAAAGCTTTTGATTCAGTGCCACATGAAAGACTAATTAAAAAAATAGAAGCTCATGGTATTGGGGGTGCTATATTAACTTGGATTAGGGCATGGCTATTCCAAAGGAAACAGAGAGTTAGTATAAATGGGGTTAAGTCAGAGTGGGATAATGTTGTTAGTGGAGTACCTCAGGGCTCTGTCCTGGGACCTCTGTTGTTTATAATATATATAAATGATTTAGATTCAGGTTTGAGTAGCAACATTTGCAAATTTGCCGATGATACGAAAATCGGTAGGGAAATTAATTCGGAGGAGGACTCACTATCACTTCAAGTTGATCTAGATAGGGTTTTGAAATGGTCAAATGATTGGCAAATGCAGTTTAATGCTGATAAATGTAAAGTTCTGAGGCTAGGTAATGATGATAGAGTTACAAGATACGAGCTAGATGGTGTTGAGATTGCGAAGTCGGATTGCGAAAGGGATCTGGGAGTTATGATTAGTAAGAATTTAAAACAAAAGGATCAATGCATGAATGTTCGTAATAAGGCAAATAGGACACTGGGATTTATTAATCGAAGCGTTAGTAACAAGACACCTGGTGTGGTTCTTAATAATAATATAATAATAATAATAATAATTTATATTTAGGTAAGGTACATACATTAAGAGATTTTACAAAGTTTGTTGGCTTTATAGATAGAGCTAGTACATACAATGCCTAAAGCCACTATTACGCAAAGCGTTTCGGGCAGGAAAAACATTAATGACTAAAGCTTAAAACTAATATGTAAAAAGAATAAAATGTGTTGAGAACAAATAAAAATAGAGGTAAAAGAGGGGGGAACATTGTTGAAAAAGCAGCACAAAAACAATTACAAATTATTACAGAAAATTACATTCAAACAGCGTTGATTTGAAAAAAAAAAAAAAAAAAACATACATGGGTTGACAACAGAGGGGTAAGGTAGGTTACAGGGAATTTATTAGATATAGCTTCGTTTTTAACTTAAACTGGTTGAGAGAGGTACAGTCTTTAACATGGTTGGGAAGGTCATTCCACATTCTGGGCCCCTTGATTTGTAGAGCATTTCTGGTTTGATTAAGTCGTACTCTAGGAATATCAAAACTGTATTTATTTCTGGTGTGGTGCTCATGGGTTCGGTTACAACCTTCTATGAAGCTTTTGAGATCAGGATTGGCATTATAGTTTAGCGTTTTATATATGTATAATACACATGAGAGAATGTGCAGTGACTTAATGTCTAACATATTCAGAGATTTGAGTAGGGGTACCGAGTGATGTCTGGGGCCAGAATTGGATATTATCCTAATAGCAGCTTTGTGTTGAGTAATTAGAGGACGTAAGTGATTTTGGGTAGTAGAGCCCCAAGCACAAATACCATAGTTGAGATATGGATAGATAAGGGAGTAATAGAGAGTCACCAGGGCAGGGCGTGGTACATAATATCTGATCTTAGAAAGAATGCCCACAGTTTTTGAAACTTTTTTTGATATGTTTAGAATGTGTCCCTGGAAATTCAGCTTGTGGTCAATGAGAATGCCATGGAATTTGCCATCTAATTTGTTTCAAATTTGGGTATTGTTTATTTTGAGATTTATTTGATTAGAGAATTTATTGCCAAACAGGATATAGAAAGTTTTGTCAATGTTAAGGGTGAGTTTGTTGGCAGTTAGCCACAGATGGACTTTATTTAGCTCAGTATTTACTGTGGCATTTAGAGCAAGGGGATCAGGACTGGAGTAAATGAAGGTTGTGTCGTCAGCAAATAGAATTGGTTTGAGGTGTTGGGAGGCATTTGGAAGGTCATTAATGTAGATGAGAAAGAGGAGAGGGCCAAGTATGCTGCCCTGGGGAACACCAATGTAGATGGGTAGGGTGGGAGAAATTGTATTATTCACAGAAACACATTGGAGCCTGTCAGTAAGGTAGGATTTGAGGTATTGTAGGGAGTGTCCTCTGACACCATAATGATGTAATTTAAGAAGAAGGTTTTGGTGGTTGACAGTATCGAAAGCTTTACGCAGGTCCACAAATAACCCAACAGGGAACTCATTTTTATCAAGAGCTGTATGAATCGAGCTAAGCATACTAATAAGTGCATCGTTAGTGCTTTTTTTGGGCCTGAAGCCATATTGGCAAGGGCTAAGTATATTGAGTTTGGCTAGATATGAGTAAAGCTGCTTATAGATAAGTTTTTCAAAAATTTTTGACAAGTTTGGCAGGATTGATATAGGTCTGTAGTTGTTAACATCTGTGAGATCACCACATTTGTGGACAGGCGTTACTCTCGCTTTTTTTAGAATATCTGGAAAGGTTTGGAGTTCAAGTGACTTGTTGAAGAGCAAAGCAATAGCAGGGGCTAAAGATCTGGAGGCTTTTTTGTAGATTAAAGTTGGTATCTCCTTAAGGGCACCATACTTGGTTTTATTGGAAAGGATTATCTCATTGACGTCAGTGGAATTAATAGGCTTTAGGTACAGAGACTGTGGATAGTTACCTGTAAGATAGTCCTTAATGTCAGTACTGGAAGATGGAATATCATTAGCAAGGGATGAACCAATGGAAGAGAAGAACCTATTGAACTCAATAGCAGAATCAGAGGCTGAAAGCTGACCATCGTTATTAGACAGGAGAGTCGGTTTGTTATTTAAAGACTTCTTTGATCCCAATATTTGTGAAATTGTTCTCCAAGTTTGTTTAATGTTGCTCTTTATTTGGGTAAATTTATCTTCGTAGTATTTAGTTTTGGCTCGTCTAATTATCTTAGATAGCAATAATGAGTAATTCTTTGAGAATTCTTTGGAGACAATTCCTAACCTATACTTCTTCTCAAGGTCATGTTTTTTATTAATAGATTTAAGTATTCCCTTTGTAAGCCAGGGATTGTTAAGCCTTTTGGTTGTGTCTTGTTTTGTAAGCATAGGACAGTGGGTATTATAAAGGCTAAGAGTTTTTTGAAGAAAAGATTGCACTGCTAGGTTGATGTCCTCTATGTTACCTAACTCGGACTCCCAGTTGACATTATCAGTAGCAGTTATAAAATTGTCTATAGCAGTTTCATTGTGTAGTCTAAAACGTATCTCTCTTGACTCAAGAGGTGGTTTGCTAATGTTAGTTAAGAGAAATGTGGGGTAATGGTCTGTAGTGCTATCGGTGATTATACCTGAAGTAAGCGGAGAGGTTATGTTTGTCCAGATGTGATCTAGAGTCGTGGCAGTGCTATCAGTGATTCTAGTAGGTCTAGTGATTAAGGGTATGAGGAAGCAGGAATTCATACAGTTGAGGAAGCTAACAGCAGTAGGGTGTTCTGGCTTGCAGAGGTCAATATTAAAGTCCCCTGCGATAATTAGGTGGTTTTTGTTCAGTCTGTTATCAAGTATTAGATTTCTAAGGTTTGAGTCGAATTCGGACACATCAGTGTTAGGAATTCTATAAACTGCACCCACAGACAGGACAGACTCGGCACCCTTGACTCAGAAGCTGGCGAAGATATACTCCCCATAGCAGTCTCTAGTTCTAATTTCTTTTAAGCATGTTAGTTCTTGGTGGTAGTAAAGAGCAGTGCCACCACCTCTCTGAAGTTGACGACAGTTGTGAATTGCTGAGTAGTTAGGCATGTTAAAGAGTTGAGTAGTATCCTCTTTCAACCATGTTTCAGTAAGTATAATAAAAGAGAATTTGTTGTCAATAGCTTCAATCAAGGCACTAACATGATCGAAGTGTTTACCTAGGGATCTAACGTTCAAATTGATTACAGAGATATTGTGATTATGAGTTAATACATTGTTTACATCATGTGCTGCAAAATATTTGCAATTTAGATCATTAAAGTGATTATTGTCATAGATAGTGGATAAGAGGTTAAGTTCTGGGTCTATACTTGACTGCATAAAAAAAGCTGATTGCAGGAAAAACTTGGAAAGAAAGGCAAATTACAAGGTAGAAATAAGCTATAAAATAGGGAAAAAAAAATGTACACAATACTGTACAAAACAAACACAAAATGGGCTTACAGGGGTACAATGGAGTAAGGGAGCATGGCTAGGCTAGGCAACCTAGGTAATAAATGAGATTAAAGAAAAAACATATAAACATGGACTATACAAAACACAAGATATAGACATACAACACAAGATATAGACATAAAATTAACGAATTAAATGCTCTTGTCTGCACAGAAAAAATAGATATTATTGCACTTACCGAAACGTGGATGAATGTAGAAAATAGAGAACTATTAGCTGAATATCAAATATACGGATTTAAACTATTTCACACAGATAGATATATTAGACGAGGAGGTGGAGTAGCCATATATGTTAGGGACAATTTGAAATGTAGTCTCAAAGAGGGAATCAAAACAGAGCCACACACAGAAACTATTTGGATAGAATTAAACGAAAAAGCTAATAATATGATAATAGGAGTAATATATAGGCCACCAAATTTAGACAGAATGGAAGCAAAGCACCTATGGGATGAAATATCTAGAGCATCTAGATCTTACAGTATTTATGTCATGGGTGACTTTAATTTTAGCGGAATAAACTGGTTGAACAAAACAGGGAATAGTGAAGCAGAAGATTTTCTAGAATTAATTGACGATTGCTTTCTTACGCAACACATTAAGGAACCAACACGGGAAAATAATATTTTAGATTTAGTGTTAACTAACAGGGAAACGCAAATTAATGACATCGAAATAGGGAGTGAGCTAGGGAGCAGTGATCACAAAGAAATCAGATTTAGCATAGAATGGAATAGACCAGTAGGAGAAAATTCTGTTAAAGTGCCAGATTTTCGAAAAGCTGATTTTAATAGCCTAAGAAATTTTTTGGGTCAAATTGATTGGAAAGTCTTGGGTATGGGGTGTGGGCCGGTCTTGGAGCGAGACATGAACCCAGCGATAGGTGACTTAAATGGGGATTTCGATGTGGATTCAATATATAACTTATTTAAGAATATTCTAAACAAAGCACAGGAACGTAGTATACCATACAAATTGAATAGATCGAATACTAATGACCCAAAGTGGATAACAAAGAATTTGAAGAACCTTATAGGTAAAAAGAGAGCTTGGTACAAAAGGATTAAAAATGGGGAGGTCACTTTAGAACAGGAATTCGTACAACTGGTTAGAAATGTTAAAAAAGAGATAAGGAAAGCAAAAAGAAACTATGAAGTTCGCATAGCAGGGCAAGCAAAGACAAATCCTAAAGGGTTTTTTCAGTTATATCGTACTAAGACTAGGGAAAGGATAGGTCCATTAAAAACTGATACAGGTCAAATAACAGATAGTGATGAAGAGATGAGTAGTATTTTTAATAAATATTTTGTATCTGTATTTACTAAAGAGGAACTTAAAGATATGCCTTCAGCTGAACAAGTCTATGTGGGTGGGGACGAGGACAGGTTGACGAGTTTAGCAGTTACCAGGGAGGATGTTCTTAAACAAATAGTAAAACTCAAACCAAACAAATCCCCAGGGCCGGATGAAGTGTTTGCCAGGGTGCTTAAAGAATGCAAAGAGGAGCTTTGTGACCCACTGTCAACCATATTTAATAAATCAATAGAGTCAGGCAGAGTGCCAGAGTTTTGGAAAGTTGCTAATGTGATACCAGTTTTTAAGAAAGGAGATAGATCTCTTGCGTCTAACTATCGACCAATTAGCCTAACGTCTATTGTGGGAAAGTTACTCGAATCTATAATAGCAAATAAAATTCGTCTTCATCTTGAAAAACATAAATTAATAATTGAGTCTCAACATGGTTTTATAAATGGCCGTTCATGTTTAACAAATTTGTTATCTTTTTATTCTAGCATTGTTGAGGCAGTTGATAGTGGTAAGGATTGCGATGTTGTATACCTTGACTTTAGCAAAGCTTTTGATACAGTGCCACATGAAAGACTGATTAAAAAGATAGAGTCTCATGGTATTGGGGGTGCTATATTAAGCTGGATTAGGGCATGGCTATACCAAAGGAAACAGAGAGTTAGTATAAATGGAATCAAGTCAGAGTGGGAAAATGTTGTAAGTGGAGTGCCTCAAGGCTCTGTCCTGGGACCTCTGTTGTTTATAATATATATAAATGATTTAGATTCAGGTTTGAGTAGCAACATTTGCAAATTTGCCGATGATACGAAAATCGGTAGGGAAATTAATTCGGAGGAGGACTCACTATCACTTCAAGTTGATCTAGATAGGGTTTTGAAATGGTCAAAGGATTGGCTGATGCAGTTTAATGCTGATAAATGTAAAGTTCTGAGGTTAGGTAATGATGATAGAGTTACAAGATACGAGCTAGATGGTGTTGTGATTGCGAAGTCGGATTGCGAAAGGGATCTGGGAGTTATGATTAGTAAGAATTTAAAACAAAAGGATCAATGCATAAATGTTCGTAATAAGGCAAATCGGACACTTGGATTTATTAATCGCAGCGTTAGTAACAAGACACCTGGTGTGGTTCTTCAGCTATATCTTGCTCTAGTTAGGCCCCATTTAGATTATGCAGTTCAGTTTTGGTCGCCATATTATAGAATGGATATAAATTCACTTGAACGTGTCCAGCGTAGGATGACTAAGTTAATTCCCCAAATTAGAAATCTTTCATATGAAGAAAGATTAACAAAGCTTAAGTTGCATTCACTGGAAAGGCGAAGAGTTAGGGGCGACATGATAGAGGTTTACAAGTGGGTGAATGGACATAACAAGGGGGATATTAATAGGGTATTAAAAGTATCAACACAGGACAGAACACGAAACAATGGGTATAAATTGGATAAGTTTAGATTTAGGAAAGACTTGGGTAAATACTGGTTCAGTAACAGGGTTGTTGATTTGTGGAACCAGTTGCCGCGTAACGTGGTGGAGGTGGGGTCCCTCGATTGTTTCAAGCGCGGATTGGACAAGTATATGAGTGGGATTGGGTGGTTATAGAATAGGAGCTGCCTCGAATGGGCCAGTAGGCCTTCTGCAGTTACCTTTGTTCTTATGTTCTTATGTACAAAACAAAAATATAAACAAGACTAAGCAATACAAAAACAAATTGAGCAAAAATGAAAAATGAGGTAGATTGCTTACAAGTACTCTCAGGTACACTGTAAGTAACAATAGATAGATAATATATATCAATATAGATAAGAATGTCACGATACAATAAGATAAGCAATTACAGGAACAGATGAAAACAAAACTGCTGTAAAATAGAAAGTAATTATAGCAAAACACAACAATATAATAATATAACAATACAATAAGAGCTTACAAAGTATTGAGTCTGCTAAATTAGAGAATAATTATGGCAAAACACAACAATAAATGCAAGTAAACAAAAGAATTGAAACAATTAGAGGTAGAATTAAGGTCACTAGATAGCCATGGAGGATACACAAGTTTGGTGGAGAGAACAAAAAATCAGTAGAGACTGACAAGATGAATATATAAAAAAAATTGACAAATGATAATTGTAAAGTAAAATAATCTTAAAGATAATAAATTTTATTTAGCTTAGTTTTAACTTATAATTAGTATGAACTTAATTAAAAGAACAAAAATGAGATCAATAATTGATTTCAATAAATGACATAGATCAATACAAATAAATTTAAAATATAAATGGAATAGGGTAAGATTAGATTTAAGAGTAAAATTTTACAATGAAACTGAGGTAGATGCTTGCATAAGTTAAGCTATATCTTGCTCTGGTTAGGCCCCATTTAGATTATGCAGTTCAGTTTTGGTCGCCGTATTATAGAATGGATATAAATTCACTTGAACGTGTCCAGCGTAGGAGGACTAAGTTAATTCCCCACATTAGAAATCTTTCATATGAAGAAAGATTAACAAAGCTTAAGTTGCATTCACTGGAAAGGCGAAGAGGTAGGGGTGACATGATAGAGGTTCACAAGTGGATAAATGGACATAACAGGGGGGATATTATTAGGGTATTAAAAATATCAACACAAGACAGAACACGAAACAATGGGTATAAATTGGATAAGTTTAGATTTAGGAAAGACTTGGGTAAATACTGGTTCAGTAACAGGGTTGTTGATTTGTGGAACCAATTGCCGCGTAATGTGGTGGAGTGGGTGTCCCTCAATTGTTTCAAGCGCGGGTTGGACAAGTATATGAGTGGGATTGGGTGGTTATAGAATAGGAGCTGCCTCGTATGGGCCAATAGGCCTTCTGCAGTTGCAAATCAAACCCAGCGATTGGTGACGTAAAAGGGATTTTCGATGTGAATTCAAAATATATCTATTTAAAAATATTCTAAGCAAATCCCAGGAATGTAGTATACCATATAAATTGAATAGATCTAATACTAATGATCCAAAGTGGGTAACAAAGGATCTGAAGAACATTAAAGGTAAAAATAGAGCGTGGTGCAAAACGATTAAGAATGGGGGAGTTAGTTTAGAACAGGAATTCGTACAATCAGCCCTGTTACCGAACCAGAAATACTGGTTCGGTTGTTGATTTGTAGAACCAATTACCACGTGACGTGGTGGAGGTGGAGTCCCACGATTGTTTCAAACGTGGGTTGGGCATGTATATGAGTGGGATTGGGTGGTTATAAATTGGAGCTGCCTCGTATGGGCCAATAGGCCTTCTGCAGTTACCTATGTTCTTATTTATAAACAGGACCTGCTTCTTATGGGCCAGTAGGCTTTCTGTAGGTACTTTTATTCAAATGTTCTTATGTTCAGTTCAGTTTTGGTCGCCGTTTGGTTATGCGGTAATTATAACCAATTACCGCATAACATTATAGAAGTTGGATCCCTTGATTGTTACAATCGTAGGTTAAAAATTCATTTGAATGAAATTGGATCTAAATAAATAGGAGCTGCCACGCAAGGGGCCAATAGTCCTTCTGCAGTTATCTTTATTCTTATGTTCTTATGAAACGTCGTCGATTCTTAATTTTCTGCAGTGTGGTGAGGTCATCACGGAGGTCTTCACCTCACTGACCCACCTGATGTGTCCTATAAAATGGCTCAAATAATAGCATTTTTTGTTTACGGGCTCACCATAGCCCGTGCTACATTGACGCTTCGTTCTGAGTAGCTAAATCTGAAACAACAGCAGTTTTACATAACGCTCTCATCATTAAGTTGGCCTTCGTCAAAATTGTTAACCTCGTACACGAATGGACGCCACACAGAATTTTGCTGACTTAAAGAAGGCAATTGAAGTCAATAACTTCAATCAATTCCTCATAGCCGTGTCGAAGATCGACAGCTCAAGAATCATTGGTGCGCAATTAGCACAAGCAATGAAATCGATGGAAAACAATTTTGATGTTTTTGCATATCAAAATCTCAACCGAGAACATTTTGCCTTAATGAAAGCTGAACTAGGAGTATTTTGGGCTATAACTATCGCCACGTGTCTGAATCAGAAGCCTGTTACGATGACAGGCCAATGGGAGAGCGTCCTCTTGAATATTATCAATCTTATAAAACACTGGGATCAGAAAACAAACTTGGATCTAAGTTTAATATTTTCAGATGCATTGAAACCCTGGGCACTACGACTGTTTTCTGATCACAAGTTATGTCCAAATGTGGACCTTCGTCTGGAAATTCTTCGTTTAATTAGTATATGGCCCGGACATTATCTGCAGGATACTGTATCGGGTAAGCAGGTAGCTGCTGGGTTGGTTAATATGAGCACCTACCTTAATTTAAATCATCACAGATTCGTGACCGGTGGCTCTCGAACCAGTCTCTTTTATCCACTTCACAAAGTGCTGATCCACCTTCATAAATACGGTCACCTAAATGATGTTGTTGTGACCGCCGTCCGCCAGGTGAGGAATTTACAAGTCGGACCAGAAGTAATTTTCTTCAACCGCCTGGTACTGCTCCTGACCCAAGAAACAGAGGAAACTCAAAAGATGTATCTTAAATTGAATATGAGTGCTTCGAACACTGCAAGTACGTATTATGCTATCGTCCACCTATTGCAGCTTTTGGTTGCTGCACAACCTACGATGTCGGCTTATGCGTGTCCTGGTCTGGCCCAAGCTGCTATAAATTCCTTGGTTACAATTACAACTTCTTTTGTTGCAGTAAGTAATATGTTACGAGTTGAAGATCAAAACACTTACAGTCACCTCGTCTCAAATATCGATAACATATATCAAGTGTGGTCAGTTCTAGGGAAATCATCTTATATTTATCGAGTTCTGATATCTAACTACGCTCAAAGTTTGGCTAATATCAACCTCAGAGCGGCAGAATCTGGGATCTCGTTCCACAATTTCCCAACAACATGCGAGGATTCGATAGAGGAGTGTCCAGAGGAGTTTGTGGACAGCGTGACACAGTGTGTTATGGAGTCGCCGGTGCTGCTACATTCGTCCAAGATGGTGGTGGATGATTCGACACTGGTGCATTTGCTGCTGGTGTCTCCCTCAGACCCTTTCACACGGTGTCCTCTGGACATCGGCTCTTACAGTCGCCTGCCGAACCTCCAGGCAGACATTGCTGCCTGGAGGAACACCACCAGTGGCATCCTCCCTACATCTACTGAAGAGGATGGTGAGAATGCTAAAGAAGTAATAGAAAATGCTGTCTATGAGACTGAAAATTCAACAAACATGAGCGAGAATATTACTGACATGACCCAGAGCACAAGTCCTACTGACAGGGAACGATGCCCGTTATGTATCTTGTTGTTTCAATTTCGTTATATTTGATTTTTATAATTTACAATTTATTTTTTTAAATATTTGTATTTTAGTATATATAATTCATATACTTTAATAAGTATATGTGTGTAATGGATAATTATATAAAAACATTTTAAATACAACCTAGAAATAAAATTTTGTTGAATTTTTGTAATATCATTATCCTGTATTTGTTAAATCAGAACATGGCTTTACCGATTATGGGTAACTTGCACGGTGCACAGATAAGAGTATATGAATAAAAAGATGAATATTCAAAGCAGTATGAATAGTCATCTTACTCGTTTTCTGTTAGAAAAAAAAGAAATATGTTGCTTGTTAACCAGGCCTTATTCTACAATGACAGCTAAGCTTGTCTATTTATATAATTAATCATTCTTGAAATAGTAGAAAAATCATACTAACAAAATTTATAAATAATTTAATTTTGACTAGGTAGAACACAGAAATAACCCTCAAGTTTGTGAAGGGGATAATTACTGTGAATAATATAAATTATTGTATCAGAAGGCGAGTATGTATGGGTGACGCCATTCACAACTTTAAGTGTATATATGATAGAGCTCTGCTAATGTACAGGCTCAGGAACCTGTACATTAGCAGGCGATGAGTCACAATAAGGTAGCTGAAGAATGTTGACCAGTCCATACACTAGAAGGTGTTTCGGCGACGGAAAGGTCCAGGACGACGAAGTTTCGGCCCGTCCTAGACCATACTCAAGTCGATTGTGACTGGACCGATTCGGTCGAGGACGGACCGAAACGTCGTCGTCCCTTAACCTTCTAGAGTGGTCTGATCAACAACCTGTACATTGGTTGATTGACCGTTGAGAGGCGGGACCAACGAGCCAGAGCTCAACCCCCACAAGCACAACTAAGTACCTTTCACTTGAATCTAGTATTAGCGTATGTGACTAATAAATTAATAAACACTATCAAATATTACCAGAGGTTGATGAGAGACTACCAACATTAGTTCAATTTATATTTATCAAAGTAAAAGACTTAAAGTATTTAAAATATATTAAAAAACATAAATATGTATTGCACTTTGCTATTGCAAAATTATATAAAGAACTAGAACAAAGGAGGATCTTAATATCTTCACTGTAGGGGGAAGATCTGCCTTCCATTTCAAAAGGTTTTTAAATTTGTTTTTGTTTTTTTTCTTGTTTTAACTCTAATTATTTTATGTACTCCATACTCCCTTGTTCCATTGTTCACTGGCTTGCCTGTGTCCTCTAGTATAAACTTTTCTTTCAGTGTTCCTGAATCAACCGAAATCATTTTTATGATATTCAGCTATCACATTATCATATAATACAGTTTTTTGCTAGATTTATATCCCAAATGTATTTAGTGCAATAATACAAATTTTCAAAGTTTCCCTAAAAAATTATGTAGTAAAATGATCTTTATAAATATTTATAATATCAATAAACGGACTTATGAAAACAGAGCGGCAACAGATTATAGAGACATAAACTCGACATACAAGGTCCATGAAAATTCAATAAAAAATTAAAGGTTATAAGAACGTTTATGAAAATTCAATAAAAAATTAAAGGTTATAAGAACGTTTATGTTACTTGAAAATAAATAAGTAAAAAATAAAGTCAATGGGTCTGCCATCTGTGGCCGAGGTTGACATCAACCAATTTCCTTCAAAATTAGCACCCTTACAGATAGGCTTACGTGCAGTCAGGTGTATTAGTTTCATGCAAATCGTCTGATAAACAAATAAGATTTATTTTTTATTTTGTTTGCAATTTTTTTCTGGAATAAAACTAATTATTTATTTAAAAAAGCTAATTATTCATTTATTATATGCTATTTTGATAGTTGAGAGTCATAGATATTATTTCAGCTGACACTTGTTTTTGATGTTTATTTTTGACCATTTTCGAAATTTGTTGACACATAATTCAATATTTTTTCCCCTTCCTATTTATGCCACGATGCTGAGACTTGTACCAGATGAAACTCTGTTTCATTTTCAACTAGTCAAAAAAGTTTGATTCAAATCGAACTAGTTTTCATTTATTGCATATATTTTTGTTAATTTGAAACCCATATCCCATAAGGAATCTTATCATAAACAACAACCTCAACAAATATCACGTCATACTGGGAGGTGACTTCAATATTGACCTAGGGCAACAAAATAACTCGCAATTCGACTATTTCCTTAACAGCATGAACTCTTGTATGCTCATCCCCGCAATAACCAGGCCCTCCCGATTCACTCGGGTGGGCCTGGTTCATCGATTGGTGCTAACCTTACCCTAAAAATCCCACAGACTCGAACACATGTTACCATATATCTTCCAGGCAGCTACCCCAACTCTCTTCTCTCACCGATGAGCCCTACAGATGTTGTGTCCATCATTCACTCACTAAAATGCCCGAATGCCTTTCATGCCCGAAACGCTTTGCGTAATAGTGGCTTTAGGCATTGTATGTACTAGCTCTACCTATAAGTCAACCATTCCTTGTAAAAATTTATTGTATGTATGTACCTTACCTAAATAAAATTGTATTGTATTGTATTGTAAAAAAAAAACCAAAGCTGGCAACACTATTTAAATACCATGCATGGTATACAAGAGTGCCTCCCATGCCCTTGCACCACCCATAGCTTTTCTGTTCAATAAATCTCTAGTGTCATACCTTCCCTAATATCCTTCAAAAAAGCAAGACTAACGCCAGTTCATAAAGGAGGCAATATGGCAGACAAATAATTACAGATCTATGGCTGAATATTATTATCAAAAATAATATTTATTATTTTTGAAAATATATTTTCAAAAATAATATTTATTATTTTTGAAAATATATTTTAAAAATAATATTTATTATTTTTGAAAATATATTTTAAAAATAATATTTATTATTTTTGAAAATATATTTTAAAAATAATATTTATTATTTTTGAAAATATATTTTAAAAATAATATTTATTATTTTTGAAAATATATTTTAAAAATAATATTTATTATTTTTGAAAATATATTTTAAAAATAATATTTATTATTTTTGAATAATATTATTATTTAATAATAGTATAAAAAAATAGTACATTCCTTCTCCTCGGCTCTGCAACAAGTGCTGGAGGTTTGGGCATGGTGCCCTCCGCTGCTCCGGGACTGTCTCTCTCTGTCCTTTGTGTGGTGGCGAAGGTCACTCAAAGTCGGAGTGCGCTTCTCCCCAGGCTCGTTGCCTCAACTGCGGTGAGGCCCATCCTACCTTCTCCCGTGCGTGTGTCCATTACAAGCTTGAGGCAGCCGTCCTCAACTTGAAGCACCGGGAGCGTTTATCTTTTCCTGAGGCGAGGCGCCAGGTTCGCCGGCTCCCGCCTTATGCTAATATCTCTTATGCTCGCGTGTTGCGCTCTTCCTCTCCTCGTCCTTCCCGCCTTCCTCAGACTCACAACCGTTTCCAGGCCTTGGACCCTGATGCGCCCACTGCCCCCTCCTCTGTCCCTTTGGGTTCTCTCCCGAAGGATCCTCCTCCTGGTCCTCTGTCTGGGGTTCCCCTTCCTTCTACCCGGTCTGTCGTGTCTTCTGTGTCTCCTTCCTCGTCCCCCTCCGATCCTCCTTCCCATCCTCTTCCTCCATCTATCGGCTCTCCCCGCCGCCTGTCGGTGCGGGCGGATGTCCATCGCTCTCCTAACGGCCGTCGTGTGTGCTCTCGTTCGGCTTCTCCTGTTGAGACACTGGAATCCGTTGCCCGGTACGTAGTTGCTGGGACACTGGTCTCTTTAAGTCAGAAGCGTAAGCCTGGCTCCTCTCCTTCCTCTTCCCCGGCGGGTAAGAAGGCTTCGCTTTCTTCCTCAGCTCCTCCTTCTGGCTCTGTTGCTCCTTCCCCTCCCGTTTCAGTGCTTGCGCCCCCTGTTCCTGCTATGGAGGTTTCTTTGGCCCCTGCTTCCCTTTCGGTTGCTGCTCTTGCTGGGGTGCGCTCCTCTCTTTCTACTCCCCCTCTTCCTGCTGCTGTCCTTGACTGCTCCTCTCCGTTGTCTCCTCCTCCTCCTCCTCCGGACCCTGCCCGCCCACCTCTGATCTGTTCTCCCGTTTCCTTCCCTCCGTCTTTGCTCAGTTTACCCATGCCCCCTAACCCTGACTTTGCTGACCCTGATCCCGACCCTGATATTCTTTAACGTGCTCTGTTGGTCTTTCGCCTTTGTTTCTTCCTTGTTCTCTGTTTTTGTCCTTTCTCTTCTCGTCGTTGTCCATTCTTCAATGGAACGTTCGAGGTTATTACGCCAATTTCCTCGAACTCCAACTTCTGGTTTCGCGGTTTTCGCCCCTTTGTGTCTGTCTCCAGGAGCCGATGCTTGGTGCTCGTCCTGGTCGTTTTCGTGGCTATTCCTTTCTCTCCCCCCCCCAGCCATTGCTGGGGCTTCTAATTCTTCTGCTCTCTTGATTCGGGCTGATGTTCCCTTTGTTCCTTTACTTTTTCCTTCGCCTCTCCATTGTTCTGCTGCTCGTATCTTTGTGGGGAAATGGTACACAGTTTGTTCCATTTATCTCCCCCCGAGTGTCCCGCTCTCTCTTCCTGATTTGAAACACCTCCTAGACTCCTTGCCGGAGCCTGTGCTCCTGCTGGGTGACTTCAATTGTCGTCATTCTCTTTGGGGTGACGTTCTGACGAATACCCGGGGTCGCCTCCTTGAGCCGTTTCTCCTCTCTTCTTCCCTGTCTCTTCTGAATTCTGGTGAGCCCACTCATTTGGACTCTCGAACTCGCACCCTTTCTTGTCTTGATCTTTCTCTCTGCTCTTCTTCTCTTTACTTAGATTTCACGTGGCAGGTTCTTGATGACCCCCATGGAAGTGATCATTTCCCCATCCTTGTTTCCTTTTTCTCTTTTCGCCCTTCCCTCTCTTTCCCTAGGTGGCAGTTTGCTAAGGCGGACTGGACCCTATTTTCCCTCCTTGCTACTCTCTCTGACCTCTCCCTTCTGCCCCTCTCTCGCGCTCTCCTCCTTTTTCATGACACTGTCTTCGACGCTGCCCTCCGCTCTATTCCTCGCTCTTCCTCTCGGGGTCCACGGAAGTGCGTTCCCTGGTGGAATGCGGACTGTGCTCGGGCTGTCCGCTGTAAGCGTGCAGCCTGGAAGAAGCACCGCCGTAGGCAGACGACCGATTCTTTTCTTTTCTTTCGGAAAGCGAGTGCGGTGGCCCGTAGGGCCATCCGTACGGCTAAACGTGAATGTTGGGCATCTTATGTCTCGACAATTACGTCCGAAACCCCTCTGGCCCAGATCTGGAAGCGTATCCGCAAGATAGCGGGTAAGTTCGTTCCCGATGTTTCACCGGTCCTTCACCTCCATGATACTCTTGTGGCGGACCCGTTGCAGGTCGCTTCCGAACTGGGTTCCCACTTTTCTTCTGTTAGCTCTGGTCTTCATCTTCCCCAATCTTTCCTTCTTCGTAAACCTGTCCTTGAGTCTCGTCCTTTAGATTTCTGCACTCATCTTCAGCTTCCCTATAATGATCCCTTCTCTCTCTCTGAACTTCGTTCTGCCCTGGCCCTCTGCGGTTCTACGGCGGCGGGCTCCGATGGTATTCATTATGAGATGCTTCGCCATCTCCCTCCGAGCACGTCTCAGTATTTACTGAGTCTGTATAATCGGATCTGGGAGTCGTCGTCAGTCCCTGAGGACTGGCTCGATGCCGTTGTCCTCCCTGTTCGCAAACCGGGGTCTCTGGGTACTTCCCCTAAGGACTTTCGCCCTATCGTTCTCACAAGTTGTGTCTGCAAACTCTTTGAACGTATGGTTAACGTTCGTCTGATGTGGTTCCTGGAACACCATCACCTCCTCTCCCCTTCTCAATTTGGTTTCCGCAAGTGCCGCAGCACGACAGATGTCCTGGTGAACTTGGAGGTCTATATACGTACTGCTTTTGCTGCGAAGACCTCCGTTGTTGCCGTCCTTTTTGACCTAGAAAAGGCTTACGACACCACTTGGCGTTATCATATCCTATCTCAACTTCATTCTTTTGGCCTTCGTGGTCATCTCCCTCTCTTTCTCCGCAGCTTCCTCTCTCGTCGTTCCTTTCGGGTGCGCCTTGGTACCGCTCTCTCTCCCTCTTTTCAGCAATACGAAGGTGTGCCCCAGGGTAGTGTTCTGAGCACTACTCTTTTTCTGGTTGCCCTCAATGGTCTTCTTTCCTCTCTTCCTTCTGGTGTCTTCTCCGCTCTCTATGTCGATGATCTTACCCTTTGTTGTCAGGGTGATGATTCGCCTCTCCTTCAACGCCGGCTTCAACTTGCGATTGATGCCGTGTCGTCTTGGGCCACAGGTCATGGCTTCAAGTTCTCTACTTCTAAGACTTGTGCCATGACTTTTACGCGGAAACGGGTTGTTCTTCGTCCCTCTTTGTCACTTTATGGTCATCCCCTTGAATACAAAGATTCCGCGAAGCTTTTGGGGTTATTCCTTGACACTCGTTTGTCTTGGTCTCCCCATATCTCTTACCTCCGTGTTGAGTGCTCTAAGTCCCTTACCCTCCTTCGGGTCTTGTCCCATACTTCTTGGGGGGCAGATAGGCGCACTCTCCTTGCTTTACATTCCTCTCTCGTCCTGTCTAAGCTCGATTATGGTTGCCCTGCTTACTCGTCTGCTTCTCCTTCTACTCTTCGCCGTCTTGATGCTTTGCACCATACTGGGTTGCGCCTCAGTTCTGGTGCCTTTCGTTCGACTCCCGTCCTTAGCTTGTATGTTGACACTGGCTTCCTGTCTCTCCAGGACCGCCGTGATCGCTACTGTCTTCGCTATCTTGCGCGGTCCTTGCAACATCCTTCCTCTCGTCTCTGTCGTGCTTTAACTTTTACCCCTCCTGCGGTTCCTGTTCCTCTTCACCACCTCCCTCTTTCTGTCCGGTTATCTCGCCTACAGGATTCTCTTTCCGTTCGTATTTCTGATGTTTCTCCTCGTGTTGTTCCTTCTTTGCCCCCGTGGAGGGTCCCTCTTCCGCGGTTTTGTACATCCTTGACTCGTATTACTAAAGCTTTTACCCCTCCTACAGTTCTAAAACGCCTTTTCCTCGAGCACTTTTCTTCTCACTCCCGCTCCGTTTCTGTCTTCACCGATGGGTCTAAGTCAGCGGACGGTGTTGGCTACTCTGTTGTTTTTCCTGATCGCACTTATATGTGTCGCTTGCCTCCGGAGACTAGCATCTTTACAGCGGAACTTTATGCTATTCTCTATGCTCTTCGTCTCCTGCTTTCTCGTTGTCAGTCTTCCTTTGTGGTTGTTGTTGACTCTCGTAGTGCCCTCATGGCTCTCGGGTGCTTTAATCCAGTTCATCCGGTAGTTGTCGAGATCCAGCATTGGCTGTGTCTCGTTCACAGTAAATTTAAGTCGGTTGAGTTTTGTTGGGTTCCCAGCCATATTGGCGTGTCTTTCAATGAGCGTGCGGATGCTGCCGCTAAGGAAGCTGTCCGCTCTTGTCCCATCTCTCGTAACGGCATTCCGTATTCCGACTTTTACCCGGTTATCCATTCCTCAGTCTTTACCCGTTGGCAGGCTTCTTGGTTGTCTGTTACTGGTAACAAGCTACGTACTCTTAAATGTTGTGTTTCCTCGTGGCCGTCCTCCTTCCACCGTAACCAGCGGTGGGAAACAGCTCTAGCGAGGTTGCGTATTGGCCATACTCGCTTAACCCATGGTCACTTGATGGAGCGCCGCCCTGCTCCTTATTGTCCTAGTTGCATTGTCCCTCTTATGGTCGTGCATGTCCTTCTTGAATGTCCTGACTTCCAGGACGAGCGTGTGTCTTGCTTTCCGACCGCCCCTCGCGGTCACCTGTCCCTCGATAGAATTCTTGGTGACTCGGATACTTTTGATATCGTTCGCCTTATGCGTTTTTGTTCTCGTATTGGCATCCTTGGTGATATTTAGCGCCCTCTGATTATTTTGCGTATTTGATGGTGCTACATAGCCTTCCCGGTTTGGTGCCTTCTTTTGATAATTACTTACTTACTTCAGTTTTCTGACCTTAATTCTCGTGCTACGTCGTTTGTTCCCCCTCCCCGCTCAGCTCGTTGTCGCCGTGTGGGGGCTTAGTGGACGGCTGCCGGAGTGTGATGCTCCTTGGGACAGTCCTCTGTCCTTTTCTAGCCTTGTGCTCTTGCTGCCGTCCTCTCCGATTCTGCTGGGCATCTTTTCCTTTTCCTTCTGTTTCGTTTTTCTCCCCCCTCTTCTCCTATCTGCTTGCCGTTTCCTGCCGACCTTTTGCTCGTTCTGGTTCTTCCCTTGGACTTCTTCTATTTTGACGCCCGGGTGCTTGAGGAGGCATACTCTTGCACCCGTAGAACTGTAGTACCCGACGTCGAGAGCGAGGGGAACCTTTTATTGTCAATCCCCCCCTTTCGTCACTGAACCCGATCTCGACGGACTGTCGGTTTCTTAAGGTGACGTTTGTGGGGCGTATACTCACGACGCACCCCTAGGAGGCCCCGGCAAGATCGGCGATAGCTTCTTGTTGGGTGTCCTGCCTCTAATTGTGGCTCCATGGTGGGTGTGGGGGCACATTCGTGAATGAATTCTTTTTTCGTCATGATGATAACCCCTGTTTCGGCTGCTTCTGGTGTACCTTCTCAGGCTCGTGGGGTGGGCGACCAAGCCCCCGAGTCGGTCCGTATTGGAAGACCGGGCTCTGTAGCCTCCGCTGCATTGGGCCCCGACCTTGCTCCTCCTTTGGCCTCTCTGACTCTTTCCCCTGGCTCCCCTCCCTCCTCTGTGGTTGGGTCGAGCCCCAAGCCCCCAGTGGTGACTACCTCGTCCCCTGGCGCGGCTCCTTCTCTAGTTGTAACTACTGCGCCTTTTAACCCCTCTCTCTCTGGGGGTTCTCACCGCCGTCCTCGTCACGGCCGCCCTCGCTCGATTCCTTCCAGTTCTGCTACCTATCAAGCCTTGTTTGGTCCCGCGTCGTGGGCCAAATATTTTGATCTCCTCCCTCTTGATTCTGCGCCTCCTGACGATTTCTCCCTCCATCGACATCTCGTTGATTCCGTGGATGCCTCCATTACTTTCAACCCCACTCGTCTCGGTACACGTGTCGTTGCTGCTCCTTCTCAGGATGCTGCTTCCCGCTTGGCTGCCTTATCCTGCCTTGGCGAGACCCCTGTTCGGGTCTCGAAGAAAGCTCAGTTGAATGCCAGTGTTGGCACTATTTTGCTCCCGCCCCATGTTGCGACCGGTGTTCGGGACCTGCGCGACTGCCACGACGATATTCGACATATCCTTGCTGCCCAGGGCCATTCTATTCTCCAGGTGGACACGTTTACTCGTCCCCCTCGTGGTAGTCGCCGTCAACCCCTCCGGGTTGTGAAGATTACCTTTGATGGTAGGACCCTTCCACCCTCTGTCGTTCTTGCTGGTGCCAGGTGCTCTGTCAAGGAGTACATTCCTTCTCCTCGGCTCTGCAACAAGTGCTGGAGGTTTGGGCATGGTGCCCTCCGCTGCTCCGGGACTGTCTCTCTCTGTCCTTTGTGTGGTGGCGAAGATGACTCTAAGTCGGAGTGCACTTCTCCCCAGGCTCGTTGCCTCAACTGCGGTGAGGCCCATCCTACCTTCTCCCGTGCGTGTGTCCATTTCAAGCTTGAGGCAGCCGTCCTCAACTTGAAGCACCGGGAGCCTTTATCTTTTCCTGAGGCGAGACGCCAGGTTCGCCGGCTCCCGCCTTATGCTAATATCTCTTATGCTCGCGTGTTGCGCTCTTCCTCTCCTCGTCCTTCCCGCCTTCCTCAGACTCACAACCGTTTCCGGGCCTTGGACCCTGATGCGCCCACTGCCCCCTCCTCTGTTCCTTTGGGTTCTCTCCCGAAGGATCCTCCTGGTCCTCTGTCCGGGGCTCCCCTTCCTTCTACCCGGTCTGTCGTGTCTCCTGTGTCTTCTTCCTCGTCCCCCTCCGATCCTCCTTCCCATCCTCTTCCTCCATGTATCGGCTCTCCCCACCGCCTGTCGGTGCGGGCGGATGTCCATCGCTCTCCTAGCGGCCGTCGTGTGCTCTCGTTCGGCTTCTCCTGCTGAGACACTGGAATCCGTTGCCCGGTACGTAGTTGCTGGGACACTGGTCTCTTTCAGTCAGAAGCGTAAGCCTGGCTCCTCTCCTTCCTCTTCCCCGGCGGGTAAGAAGGCTTCGCTTTCTTCCTCAGCTCCTACGTCTGGTTCTGTTGCTCCTTCCCCTCCCGTTTCAGTGATTGCGCCCCCTGTTCCTGCTATGGAGGTTTCTTTGGCCCCTGCTTCCCTTTCGGTTGCTGCTCTTGCTGGGGTGCGCTCCCCTCTTTCTACTCCCCCTCTTCCTGCTGCTGTCCTTGACTGCTCCTCTCCATTGTCTCCTCCTCTTCCTCCTCCTCCGGACCCCGCCCGCCCCCCTCTGATCTGTTCTCCCGTTTCCTTCCCTCCGTCTTTGCTCAGTTTACCCATGCCCCCTAACCCTGACTTTGCTGACCCTGATCCCGACCCTGATATTCTTTAACGTGCTCTGTTGCTCTTTCGCCTTGGTTTCTTCCTTGTTCACTGGTTTTGTCCTTTCTCTTCTCGTCGTTGTCCATTCTTCAATGGAACGTTCGAGGTTATTACGCCAATTTCCTCGAACTCCAACTTCTGATTTCGCGGTTTTCGCCCCTTTGTGTCTGTCTCCAGGAGCCAATGCTTGGTGCTCGTCCTCATCGTTTTCGTGGCTATTCCTTTCTCTCCCCCCCCCCCCAGCCATTGCTGGGGCTTCTAATTATTCTGCTCTCTTGATTCGTGCTGATGTTCCCTTTGTTCCTTTACTTTTTCCTTCGCCTCTCCATTGTTCTGCTGCTCGTATCTTTGTGGGGAAATGGTATACAGTTTGTTCCATTTATCTCCCCCCGAGTGTCCCGCTCTCTCTTCCTGATTTGAAACACCTCCTAGACTCCTTGCCGGAGCCTGTGCTCCTGCTGGGTGACTTCAATTGTCGTCATTCCCTTTGGGGTGACGTTCTGACGAATACCCGGGGTCGCCTCCTTGAGCCGTTTCTCCTCTCTTCTTCCCTCTCTCTTCTGAATTCTGGTGAGCCCACTCATTTGGACTCTCGGACTCGCATCCTTTCTTGTCTTGATCTTTCTCTCTGCTCTTCTTCTCTTTACTTAGATTTCACGTGGCAGGTTCTTGATGACCTCCATGGAAGTGATCATTTCCCCATCCTTGTTTCCTTTTTCTCTTTTCGCCCTTCCCTCTCTTTCCCTAGGTGGCAGTTTGCTAAAGCAGACTGGACCCTATTTACCCTCCGTGCTGCTCTCTCTGACCTCTCCCTTCTGCCTCTCTCTCGCGCTCTCCTCCTTTTTCATGACACTGTCTTCAATGCTGCCCTCCGCTCTATTCCTCGCTCTTCCTCTCGGGGTCCGCGGAAGTGCGTTCCCTGGTGGAATGCGGACTGTGCTCAGGCTGTCCACTGTAAGCGTGCAGCCTGGAAGAGGCACCGACCGATTCTTTTCTTTCGGAAAGCGAGTGCGGTGGCCCGTAGGGCCATCCGTACGGCTAAACGTGAATGTTGGGCATCTTATGTCTCAACAATTACGTCCGAAACCCCTCTGGCCCAGATCTGGAAGCATATCCGCAAGATAGTGGGTAAGTTCGTTCCCGATGTTTCACCGGTCCTTCACCTCCATGATACTCTTGTGGCGGACCCATTGCAGGTCGCTTCCGAACTGGGTTCTCACTTTTCTTCTGTTAGCTCTGGTCTTCATCTTCCCCAATCTTTCCTTCTTCGTAAACCTGTCCTTGAGTCTCGTCCTTTAGATTTCTGCACTCATCTTCAGCTTCCCTATAATGATCCCTTCTCTCTCTCTGCACTTCGTTCTGCCCTGGCCCTCTGCGGTTCTACGGCGGCGGGCTCCGATGGTATTCATTATGAGATGCTTCGCCATCTCCCTCCGAGCACGTCTCAGTATTTACTGAGTCTGTATAATCGGATCTGGGAGTCGTCGTCAGTCCCTGAGGACTGGCTCGATGCCGTTGTCCTCCCTGTTCGCAAACCGGGGTCTCTGGGTACTTCCCCTAAGGACTTTCGCCCTATTGCTCTCACAAGTTGTGTCTGCAAACTCTTTGAACGTATGGTTAACGTTCGTCTGATGTGGTTCCTGGAACACCATCACCTCCTCTCCCCTTCTCAATTTGGTTTCCGCAAGTGCCGCAGCACGACAGATGTCCTGGTGAACTTGGAGGTTTATATTCGTACTGCTTTTGCTGCGAAGACCTCCGTTGTTGCCGTCCTTTTTGACCTGGAAAAGGCTTACGACACCACTTGGCGTTATCATATCCTATCTCAACTTCATTCTTTTGGCCTTCGTGGTCATCTCCCTCTCTTTCTCCGCAGCTTCCTCTCTCGTCGTTCCTTTCGGGTGCGCCTTGTTACCGCTCTCTCTCCCTCTTTTCAGCAATACGAAGGTGTGCCCCAGGGTATTGTTCTGAGCACTACTCTTTTTCTGGTTGCCCTCAATGGTCTTCTTTCCTCTCTTCCTTCTGGTGTCTTCTCTGCTCTCTATGTCGATGATCTTACCCTTTGTTGTCAGGGTGATGATTCGCCTCTCCTTCAACGCCGGCTTCAGCTTGCAATTGATGCCGTGTCGTCTTGGGCCACAGATCATGGCTTCAAGTTCTCTACTTCTAAGACTTGTGCCATGACTTTTACGTGGAAACGGGTTGTTCTTCGTCCCTCTTTGTCACTTTATGGTCATCCCCTTGAATACAAAGATTCCGCGAAGCTTTTGGGGTTATTCCTTGACACTCGTTTGTCTTGGTCTCCCCATATCTCTTACCTCCGTGTTGAGTGCTCTAGGGCCCTTACCCTCCTTCGGGTCTTGTCCCATACTTCTTGGGGGGAAGATAGGCGCACTCTCCTTGCTTTACATTCCTCTCTCGTCCTGTCTAAGCTCGATTATGGTTGCCCTGCTTACTCGTCTGCTTCTCCTTCTACTCTTCGCCGTCTTGATGCTTTGCACCATACTGGGTTGCGCCTCAGTTCTGGTGCCTTTCGTTCGACTCCCATCCTTAGCTTGTATGTTGACACTGGCTTCCTGTCTCTCCAGGACCGCCGTGATCGCTACTGTCTTCGCTATCTTGCGCGGTCCTTGCAACATCCTTCCTCTCGCCTCTGTCGTGCTTTAACTTTTACCCCTCCTGCGGTTCCTGTTCCTCTTCACCACCTCCCTCTTTCTGTCCGGTTATCTCGCCTACAGGATTCTCTTTCCGTTCGTATTTCTGATGTTTCTCCTCGTGTTGTTCCTTCTTTGCCCCCGTGGAGGGTCCCTCTTCCGCGGTTTTGTACATCCTTGACCCGTATCACTAAAGCTTTTACCCCTCCTACGGTTCTAAAACGCCTTTTCCTCGAGCACTTTTCTTCTCACTCCCACTCCGTTTCTGTCTTCACCGATGGGTCTAAGTCAGCGGACGGTGTTGGCTACTCTGTTGTTTTTCCTGATCGCACTTATATGTGTCGCTTGCCTCCGGAGACTAGCATCTTTACAGCGGAACTTTATGCTATTCTCTATGCTCTTCGTCTCCTGCTTTCTCGTTGTCAGTCTTCCTTTGTAGTTGTTGTTGACTCTCGTAGTGCCCTCATGGCTCTCGGGTCCTTTAATCCGGTTCATCCAGTAGTTGTCGAGATCCAGCATTGGCTGTTTCTCGTTCACAGTAAATTTAAGTCGGTTGAGTTTTGTTGGGTTCCCAGCCATATTGGTGTGTCTTTAAATGAGCGTGCGGATGCTGCCGCCAAGGAAGCTGTCCGCTCTTGTCCCATCTCTCGTAAAGGCATTCCGTATTCCGACTTTTACCCGGTTATCCATTCCTCAGTCCTTACCCGTTGGCAGGCTTCTTGGTTGTCTGTTACTGGTAACAAGCTACGTACTCTTAAATGTTGTGTTTCCTCGTGGCCGTCCTCCTTCCACCGTAACCGGCGGTGGGAAACAGCTCGGGCGAGGTTGCGTATTGGCCATACTCGCTTAACCCATGGTCACTTGATGGAGCGCCGCCCTGCTCCTTATTGTCCTAGTTGCATTGTCCCTCTTACGGTCGTGCATGTCCTTCTTGAATGTCCTGACTTCCAGGACGAGCGTGTGTCTTGCTTTCCGACCGCCCCTCGCGGTCACCTGTCCCTCGGTAGAATTCTTGGTGACTCGGATACTTTTGATATCGTTCGCCTTATGCGTTTTTGTTCTCGTATTGGCATCCTTGGTGATATTTAGCGCCCTCTGATTATTTTACGTATTTGATGGTGCTACATAGCCTTCCCGGTTTGGTCCCTTCTTTTGATAATTACTTACTTACTTACGTCGTTTGTTTTGGTATCATTGTGTTCGCAATTAGATTCCCTGCAGATGTATATGCATATAATGTCCAAAAGCCTGTTGAGACTTCCCACAGCAAAGCCTAAAGTCGGAAAAATTTGCCGTGAGCGCACCAAATCAGTAAAATGTTTATACTCGTTTCAGTTTTCTCACCCTAATTCTCGTGCTATGTCGCTCGTTTTGGTATCATTGAGTTTGCAAATGAATTCCCTACAGGTGTATATGAATATAATGTACAAAATCCGGGCGTGCCTCCCTGCAGGAAAGCCTAAAGTTACCCGTAAACGAGTGCCAATTTGTATACTGCAACTTAATGTGTATACTCGTTCAGATTCATAACATCAATTTTCGTTTTACGTCTTTCATTTTGGAATCAAATTGTTCGCAATAAAAAGGCGTGTATTTTAAAACTAGTCCCATAATAATAGAGCAATAACTAGAATTTTAAGAATATATCAATTCTGGAAGCTCATCATCATAATTACTTATATCTTTCCAGTGCTCTGACATATATTTTTGTGTTACATCTTTCATTTTGGTATCAAATTGTTCGTGACGTAAAGGCGCGCATTTTAAAACTAGTCTCAACAAATTAGCACAATAAATATAATTTTAACAAATATTTTAAAATTTTGACCAAAAACCTAATTATAATCATTAAAGTGTTTGGACATCAAGTTTCGTGTTACATCTTTCATTTTGGTATCAAATTGTGCGCATTCTAAAGACGCTTAATTTGAAACTATCCCGAGGTCGATCGGATAAAAAATTAATTTTATATAAATATTTTGTAGTGGACGCGAGTCCTGTCCAAAGTCAGCACTCGGGAGAAAAAAATGGACGGGATCGGTGTCCAAAGTCAGCGATAGTGTTAGGGACATACTCCAGCTTGTTTGGGGAGGTTCACACTCAGATGCGCCTTATTACGCATGATGTTGAACTGCTCGAGGTAACTTCACTTCGACTATACCCTTACTAAGTGACTCCAGAGAAATGACCTATCATCCAACAGGAAATGTATTTTCTACTACAGCATGATTTTAATTCGGCCAAGTCAGAGTACTTCGAGTTCTCCTTGTTTATTGGTATCGAAACCTGATAGTAAATTGCGCGTGTGTGTGGACTACCGCCAACTGAATATGGTAACAGTGGTGGATGTTTTTTATTACCTTTGCTAGAGGAATGCATTGATTAGATTGGTCATGCTAATGTTGTATCTAAATTTGATTGTCTAAAGGATATCATCACCGATATACCACCAATATAAAGGATATCATCACCGATATCAAAAGTGTTAATTAAGTGACTATGCTAGAGAAGTGACCAGACACTGGTCACTTCTTTAATACAACATTTAATACAACAAAGAACATATAAAACACACAAATCAGATATAATAATATTGACTCCTACACTCTATGCTATTATAATCAGGTTGCAATCCAATTCCATCATGACTCTATCAGTCGTTTATCAAGTGGTAGCCCAACTCCTGGCTCGCCATTTATTCAACCAACTTCACCAAGTAGATTAAATCTCGTAATACAATATGGCACTACCAGCCCTAGAATGTATATAAATATACACAGGTAACTCGGCCTATGGCTGTAACTCTATAAACATCAGTATATTTATTCATTAAAACAAAAATAATGGTAAAAAATTCCTACCTTCCTCTGTGTCTTGCACGCCAAGGACACTCAAGCACTCTACCAACTCTCTACAAGTGGTCAATAAGATCCTCCTCTCCACATCTAGAGGTTCACTACCCTGAACATCTTCAGGTTCTTCCAGGATTATCTACTAGGGTCCTCTACAACTCTTTCAGGCTGCTACACCATGAAGTTTTCCTGAGTCGCAATGATGCTTCACCACTGGTATTACAGAAGCATGTGACATTCCTCTTCACTGCTTCTCCTCCTCACACAGCTTGAGGTCCTACTCCTCACTGTGGGGCTACTCTTCCTCAGAGTACACTGCTCCTTCAACTGCCTTGGAGCTTTATCCTCAAACCCCTCTACTGGGCTCGAAGTTCTCTCGGCAACTCCTTCCCAGACAAACCTGCAACCCATTGACACGCCAATAAAGATGTTTCCCTATAAACATATAACTAAAATAAACCCACACATAATAAATGTCTCCACTCGACATCTCCCTGATTCCCGTGTGCCGTGAGTTGATTTCCCCATGCCCGGGCGGGTCCATTCTCTGCTTCCCGGTGGCGGTCCGTTTGCCCAGGAGACTGCCAGGCGCTGGCTGGTCAATTGCCTCCATGACCTCAATGGGAGAGGATACACAGCTCAGCTATCTCCCTCATCTCCATTCTTTTGTTTAGGCTTTCTGCTTTAATAAAATATGCCTAACACATCTCTAAACATCCGCTATGGTCGCTGGGCTCACGACCAACTATAGGCAATCACTGACAACTAGCTTAAAATGACTCGCCACAGAATTTGATTTGCTCTCTGACGCTAACAGGCTGGGCGGCGACACTTGTCGCCCTAGGCTTCCCACAAAACTGCTTTAAAAACTGCTCCACACTTTTTCTACAATCCACGATTTGAGCTGACACGTCTCCAGACTTATTTCACAGTCGAAAAGTCTACTCACTTCTTTTTGAAGGTATATCAATCAGGGGTACTTCTTCAGCAGGGGCTCAATGGAGCGCGACCTCCCCCTCACGATTTCTGCAGCTGAAGTGAGGTCAAGACCCTCTGAAACGAGCCTCACGCCTCCAGCAAATTCTCTACATCTCATGTCAAGTCATTTATTTATATTCTTATTCACTGCCCATACTTTTAAACTGTTCGTCAAATTTAATCGAATATTTAATATATATATTTCCAGGTTTATATTTCTTTGACCTCTCATTTAGGTCTGGTCTGACTGAATAACTCTTAAGGGTAGACTCGTTTTTCAGCAACCTGGGATCATAACAGTAAGGAAGCTGCACAAATGCAGGTGTACCTAAATGTGTCAATAAAAAAAAAAGTGGCCAGTGAGAACTGTTAATTGACGGTGATCATAGGAGTACAGAACACTCTTCCTAGGTGAGGCTACAAGATGATCGCCACTCGCACATGGATGTTCCTGTTGGATATTTCCAACATCGAATACAGCATTGTTGTATTCTCATTACTTATTACTAACCATACTTAATATTGTAGTAAGTAAAATTAACAACTCGTAGAATTCTCCTGTACTAATAATTCATCTGTGCATTAGGCTAGAATTCTCACGTCACCTGACGCCAGTATTGCGTCAGATTTCTTTACAGTAAAACACATTATATTCAATTTGTGTGAGAATTAAATATGATTCTCCATAATTAAAGCATTCTGTATGACAACTGATTGCAGACGAATTGTTCTCTAACTAAAAGCCGAATAGAGCGTTAGAATTATGCCGTCTACCTCGCGATAGTGTTAACGTCATCAATGAATGCCATGGGGAGACATTAATTCCTCTCCCTTATATATTTACTATTCTTAAATAGTTAAATAATAATATTTCGTTCCTCTAAATAATAAACCCGTCCAGTCTTTAGAGTTTCAAGCGCGAATGCGAGGAAATATTAATGTTCAAGACAATAATTTGTGTCGTGAACGCCGACTCGGCGTGGGTTGGGGGACGCCATTCGGTGTCGGGACGCGGACACGTGCAGAGCCGGAAGGAGGCAGAACCGCACTTACCGTATTCAAAAACGACACCATTGCCCAGCAAATCGGGCAGGTGTTATTCATCCGCAGATGAAAGCCGCCACTGTGAGGCGTGAACGACCTTGCAGATAATATCTTCAACTAGTGCTGGTGTTAAAAGAGGGACCCTAGACTTGGTTCCTGACGACACGTGATCAGCCAGCTTGAAACGCATCAATCCAGGATAGGTTCACCGGAGCCTGGGATGCGAAATTACGGCAATCTTAATACTTATACAGTGCCCACAGCTAAGTACCTTTTATTTGATACATCATTTACAGGTTTAATAATAGCGGGGTGATTGCGCGTCACGCGGCGAGATAACACCTAATAATAGGTGATTAGAATTCCATCTGTAGATATTAATAATCTTGAATATGAATTGAGTAGTTAAATCAATTGCTACTGGTAGTTATTTATCTTGCAGCTCGAGAGACGAATTCCTCATGCTGTCTTCTCCATGTTGACCGTGCCATTCGTCAGTGTACCAGACTTGGAGATTAAGAGGACTTCCAGGGTTATCTAAAGGAACCTACTACAAGCTAAGGCTTATTTCTTTTTTCCATATTCTAGCAATTTGATACATTCATAATGTTTCAACATAATGTGTGATTTACTGTAACTCATTGTTATGCTCATATTCATGTTCTTCTTTATATGAATAATATTATATTCAGCATTATTTTAGGATTAGATTATTATTAATTGAATTAGTGAACGAACCACACTGATTCCTGGACGTACTGACCTCCAGTAATAACCCCCCAATGTAGGTGTTTGAGGTTTGTTTCTTTAATAATACAGCCCATTAATTATTCTTATGATCATACTTTCTAGTCATATCCATAGTCACTGGTTTTCTCTAGAATTTTATCCAATGATCTGAAATTCTCAGTTTCCCTCTTTACTTTAAAAGCGGGTGGTCCTTCGTAATTTAATTTACTATTTTAATTATTAATTAATCAGAATCAAGCCCAAATATCCCACATTATGGTCCTTATCGAACCGGATAGGCATTAAATTTATAATTAAATTATTAACCATTAATAACTAATCCTTGTGTGATAGAAGCTAGACTAACTATTTAATTAATTGTGTCAACTAACATTGTAACACATCAGTTAGCCTAGATCACACTAACATATTGCTACTTTTACCTCATGTATAAAGTGGCTTTAGTGGGTCATAGCCAATTACCCACAACATTTAGACCTACACTTCATACTGAAGTAGAATCTTTAGGTCACCAAGAGCAACAGCTCATAACCTTATATTAATCACTAACACCAATTAAGTGTTAACCATTTAGGCTATACCAATGCTTCAATATATGGCTGTCAGCAGACTGTCCATTATAGCCTGAATCCATGTTAAAATTACTGATTCACTCAAGCCAGTGGATCATTAACATTTAGGGATCCAGTATACTAATATAAATTACTGATCTCATACTAATTAATCATTACTAACCCTGATAATATTTTATTCCACAATTAGGAGTACATTCAGGAGTTAGATAATATTTACGGCAGTAGAATACTTGCCAAACACAATTAATTCCTTTGTGTTCATTTAATTTCTCATACACATAATTACACAAGTGTATATTATATAAAAAAAAAATAATACAGCACAACTATATTTACCTTATTGCACCACAATAATCTTTACCCATGTTATTAGGTAGAATTTAGGCTGAGATTGTGCTGAATTTGGTACAAGCCCAGACTAAATAATTTTATAGTTCTTAGCTAGGAATTATTACGACTAGATCTAAAACTAGTCAGTGTTGTGTATATATTACATTATTTGTGCTGACCCTCTATAGGGTGGGATAAATTTTGAGATAACTCTGATTGGAGTGTCTCCATAATATTTCTCTTGTATGCATTATTTTGTGTATCTATTTTGTGTATTGCTGGATTATCTCCATTAACTCTGATGGTGATATGGATGAGCTAACCGGACGAGAACTAGTGGTGAGATTCAGACAGTACACAAAATATCTAGCTATTTTGTGTTAGGTAGGTAAACCCATAGTCTATACAAGTATATTAGGCTATTCCCATTGATATTGAAATCCACTGAATGAATCAATATCCCAGTTACTTCAGTAATAAGTATTTACTGACCAATCAGCCTTTACCCAACAAGATGGATACGGCTACCAAAATGAAAAGGACCCTTGTTGGTCTGAAAGGTCATTTGACCCGACAGATTAATAAATGTCAAAATCTGTCACAACAGTCAACGGTTGATTACTTTGAATTAGAGGATTTATTACAAGTTGCTGAAAGTAAATTTGCTCATATTAAGCAACACATGAATTTGTATTTGACCGAATTGCAATCAACCTCTATAGAGAGTAGTGAACTTGATGAGGTTATAGATGAGTTAGCTCAGTATGAAGAAGATATTCGAGTTAAGCTTCTACCCTATAAGAAGCAAATTGCTAAAAACAAGCTGACAGTAACTTCCACTGTCCGTACAGATCCTGAGGTTAAATTACCTCAAATCAACATACCCACATTCTCTGGTGATGAGAACGAAAGTTGGGATGATTTTTGGAGTAAGTTCGTAGATGCAGTAGACTCTAAAACTAACATTCCTCAAACCACCAAATTCACTTATTTACAAGGCCTGTTAAGAAAGGAAGCTTTGAAAGTAATCTCCAATATAACACTGACCAGTGATGGTTACGCATCAGCTGTACAATTGCTCCAAACCAACTACGATAACAAGGAGAGAACTGTTACTGTCTTAGTTCAAAAATTGTTAGATTTACCCTCTGCTAATAATTCTGCAGAGTCTCTCCAAAATTTCAGACTAGAGTTAGAGTCTTTACTCAAGGCCTTAAGCCTTAAAGTCCAAATACAGTCAGCCGAATGGATGACTAAAGTAGTTGTTAAACGAAAATTACCAAGAGAAACTTTAGATAAGTTGTGTACTATTTACAATACGACCTTTTTGACTCTGAAAGAAATCACAGAAGGTCTACATACCTTAGTCGAAAGACAAAGAGCCAATCAAGACGGGGAGAAAGTTACAAACTCCTCTACTAACTCTCATCGTAGTTCAACTCAAGTTGACACTTCTATCAAACCTAAACAGACTTTAAACAAGTCTAATAAATTTACATCAAAAACTACTCTATCCACTGGGAAAAGAAGTGGAAATGTAGGTACATATTCGGTGTCTCCTTCTGAGATGACCCATGACTTGTCTAATAAAGAGAACAAGTCAAACAAAGAGAGAAAGTGTCTGCTCTGCAATCAAGGGCATACTGCATACCAATGCTCAGTTTATCCTACTTATAATGCTAGGATTAAAAGGTTACAGGAATTGCATAAATACACTAGATGTATGGGTTCTCATGATCCCAAGAAATGTGCCGTACCACTACGTACTTGCAACCGTTGTAAACAGGGTGTACACCACTACGCCTTATGTAGGAAATCTCCTACACCTACTATGACCACTGGAGAGAATTTTACCAATTCTACTTCAGTGCAATATTGTAAAGTACATCACGAAGTGAATGTACTCGCTACTGAGTCAGGCAACAGTACAACCTTGCCTACCGCTCAGCTTAAATTAATAAACCGAAGATCTAGGATTAACAGTAGAGGTCTCTTTGACCAAGGTTCCCAAAAAACCTTCATCACACAACAGTTGGTAGATGATTTAAATTTAAAACCTACCAAAAGTGTGAAGTTAAACATTTCTGGTTTCCTATCAAATAGTGGACCACGTGACTACAAGGTAGTTAAATTACTAGTTAGACTAGGATCCTCAGCTAGCCCAATCCATGCGGTGGTAGTGGATAAGATTCCTACGGACCTACAGGTCACAGGATTAGCTCGCACAGCGAGACACCTTAAGCGAAACCGCATGAGACTAGCGGATCATAAAATAAATTCCGATTGTCTCACAGATATTAGAATATTAATAGGCGCGGATCATTACTACAAGTTTATCACTGGATGCACTAGGCAACATGGTATGAATTTGTTGTCATCCGCAGGTGGCAAATTGCTCACAGGACCCGTGCTTTTCAGACAAGGTCCAGCGCCCACAAACCAACAAACCAATAATGTAATTGTGGCGTGACTAGGCTTAGAGCAGTCACCCCTACGCTTCAGGGAAATAGCCGAGGACATTGAGTCTGACCCACCAATACATCGTTTGTGGGATTTAGATACGTTAGGCATCATCCCTGAGCAACCAAGTCCTGATGATACATGGACTTACCAGCAATATCTGGATACAGTGGTCTACTCAAATAAACAATACTGGGTAAGACTTCCTTTTAAGTTAGATCATCCCCAACTTCCAGTGAATTATTTTATGGCAGCCTCACAATTGCGCTCTCAATTAACACGACTGCAGAAGCAGCCAGAAAAATTAACCATGTATCACCAACTTATTCAACAACAACTTAACAACAAGTTCATTGAAGTTGTTGAACACGATGACCGAAAAACAGGTCATTATTTACCACACCATGCTGTGGTGAAAGACTCACTGACAACACCTATTCGTATTGTCTTTAATTGCAGTGCTAAAGTAAAGCCTAATAGTGTGTCTCTAAATGAATGTCTCCAAACGGGACCTAGCCTAACACAGAGGCTACATGACGTATTGTTACGATTTCGCACAGGCATTTTTGCCTACACTGCCGACATCAGCAAAGCCTTTCTCCGAGTAGGATTGCAGGAGGAAGATCTTGACTACACAAAATTCCTCTGGTACAAGAATCCACTGGATCCTAACAGTGAAATAATCACCTATCGGTTCGCCTCTGTATTGTTTGGTGCTACATCCTCACCGTTTCTTTTGCAAGCAACACTAGACACGCATTTGAGGAAATCAGACAGCCCTTATAAGGCAACCATTAGCGACAACTTATATGTCGACAATTTCCAGGGGACAACTAATGACCAAGCTGATCTGGTAGAAATCTACCATGAGGCTAACCGTGAATTGTTAGGAGCTAATATGCCTCTACAGTCATGGGCCTCAAATAATAAACTGCTTAACCAGTTAATTGAGAAAGAATTTCCCGATTATCAGGTACCCAGTAACTTAAAGGTTCTAGGCGTGGAATGGAACATCAACACTGACGAGATGAATGTCAAGTCAGTGCAAACTGATAACTCAACCCTTACCATGAGAACACTGCTCTCATTTGTCAGTCAACCATTTGACCCTTTAGGCCTACTTAGTCCTATATTAATAAGGGGCAAACTCCTAATGCAGGAGTGCTGGCAACAACATATGGGATGGGATGATCCGTTACCAAGTGAGTTACAAACCAAATGGCAAATACTCTCAACAGATTTTAATCAGTTAGGTGTTTTGAAATTCCCACGTAATGCTTCAGGACCAAACTTACCCACCAATTTACACGTTTTTTGCGATGCCTCTGGCAAAGCATATGGCGCAGTAGCCTATTTAGTTAACAGTGCTCAATCAATTTTACTCACATCAAAAGCAAGAGTTGCTCCCATCAAAAAGAGATCCTTACCTCAGATGGAGTTGACTGCATTGCTAGTGGGAGTAAGGTTGGCCCATTGCCTGGCAAAAACACTCAGTAATATCCACTTTGGTGAGATTGTAGTGTGGTCAGACAACGAGGCAGTCTTACAATGGGTAAGAAACAATAACAACAAAACTCCTTACGTAAGTAATCGCGTCAGGGAGATTCATGATTTATCCGCAGGTTATAAGTTTAGACATGTCCCTACTAAGGACAATCCTGCAGATTATTTGTCAAGAGGATTGACATTAAAACAACTTGTCAAATCTTCGCTGTGGTTCAACGGACCTTCATGGCTTGTTGGTGGTCAGTGGCCCAAACAAAAGCCACAAGTCATAGTGACCAGTATCACCGCTCCCATGAAGGAACCAGAGCCTCAGCGAACATTAGCCATTAATCCTCATCATTATTCCAACTTAAGCAAATTGTTACGAGTGACTGCACACGTCTTTGATTTTCTCTCTAAAGTAGGAATACGACACAAATTTCCCAATCCTGTTCACTATTGGATTAAGCGGGCGCAGCAAGAGACTTACGGAAGTGAATTTGAGAATCTTCCGGATAAACTCACTAAATCTCTGGGCATCTGGTACGATGTCAACACTCATAACATACTACGATGTGGAGGACGTTTGCTACATGCAAAGATTGACTTAGACACTAAGAACCCAATCCTTTTACCTCGCCACCACATCATAACTAAACTTTTTGTCTTACATCACCATCAATATGGTACCTTACATGGTGGAGTTTTAGATACTCTCACCGATCTTAGACAAAGGTACTGGCTTCCTCAAGGTCGTCAGACTGTTAAGACCATTATTAAATCTTGTGTAATCTGTAAGAGATACGACGCTAGAGTCTGTCCTTACCCAGGACCTCCTCCACTCCCAGAAGAGTGAGTAGTTCATCTTCGTCCATTCGAAACCACTGGAGTAGATTATACAGGAGCCTTACTTCTCACTGGTAACCCAGATAATATACCAGTGAAGGCGTACATTTGTCTCTTTACATGTGCTACAACCAGAGGTGTGCACTTAGAGGTCACCCCAGACATGAGTGCTGAAGCTTTCATTCAAGCTTTCCGCAGATTTGCTGCCCGTCGATCATGTCCTAGATTAATGATATCAGACAACGGATCTAATTTTGTAGCGGGAGAAAGTTGTTTGCGAGAAGTCTGGAACCACCCTGAAGTGCAATCAGTCTTACAAAGAAGACAATGTCACTGGAAATTCATAGCACCAAGAGCCCCTTGGCAAGGTGGGTTCTATGAGCGAATGGTAGGCACAGTCAAAAGATGTCTAAGGAAAACGTTACTCCGACAAAGGATCAGTTACTCAGAACTCCAAACTATTGTTGTGGAAATCGAGGCGCGAGTCAATAACCGCCCGATCACCTACCTGTCTGATGATTACACCCAGAGAGAACCACTGAGCCCCTCTCACTTGATCCATGGAGGTCTACTGAGCCCTCTCATCCCCTTGGCCGAAGGGGACCCCGTAGACCCGTCCCATGTGACCAGAGGAGACTTGGTGGAAAGCTACCAGCATCTTTCTAGAGTTATTAACAGGTGGAATGAGGTGTGGACTCGAGAATACCTCACAGCTCTACGAGAGTACCACTACGGAGCTTCGAGCCCTTACAATAAAGTACAATTAAAACCTGGAGACCTTGTACTAGTCGACAGTGATGGACCAAGGTCCGAGTGGCCTATAGGAAAAATCGTCACCATTCACCCAGATCGACAAGGTGTCCTAAGAGTGGTTAAGGTCTTATGCAAAGGCAACACTACTCTGAAAACTTTAGAGAAGCTGGTTCCCCTAGAACTGACTGAACAAGAATATCAGTCAGATCCAGCTTCCCCAGTGATTTCAGAGGACAATGAATTTGTTCCTCCAAGCAACCGTCCCACTAGAGCTGCAGCTCAACAATGTAGGCGGAATTTGCGAGCCTATTATAACTCTGAAGAAGAATAATTTCTTTCATTTCCCACTAAGAAAACTGTGCTGATACTACGATGTGATATCACGTAACGAAACATTACATGTCACTATGACCCAAGATATCGCATCACAGTAGATTCTGTTAGTTTAAATTGGAAGAGTTAAATTTTATAAATATTGTGTAGGCTACAAACAACATGTTTCAGTTGACATGTGAATAACAAGACTCAAATTCTTGTAAGTCCTTGATAAATCCGGGACGTTCGTTATGTGTGTACTAACATACTAACATATTAACATACTAATGTATTAATCTTAATATCACTTCGGGATAGGTCAGTACAACACAGTACACTGCGACCCTGGGAATCCCCCCCCGGAGTTATGTTGGATATTTCCAACATCGAATACAGCATTGTTGTATTCTCATTACTTATTACTAACCATACTTAATATTGTAGTAAGTAAAATTAACAACTCGTAGAATTCTCCTGTACTAATAATTCATCTGTGCATTAGGCTAGAATTCTCACGTCACCTGACGCCAGTATTGCGTCAGATTTCTTTACAGTAAAACACATTATATTCAATTTGTGTGAGAATTAAATATGATTCTCCATAATTAAAGCATTCTGTATGACAACTGATTGCAGACGAATTGTTCTCTAACTAAAAGCCGAATAGAGCGTTAGAATTATACCGTCTACCTCGCGATAGTGTTAACGTCATCAATGAATGCCATGGGGAGACATTAATTCCTCTCCCTTATATATTTACTATTCTTAAATAGTTAAATAATAATATTTCGTTCCTCTAAATAATAAACCCGTCCAGTCTTTAGAGTTTCAAGCGCGAATGCGAGGAAATATTAATGTTCAAGACAATAATTTGTGTCGTGAACGTCGACTCGGCGTGGGTTGGGGGACGCCATTCGGTGTCGGGACGCGGACACGTGCAGAGCCGGAAGGAGGCAGAACCGCACTTACCGTATTCAAAAACGACACCATTGCCCAGCAAATCGGGCAGGTGTTATTCATCCGCAGATGAAAGCCGCCACTGTGAGGCGTGAACGACCTTGCAGATAATATCTTCAACTAGTGCTGGTGTTAAAAGAGGGACCCTAGACTTGGTTCCTGACGACACGTGATCAGCCAGCTTGAAACGCATCAATCCAGGATAGGTTCACCGGAGCCTGGGATGCGAAATTACGGCAATCTTAATACTTATACAGTGCCCACAGCTAAGTACCTTTTATTTGATGCATCATTTACAGGTTTAATAATAGCGGGGTGATTGCGCGTCACGCGGCGAGATAACACCTAATAATAGGTGATTAGAATTCCATCTGTAGATATTAATAATCTTGAATATGAATTGAGTAGTTAAATCAATTGCTACTGGTAGTTATTTATCTTGCAGCTCGAGAGACGAATTCCTCATGCTGTCTTCTCCATGTTGACCGTGCCATTCGTCAGTGTACCAGACTTGGAGATTAAGAGGACTTCCAGGGTTATCTAAAGGAACCTACTACAAGCTAAGGCTTATTTCTTTTTTCCATATTCTAGCAATTTGATACATTCATAATGTTTCAACATAATGTGTGATTTACTGTAACTCATTGTTATGCTCATATTCATGTTCTTCTTTATATGAATAATATTATATTCAGCATTATTTTAGGATTAGATTATTATTAATTGAATTAGTGAACGAACCACACTGATTCCTGGACGTACTGACCTCCAGTAATAACCCCCCAATGTAGGTGTTTGAGGTTTGTTTCTTTAATAATACAGCCCATTAATTATTCTTATGATCATACTTTCTAGTCATATCCATAGTCACTGGTTTTCTCTAGAATTTTATCCAATGATCTGAAATTCTCAGTTTCCCTCTTTACTTTAAAAGCGGGTGGTCCTTCGTAATTTAATTTACTACTTTAATTATTAATTAATCAGAATCAAGCCCAAATATCCCACAGTTCCAGTCAAAAGAACGATGAGGATAGATCGTGACCAACGTTCAAAGGAATAATTAACTCAGGTCAGAGACACTGTTGTAGTTAAAAAAAAAATAATCAATATAAATATAAATGTAAATGCTCGTTTGTTCAAAGTCGTTATCTTCAAAAGTTCTTCACCAATTGCTTTGAATTTTTCACACAACGTGAAATTCGAATTCACATTCGAATATGTGCGTGTCTATATACCTATGATATAGATGCCACACACCTGTGACAGGGAAAAACATGTTTATTTGTTTTTAAACAGCGCCATCTGTTGCACATAATGGCAACACACACACTCTATTAAATATGTTAAGATTCCATTTCAATGTTTCCGATTGCATTGATAAATGAAATTTTCATAGATTTAGATTCATTTTCATTTTGATTTAAAATATTTTGTGTGACAAAGTGTTGGAATTGAGCTGTGTTGTTTTCCATACTGTTCATTACGAAGTATAAGGATAGATGCCACACATGTGACAGGTAAAAGCATTTTTTTTTAAGAAACAGCTCTATCTGTTGCATGTAAGAGTAACACATGCTATACAAAATATGTTACAGTTCCATTTCAATGTTTCCTATTTCATTGATAAATTAAATTTTCATAGATTTCGGTATATTTTCATTTAATTATTTTATGTGACATTGCGTTGGAATTAAGCTATTTTGTTTACCAAACCGTTCGTTTCGTGAGTCTAGTTTATATTTTGTATTTTTTCATTTCGTTTTTTAACTGTTTTTCTTATATTTCAATGATAAGAACATTAGACCATTTGATGTTCCCAATTTTCTGATGGGAACACCAGACCATTTGGGAATGCATCGGATGAGGCAGTGGGGAATGGTGGGGAGGACGAGGGGACAGGAGTGGGGGATGGTGGAGAGGACGAGGGGACAGGGGAATGGTGGGGAAGACGAGGGGACAGGGGAATGGAAGGGAGGACCAGGGGACAGGGGAGTGAGAGATGATGGGGAGGACGGAGGGACGGTGGAGTGGGGAATGGTTAGGAGGACGAGGGGAAGGTGGAGTGGAGGATAGTGGGGAGGACAAAGGGATGGGGGAGGGGGGAATGGAGGGGAGAACGAGAGGACAGGGGAGTAGGAAAGTTTTTTTTTTCTCTCTTTTTTTTAGTGGGAAAGGGTTGGTAGGACGAGGGTCGTTGGAGTGAGGAATGGTTAGGAGGATGAGGGGAGTCAGGAATAGTGGGGGGATTGGGAGACAGGGTTGATGTGGCTCAGCAACGCACATGCATTGCTGAGCCACAGTAATGCGTGGCCGGGTACAGCTAGTATATTTAATAAAATAATGCATTAGTGAATATATAAAGACTTGTCGCATAGTTTACAGAAGTAATGTTTGGGCATGGATATCACCCCAGTGACTGGCCAAATAAATATATGCGTAGGGATAAGCTCACTCATGCCATGACTTCTCACACATTAGGTTCCATTACATACATTACATACCTGACCAAGCATATGATAATCATTAACAAAACCTTTTTAATTGTAATATATTATCATTCTATTCTTATTACAAATAAACGCTTTGAAAATCAAAATCCACAGTCTAGACATGCATAGTTTTGGTAATTGCACTAGAGAGTTAGTAGTCCAAGTCCATATTTTCGTCTTGTTAAGTCCTAGTCGCCAGTCGCTGTATAATGTAACGTTATATAATTCCATTAAAAATTGGAGTCAAAACGCATTTAATACGAAGATTATTACCTGGTATGGAATGTGGTATCGTTTGGTAATCATGGACGTGATGTAGTGGGTCTCACATTATTCATTAACAAGATACATTTCCGTGTAATTTAACTCTCTGTTTTTCTTCAGCTGCCATATTTATTCCCAGTGAACAGCTTCTACATAAAGATTGGAATACGGGGAAAGAGAGAGACGATGATTGTGAAGAATAGTGTTGAAACCTGTCACTTCAATTGTTACAAGATACTTCATAATCTAATGTTGACTGGTTGTTTAATGATTGCAATGCACTTCCAGTCACACAAAACTGAAACTTACCAGTAGCTAGGTAGTTTCCAAATAGATCAGACTGGACTCTGCTTGAATGTGAATTATTGAAAACTTAATTTGGGTGACGCTCAGCCCACAAATCTGAAAATAGATGAAGTTTTTTTCTCTATCTATTTATTAAAAGTAACACATATGTAAAAAAAGGGAAAAAGAATGTAAATCCTTTTATTTACAAAGAACGTAACCAACAAGTAAAACTGCCGACACCCAAAACTATCTGACAACTAACAACTCTCAGAAACATATGGGGATAATAACACAACTGAAAACTAAATGTACATAGCATAGCAACAGTACAAACACTAATAAAAATATTTGTTAATAAAGCACTGAACAATTACGACAAAAAGAAGGGAGCCCACTTTATACATCTAACACAAAACACACACACATTCAAGAACATTACAATCCTCGTCCCAGGACCCACCGCACCCTACCCAAGCAGCAAAGCCACACTCTAAATATCAACAATTATGTGGATCCAAATGGCACCAACAGTGTACTCTTTAATTTAAATATTATGAGTAAATCATATGAAAATGAAACATACAAAACAAAACATATACTGATGGAAACAATCAAACAAAACTCCTGTAAGTACAAAGTTAAGAACCACCACAATTATCACATATACAGATACATCACAACACCACACAATCCCTTAAAGAAAATATTCCAACATTAGTACTTAAAAAATATATCTTCAGGTACATCAAATAATATATCACAAAAAAACAAAGCCCACACAATATAATCATCATACAGGTCACAAATGTAAAGGGTTACAATAGCAAGAGAAAAAATCACAGTCAAGAATAACGCACTTGGACACACAATGTGAAACAACAAAGTGACAGCAACACCCGTACAGAGTACATGCAAAATGCATATCCATATAACAAGTCGTCAGTAGCAATCATGACCATGTATAAGTAAACATACAAGTGTGTCGTGTTACCCAAACATCCAATAGAGACTCAACGTCTCTCATCCATGTAAGGATAACATTACAAAGAACATATGTACTAGAGGTGTATAACTATTAAGCAACAACAAAAAACACAGACGTAAATCATTCAAAGTACAGCACAATTACACAAATACTCTTAAAAACAAAACTCCACACCCAAGACTGACAATATAAACCACAAAAGATCCATACAGCATACAAGGAACACAAACAGTACGCCACACACCCACGCTTGGTATTGCCACCCACCCCAGGAACACGAAAAACACTCAAACACTAGTACTGACCAGAAACACAACATTCACATCATCAACACATACAACAATTGGCACAACAGTTATGCCAAGCACCACACTAGTCCAAACCGAAAACACAAACACACACCGTTATTCAGTATATTTCACAGTAAACCAGTCATACTGTGATTTTCCCATACCCTTAGGAAAACACGCCTTATCCACCAAAGGGGTCTTTTCCCTACAAGAACCCCAACAGACTGTCAAGAGTAAATCTCCTCAGTCTTCTAATCCACACACAATACACAAAATCTGCCAATACGACAACCATCGCATTTCTCTTTCCGTAGTGTAACTCAGGAAATCTAAACAATAAAAACCGCAAAAGATTCAACTAATATCAGCACCACAAACTTCAACAATATAATTTTATCAACACAAGACATAAAACGAAACAATGGGTTTAAATTGGATAAGTTTAGATTGAGGAGAGACTTTGGTAAATACGGGTTCGGTAACAGGGCTGTTGATTTGTGGAACCAATTACCGCTTAACGTGGTGGAGGTGAGGTCCCTCGATTGTTTCAAACGTGGGCTGGACATGTATATGAGTGGGATTGGGTGGTTATAAATAGGAGTTGCCTCGTATGGGCCAATAGGGCTTCTGCAGTTACCTTGTTCTTAATACTACTTTTCAGCCAGTCAACCAACACCACAGAACGACGACAAAAATATAACACGTATTTGGGATTCTACCTCACCACAATGTACACATGCATCCGACTCTGCAATCCCCAGTAAGGGAAGACGATAATTCGTAGGGAGCGACTGGTATAGGTTGCTCTTTGAGCTAATGTGCTAAATTCTAGCACATTTGGCTCTAAAACCTACCTTGGAGATCTGACCACACGGCACCCCAGATGTCGGAAAACTGACACATAAAACACTAACATACTAACTTGTAACCGTCATAAAATGTTGTTCATTTACCTTCATTAGTCATAAAAGAATTATAGAGAATGGAGATATGTGACATCACAACATATATTCTTTTAAAAACACACGTATCTCTTTAAACATCACAGTAAACTCATTTAAAACGGGAGTAACTTTATATCCGTTTTGAATAAATTGCCTATGTTTAGAAGACCTAATAACATGTAAAGAACAGGTGTGACACATGAAATCTAACCGAAATGAATCTATCTTGTTAGATAGATTCATTTCGGTTAAGCAGAGGTGAAATACCCCAACAAGGGGTAAGCTTAGTTTCCTAATTATAAGAGCCCAGATTTCATGTGTCACACCTGTGTTTTACATGTTATTGTCAGTTTTTTACGGTGTAGCTTGTTGGCAGGTAAATCGTAATCCATGAGATCTTTGATGAACTGAAGAAATAGCAGACAGCTTTAACACCTACATATATACAGATGCTTGCTTGCTCTAACAAAGACTACAGAGCCGCCATTAACAGTCCCAGAACCTGGACCACATGTGGCAAACCAAAGTCTGATGTTGAAGGAGCAGCTCTCACACTGCCAAAACAAACCATAACAACAGAGCAGCTGAGGCCATTACCTACTTTGTCCAAACCCATTAATGGTAATATTAACTCTTTAAACAGTAGAACATTATTTAGTGTATTATTAAAATTATCAAATTATTTGATTAATAAGTTATGTACATTAAACCCCCTCTATGTGTACAAGTAAACACCTAACAAAAAAAACTTTAAATACTGTTCACTTTTAAAGTAATAATAAGATAATAAATTGATATTCAAGTAAATTAAAAATAAAAAAAAAAAACTTTAAATTAATAAAAAACAATGCCTGCTAGGAAAATATCCCATGCTAGAACAATGGTAAAACTCCTCCACCCTGTGCACCACGCAACCAAGTAATCCCTATAAATACCCCAACACTATATTGTTTCGAAATCATCAACCGTTCATGCCCTCTGAAGTATATCAATCGCATGAGAATAAAAGGAAGGCGTCACAAACACTACACACACCGGTAACACCATTAAAATCTCCAGTCTTAACTGACTATAATCTAAATCTTACGAAACTTCCAGTTCCCTATCCAACAAAACGTAACAAAGAAAATCGCCGACGTCTTACTGTAAACATCAATGAGCCCAATCCAGCTTTCACATTTCCCTATACACAGAGAAGACACAGGAGTATACCTACCACTTTTCTCAATGTGGAAACACTGCGAGAGAGAGGGAAACAATAGGCCACACACCACATAATGGACACGAGTGTACAGTGGGCCACACACCACACAATGAACAACCAGTGTACAGTTAGCCCCCACACTGGACAACAATGTACAGTGGGCCCCACATGGACAAAAAGGTACAGTGGACACAGAAGTCACAATAGCGTGATGCATCATTTGAACGAATCCACAAGGGCCGTGATGAGGGTTCGAATCTACGTCCGAGAGGATCCCAGGCGCGCCTTAATCGACTCTGCTCCGGCATGGTAAAAAGAATTGCAACCGGGAGTTCCACTGACCACACTCATCCTGCAGTCTCTCCAAGACACTAACCAGGGTTTTACACATTTCACCCATACATCCGGGCTCTGTCAATAAGCTGTTCTACCTCTTCGCCCTAACTTCATTACACACAGAAATCACAATAGCGTGATGCATCAAATGAACAAATCCACAAGAGTCGTGATGAGGGTTCGAACATACGTTCGAGAGGATCCCAGAAAAACTCCCAGTTTTCCATGATTTTCCATGGAACCGTGGTTTCCCGGTTTAAACCAAGGTTCCATGTTTTTTTTCCTACCGTTGTCCAAAATGCACAACAGTGGGCCAAACACCACAACCTGGACAACAGTGTACAGTTTGCCACACACCACAACCTGGACAACAGTGTACAGTGGGCCACACACCACAAACTGGACAACAGTGTACAGTGGGCCACACATTCGATATAACAAACACAGTCACTGAGAAGGGTGTCGACGAAATACATGCAGACTTTGCTATGCAATCCCTTTGGGAATCTCCGCCAGCAGACTTTAAGATTATGGTTCTTGAAAGAAAAAATAACCAGACAAATCCTCATCTCCTACGTAACATTGCACAGATGCATATAGAAGCAAACTTGGCATTCGACAGCTTCACTTACTTCAGAGATGGATTAGTAGACCAGCAGGGACAAGAAACCGGAGCTGCAGTTAAAGCAGGAAACTCTGTAAATAGTTGAAGACTCTCAAATGGGTGTTCGACTTTACAAACAGATGCTAGCCATTCAGAAGGCTTTGGAACATGCTCTTGCTGAACACCGACAACATGTTATCATAAATACAGATTCGAGAACCGCCATTGAAACCTTGCAACAAGAACACATATGTGATAACATATATCTGATCACAAATGTCATGTGCGACGGTAAAGCGTTGGTGTTCGGCTGTTTCAATAGCTGGGGGCAGGGCCTCGTCACATAACAAAAAAAAAAGAAGCTCGTTTGCCCTTTTGTCTGTGGTAAGGTAATGGGAAGACACACAAAACACAAAGTATAAACAATGAAATTTTAATTACTCTAGAAAACAAGATATGAATAAAGACAATCTCTTGGCTTACGTAAAATTCAAAACAAGTCAACAAACAAAACAACATGAATAATTAATGTCAGTAAAAATTTACTCTAAGACAATAAAGTGCAGGTAATATAAATCAAATCAGGTGCTGAGAATACTGGCTTCAAGCTGCACCTCCCTTAGTACACGACAGCCAGAGCTTTGTCTACTATAGAGAGATGTCAACTCCAAGGAGCACAGGGATATTCTGAGGAGTACGGCGTGCTGCTGGCCCAGACGTCGACTCAGGTGGTGGCGTGAGTTCAGGTGCGGCGACACACCAGCCAATCAGGAACAGGCAGGCGGAGAATGAGTAGTTTGCTGGTTTGACGCGGGCGGAGCCGGTGTGTCTGGTGGTTGCACAGGTACGCTTTGCTTCCAGGGCAAAACGTTTGGCGATACTGGTGGACGTATCTTGAATATAGTATGTTGTACTTGAAATGACGTAAATGTGTAGGGAAGAGCAGGCTCAATCTCTTTTGAAAGAGATTATCGTCACAACTCTCCCCCGAAGCCTGCGGTTCTGGAAGAAAGTTACGTCTTCATGTGGTAGAGTGATAGTTGGAGTTGCTTCTACTTCATAGACTCTGGAGAGGTGCGTCGGCTATGATGTTGTCAGAACCCTTGATATAGCTGATCTCCAGGTGGAAATCTTGCAGATATAAAGCTCATCGTAGAAGACGTTGGTTATTAAATTGGGCTTGATGTTAGAAGCGGAGAGGATTGTGGTCTGAGAAGATAGTGGTAGACCTGGCACCTTGTAGGTATGGAGCAAAGTGCTGGAGATTCAGGACGATAGAGAGTAGCTCCTTCTCGATAGTGCCTGTAGTTCCTCTGGTGGGGTTTCAACTTGTAGCTGTAGTAGCTGACAGGTAGAACCTCCTCGCCTCGTTGCTGCATCAGGACACCCCGATGCCGGTACCACTGGCGTCGACATGAAGGATGAAAGGCTTGGTGATATCTGGCGAGGCGAGAATAGGATTAGAACAGAGGAGGAATTTGAGTTGTTCGAAAGCAACGGTTTGCTGAATGGTCCAATTATACCGTTGCTTGGGACTGGTTAAAGTGATTAATGGTGTTGCTACCGTACTAAAATTCTTCACAAACCTACGGTAGTAGGAGGCAAGACCAAGGAAGCGCAGGAGCTGCTTCCTGGTGGTAGGCTGTGGATAATGCTGGATGGCTTGAGTGTGTGTGTTTACGGAGCTAGGCTGCCACTCCCTATTACATGACCCAGATAACGCACTTTACCTTTGGCAAATGTGGACTTGCCCAGGTTGATGGTGAGGCCGGCTGTCAGGAGCTTGGCGAACAGTCGTTGCAGCTGGAGCAGATGTTCGCTCCAGGTGTTGGATGCTACAACGATATCATCCAAATAGGCGTAGGTGTTATCCAAGCCCTGGATGACGCGGTTGACAGCTCTCTGAAAGGTGGCCGGGGCATTACATAGTCCGAAAGGAAGGCGTTCATATCTGAAAAGTCCAAAGGGAGTGATAAAGGCAGATATTTCTTTGGCTCGCTCTGTTAACACACTTGATAATACCCCTTGAGCAAGTCCACTTGGGACAAGTACTGGGCATTACCAATGGCGTCAAGGATGTCATCTATCCGTGGCAAGGGGTATGCATCCTTGACAGTCACATTATTTAATTTACGGTAGTCCGTGCAAAGTCTAACCTTACCTTGGGGTTTTGGTACAAGATACAGGGTGAGGCCCAGGGGGACTCACAAGGTGTAGCCAGTCTATGATCCAAGAGGTACTGCACCTCAGCACGCATGACTTCCTTCTTGCTAGGGCTGATTCGGTAGAAGGGTTGACGAATCGGCCGGGTGTCAGGAGCAGTTGGATGTCGTGCTGGGTCACATTACACTTGTGGGTCATCTCGGAACAACTCCTGATGTTCTTTGAAGATTTTGATGATAGGTGCACTATGATTGTCCTGAAAATAATTATGAAGATCAGTTAGGATTTCCGAATTGGAAAGCGCTGACTCCGTGTCAGTGCTTTCGGGAGGAGAAGCAGGGAAGGTTCTCACTGTGGGATGTATGGCTCTTAAAGGAAGAATATGTTATCATTACAGTGGGAGGAGTACCGTTATATAGCTTCAGGAGGTTGACGTGGCACAACTGGGTCTTCCGCCGCCTATCTGGAGTCTCTAGAACGTAGTTGTAGTTGTTTCTGCAGTCCTTGATGCGGTAGGGTCCTGAAAACCTGTTTTGCAAAGGAGAACCTGGGATAGGGAAATAGGCAAGTATGAAGTCTCCCGGTTTAAATTTCCTTACTTTGCTGGTCTGGTCGTTATGAGTCTTCATCCTCTCCTGTGCTTTCAATAGATTATCTTTGGCAAAATTATGTACCCTCTCTAGAATGTGTTGTAGGTTTTGAAGAAACTGGGGCACATTCTGATGCTCACTGAAGGTGGCATCACGTAGAGAGTCTTGAAAGCTTTGAGAGGAGTACGGCACTTACGTCCGTAGAGCATCTCATAAGGAGATACTCCTAGAGACTCATTGGGAAGACTTCTATAGATGCACATAATCAAATCAATTTGCTTATCCCAATCCTTAGAGGTTTCATTGCAAAACTTCTTCAGGAGTGCTTTAATAGTCTGATGACTACGTTCAAGAGAACCCTGTGAAGCAGGATGATAGGGGCTGGACAATACCTGTTTGATGTTTAACTCTTCCAGTGTCCTCTTGAAGAGATCACTGGTGAAGTTGGTACCACAGTCGCTCTGAACCTCCCTTGGAAATCCATACTGGGTGAAGATCTTCAATAAGTGTTTCACAACCGTAGCAGCCGTAATGTTCTTTACTGGAACTGTTATGGGGAATCTGGTGGTTAACACAGGATGGTTAGGATATAGGCGTTACCTGAACTGGTCCGAGGTAAAGGACCAACACAGTCTATAATAAGTCTGTGAAAGGTTCCGCAGGCACCTGTATGTGAGTCAGTGGTGCTCTGGGGATAGAGATGTTCGGTTACCTGCCATCTGACATGTATGACACTGTTGACGTACTGTTTGACGCTATTTTCCATACCTGGCCAGTAGTAGTCTTGACGGATTCCATGGTAGGTCTTGTTAAATCCGTAGTGTGAGAGTGCTCCGTGGGCCAGGTGTAGAATAGTGGGCCGCAGGCTGGCAGGAATCACTAGTTGTTCGACGTTGGCCCAATCGTCCTCCTCCTTCAGTTTACTGGGTCTATATCTGCGGTAGAGCAACTCGTTCTCCAGGAAGAACCCAGGAATACTGTCAGGTTGAGTCTCAGCCTGGAAAATTAATGGTGTCAAGGTAAGATCTTCCCTCTGTAACTTACGGAACTCCAACTTGGTCAGATTCGGGGGTAGTTTCTGAGGGTCTTGAGGGACAGCGGTAGCAGTAGAGTCAGCTGGCTGTGGTCGTGCAGCTTGTGCACGGGTGGTCACCTAAAACCGGAGGAGAAACTTCATCACTCTCTTGAACCTTTGCTGGAACATACTCAAAGATGGGATTATCCATTACAGAGGTACACACCTGGGGTTTGTCCATGACGATCAGGTTGGTCGGTTGCAGGCCTTCTGCCAAGTCGTTGCCCAGGAGAAGTTGCACTCCAGGCATGGGAAAAGAATTTTCCCTGACGGCGACTTGGACTTCTCCGGTCACGAAGGGACAATCCAGGTGGACTCTGGCGAGAGGATAAGGAAGTGGTAGCAGTGAGGTCAGTGATGAAGACGGTTTCTCCAGTGTAGGCGATATTGGGCACAAGCTGATTTCAAAATAATTGATTGTAGAGCCGCTGGTGTCCCTCAAGATCTTCAGTTTGAAACGTCCCTCCGGATTTGAGCCGTTGGTAGAGACAGTTCCAGTATACAGGTGTTTACTGAAATGAGAAAGATCATTAACATGAATACCAACATTCATCACAGGCTTACCGGACTTAGGAGGAGTCTGTTTGGGTTTAGTTGATTCAGTATTACCTTTGTATTGAGACTTACCACATTTATCTATGGTATGTCCATAGAGTCTACAATACTTACAGTACAATTGCGAAGCCAGCTTGATCGGTACTCACTTTCTCGTAACTGTACCAAGACTTCTTACTGGAGGATGGTTCTGGTGTCAGCCGGTGGATGAGGCTGTAAGTGTCAGCCGACTTAGCACACTTTAGGTAGTCGGTCTCTTCTTTATCTGCTAAATATAAACGGACAGGAGACGGCACACGCCTCAAGAATTCTTCAACTAGCATGAGGTTGACGAGTTCTGCAAAGGTAGAGACATGTGCTGCTTCCAGCCATTTCATAAAATATCTCTTTTTGGTATTAGCAAATTCTAGAAAGGTAGTGGTACTTGCCTTCAGGTGGTCACGGAATTTTCTTCGATAGCTTTCGGTGGAGAGAAGGTAGGCGTTCCAACACTGCTTGTTTCAGAGTCTGGTAGTCATTCTCAGACGACAAAGTACTGAGTGTAACTGCAGCTCTACCTGTGAGATGTATTCTGAGAAGGGTTGCCCATTGGTCGGCAGGCCAACTAAGTTGATTAGCAATGGTCTCAAAGGTGGTGAAAAATACATCAACTTCTGTCTCTACGAATGGTGGCATTAACTTACTTGCATGTGAGATATTAAAACTGACAGGAAGACTGGCGGTAGCTTGCTGGCGTTGAGCGAGGTGTGTAGTTTCCAACGCGAATTCTTGTTGACGACATTCCATAGCCAGAGTTTGCTTGTTGCTTGTCATGCTCGCGTTGCATCTCCAATTGGCGTTGTTTTGTTTCAAGCTGTATTTATTCATGTTCACGGAGTATTGCGATCTCACGTTCGTGTTCTTCTTTCCTCAAGGCAGCTTCTCGTTCCTTTTCTTCCTTTCGTATGGCAGCTGCTTCCCTTTGTTGCTCGAGGGCTTCTTTTTGCATGGCAGCTGCTTCCCTTTGCTGTTCTCGTTCGATCTTGGCAAGCTCTAGTTTGAGTTTCAGGGTTGCCAAATCAGATTTATCTGCAATAAAGTAAGTTTCGTGAGTCTCAGAGTTAATCTTACCTTCCTCTAAGAAATGATCCAATAACAGGTTATGCAGTTCATTTTTGTTGGCTTTGTAGGGAACTTCTAGTTGATACTCATGTGCAAGAGTTTGTAATTCAGTCCTCTTGGCACGACTTAAGGTCCCTATTTCACCTGCTGGATCTGCACGGGAAGCTTGGAGACGAAATATGGTGAAATTAGCAAATAAATGCACAACGAATATACTGTTGTGATATGGTGAATGTCAGAAACAGGACAACGTGGCAACTGGTACCTATCCTGTGGAATCGTTAACAATAAATGTTAATTTCAAGGTGATAAATGATTAATAAATCAAGGTCGCAGGAAATCTTGTACCCGGTACTCAATGTAAGAGGATAAGGGCAAGAAAATCCTACCAAGCAAGCGAAACTGAGTTTCTAAAACAAATGAAACAGTTAATTGCCTCAAAAGTGAATTAGGTAGTCCAAGAATGTAGGCATACCTTGCCGAGTCTATAGGACATAAGCAAGTTTTTCCCACTGAAATTAAATATGATACTTACAGAATTAGCGAACTTTTGTGCTCTGAAAAAGAAGGCTAATTCCCTACCAATGTAAATATCATCATCTCTGACCGACGTGTAGGGGTGCGAGGTGTCAACTGGTGACGAGAACTGCTGCTGAGGTCCCAATTCAGTAACTAAAGTTCGTGCTAGAGGAAACTATGGCCCTCTTTATCCTCCTACCGTCGGATTGCAGAAGATTGATGCTCTTGACATCTTGAGACGGTGCTCTTGACCCGGGACAGACCACAGTACCAGGGTACCAATATGATGATCTGCCGAAAATATGAGAAATATCCTAGGGACAAAAGATTGTAAACACGAGTAATAACACGGAGGGAGAGATGACCAATTAAGAGAATGACTGAGGCCTACAGTCACCACGTAATCCAAAGTTGTCTCACCTTCACCATATGCTACTCTCGGAATGCACAATACACACAGCACCATATGAAAAAAAATGAATACTGAAAATAGTGAAAAGCTGCTTTACTAAAGCCAAGTACGCTTACCACAAATTTACGATCTGGTACCAGTACCTGAGTGAAGCTCCGTGGACAGGCTCCCATGAAATGTGACGGTAAAGTGTTGGTGTTCGGCTGTTTCAATAGCTGGGGGCAGGGCCTCATCACATAACAAAAAAAAAGAAGATCGTTTGCCCTTTTGTCTGTGGTAAGGTAATGGGAAGACACAAAACACAAAGTATAAACAATGAAATTTTAATTACTCTAGAAAACAAGATATGAATAAAGACAATCTCTTGGCTTACGTAAAATTCAAAACAAGTCAACAAACAAAAAAACATGAATAATTAATGTCAGTAAAAATTTACTCTAAGACAATAAAGTGCAGGTAATATAAATCAAATCAGGTGCTGAGAATACTGGCTTCAAGCTGTCACCTCCCTTAGTACACGACAGCCAGAGCTTTGTCTACTATAGAGAGATGTCAACTCCAAGGAGCACAGGGATATTCTGAGGAGTACGGCGTGCTGCTGGCCCAGACGTCGACTCAGGTGGTGGCGTGAGTGCAGGTGCGGCGACACACCAACCAATCAGGAACAGGCAGGCGGAGAATGAGTAGTTTGCTGGTTGACGGCGGGCGGGAGCCGGTGTGTCTGGTGGTGCAAGGTATGCTTTGCTTCCTGGGCAAAACGTTTGGCGATACGGGTGGACGTATCTTGAATATAGTATGTTGTACTTGAATGACGTAAATGTGTAGGGAAGAGCAGGCTCAATCTCTCTTGAAAGAGATTATCGTCACACATGTCATTAATGCAAACACTTAAACAACAAGGCCAACGGGTACTTATCAACTGGGTGCCAAGTCATGTAGGAATAATAAGAAATGACATTGCAGACGAAGCTGCAAAACTTGCAACTAAGAGAAGAAATGTAGACATTTACATACCACAGTGTCTATCACAGATTAGGACAGTAATTAGAAACAGGGCAATGCAAAAGATGTACAGTGACCACAACACAGCAGTTGCAACACCAGGATCTGCAAGTTGTACAAGAATTCAACCAAATACGAACCACTTAGTTTGATGAAAGGGAGCAGTAGAGCAACAGAAGTACACTTACATCGCATCAGGCTTGGATATCCATGTGCATGGGAAATAGGCTTACAGGTTCCGGAAGATGAGAGGAAATGTCAGCACTGTGGAAAAATGCCCGACAGACCACTGGAACATTATCTAACACAGTGCCACAGTTACAAACCCATTAAGATTTCAACTTAGATTCAAACCTTCTGTACACTGCAGAAGAAGTTGCTAAACACATATGGCAAAGTCATACTGAAGCGACAACACGAGTCATAAATACTCAATACTCCGTCCAAGTAAAACAGAAACAAGCAACACTTAGTGGGCCAGCCAGAGGCTTAGGGCCCGCGCAGGAATATCCCTGCAAAAAAAGAAGCAATTGGGCCACACACTGGACAACAGTGTACAGTGGGCACACACTGGGACAACAGTGTACAGTGGGCCACACACTGGACAACAGTGTACAGCGGGCCACACACTGGACAACAGTGTACAGTGGGCCATACACTGGACAACAGTGTACAGCGGGCCACACACTGGACAACAGTGTACAGGTGGGCCATACACTGGACAACAGTGTACAGCGGGCCACACACTGGACAACAGTGTACAGTGGGCCACACACTGGACAACAGTGTACAGTGGGCCACACACTGGACAACAGTGTACAGTGGGCCACACACTGGACAACAGTGTACAGTGGGCCATACACTGGACAACAGTGTACAGCGGGCCACACACTGGACAACAGTGTACAGTGGGCCACACACTGGACAACAGTGTACAGTGGGCCACACACTGGACAACAGTGTACAGTGGGCCACACACTGGACAAGAGTGTACAGTGGGCCACACACTGGACAACAGTGTACAGTGGGCCACACACTGGACAACAGTGTACAGTGGGCCACACACTGGACAACAGTGTACAGTGGGCCACACACTGGACAACAGTGTACAGTGGGCCACACACTGGACAACAGTGTACAGTGGGCCATACACTGGACAACAGTGTACAGTGGGCCACACACTGGACAACAGTGTACAGTGGGCCACACACTGGACAACAGTGTACAGTGGGCCACACACTGGACAACAGTGTACAGTGGGCCACACACTGGACAACAGTGTACAGTGGCCCATACATCACACACTGAACAACAGTGTACAGCGGGCCACACACTGGACAACAGTGTACAGTGGGCCATACACTGGACAACAGTGTACAGCGGGCCACTCACTGGACAACGGTGTACAGTGGACCACAAACCACACACTGGCCAACAATGTACAGTGGCCCATACATCACACACTGGCCAACAGTGTACAGTGGCCCATACATCACACACTGGCCAACAGTGTACAGTGGCCCATACATCACACACTGGACAACAGTTTACAGTTCGCCACCAACGACAGTTGAAAGAGGGTTAGAATCCTCGCTGACCTGAAACACGAAACACCGATCAACAAACTCCCTCCGAATTTCACTGCGAAGATGTAACGTAATCAGGGAGACACCACTATTCTAAGCATCCTCACAGAATCAAGCACACCAAACCACGTCCATCGCCAGGAACGAAGAGTGACCCAACTACAAAACCCATTCAAATTACTCACTGGCACACCAGTCGCACCGCAGAATCCTCTAATACCTCCATCACAATATACTATGTATCTTATCTTCTTGAGATGATTTCTGGGCTTTAGTGTCCCCGCGGCCCGGTCCTCGACCAGGCCTCCACCCCCAGGAAGCAGCCCGTGACAGCTGACTAACACCCAGGTACCTATTTTACTGCTAGTAACATGGGCATAGGGTGAAAGAAACTCTGTCCATTGTTTCTCACCGGCGCCCGGGATCGAACCCGGGACCACAGGATCACAAGTCCAGTGTGCTGTCCGCTCGGCCGACCGGCTCCCTAATGTAGGCGTCATTTGCCACAAACACCTTGGTATCATCCGCAAATCCGTATACCAGGCCCACCAACCAATTAGGAAACCTAGGAGAGACTAAACAGGGATGAGCCTTAAAAGCTTTATTCAAAGGTCATAGGAATAGAATTACCTTTGACCATAGAATTATTTAGGAGCAAGGAATGAATCCCGGTCATATTTGGCATTCTTCTAAAAATGGGAGTTGAAAATAAATGGTTGTCGAGGGCACTTGTCGTCAATTACCGACTGGACAAATATTGTAAATTAAATGCAATATTCTTCATTGATAACTGGGAACACTTTTTTGGTAGGAATGACACATATGCTCGAGATGAGGGTGCATTTATGTAGAGCTGGGGTTGTTGTTGTTGCCAACTCGTTGGAACCTGTGGTTGAAGGGTTTTGTTTGGGTTAAAACTGTTAATAGATAGTGGTCTGGGAATTTATATGGAGAAAGGAGACAATAAACATATGTGTTGGTAGGGGAGAAAAAATGGCCAAATGCACAGGGAAGGAGAAGGGCCTCAATATACCGATAGACTTGAGGTTTATTTCACAAACAGTAGGAGTCTAAGAAAACATAATAACGATTTAAATGCTCTTGTTTGCACAGAAACAATATATATTATTGCATTTACCAAAGCATGGATGAATTTGGAAAACAGAGAACTATTAGCTGAATATCAAATAAACGGATTTAAACTATTTCACACAGATAGCTATATTAGACGAGAAAGGGGCAGTAGCCATATACGTCAGGTAAAATTTGAAATGTAGTCTGAAAGTTGGAATCAAAACTGAGTCACACACAGAAACTACTTGGCTAGAATTAACTAAATAGCTAGAAATTAGTGTGATTTCTGTGTGTAATGCGTATTATAGGAGTTATATTCAGGCCACCAAACTTAGACAGAATGGAAGCAAAGCATCTATGGGATGAAATACGTAGCGCATCTAGGTCTATCAGTATTTGTGTTATGGGTGACTTTAATTTAGTGGAATAAACTGGTTTAACAGAACAGGAAATAATGAAACAGAAGATTTTCTAGAATTAATTGACGAGTGCTTTCTTACGCAACACATTAAGGAACCAACGCGGGAAAATAATATTGTAGATTTAGCGTTAACTAACAGGGACACATAAATAAATTACATCGAAATAGTGAGTGTGCTAGGGAACAGTGATCACAAAGGAATTAGATTTAGTATAGAATGGATTAGATTTGTAAGGGAAAATTCTGTTAACGTTCCAGAATTTCGAAAAGCTGATTTTAATAGGCAAAGAAATTTTTGGCTGAGAAATTGATAGGAAAGTCTTGGGCTTGGGGGATAGCACAGTCTTGAAGCGTGATATGAACCCAGCAATAAGTGCTGTAAAAGTGGATTTCGATGTGGATTCAAAATATAACTTATTTAAAAATATTCTAAGCAAAGCACAGGACCGTAGTATGCCATACAAATTGAATAGATCAAATACTAATGACACGTAATGGATAACAAAATATCTGAAGAGCCTTATAGGTAGAAAGAGAGTTTGATACAAAAGGATAAAGAATGAGGACGTCAGTTTAGAACAATAATTCGTCAAATTAGTTAGAAATGTTAAAAAAGAGATAAGAAGGGCAAAAAGAAACTATGAAGTTCGCATTGCAGGGCAAGCAAAGACAAATTGAAAAAGAGTTTTTCCAGGTATTTTGAACAAAAATTAGGGAAACGTTAAGTCCATTCAAAACTGGGACAGGTCAGATTCCTGATAACGTCGAAGAGATGAGTGGTATTTTTAATAAATATTTTATCTCTGCATTTACTAAAGAGGAACTTAACATTAAGTCTTCAGCCGAACAAGTCTATGTAGGTGGGGAAGAGGACAGGTTGACTAGTTTAGAATTTACCAAGGAGGATGTTATTAAACAAATAGTGAAACTCAAGCCAAACAAATCCCCAGGACCAGACGAAGTGTTTGCCAGAGTTTTAAGGAATGCAAAGAGAAGCTTTGCGAGCCATTGTCTACCTTCTATATATATAAAAATGGAAACGTTCGTTTGCTCAAAATTGCTAATCTCAGAAAGTTCTTCATCGATTGCTTTGAAATTTTCACACAATGTTCCATTCGTATCTGAGCAGGTTTTTATATACTTATTATATTGATGTCACGTCTGTGACGAAAATACATGCTCTTTTTGAAAAACAGTTTTTCATGTGAGAGAAATCTTCGAAACCTCTTTACCGATTACTTTGAAATTTTGACAAGACGTTGCATTCGAATAGGCGCGTGTTTCTATACACATACTATATACATGCCTTACCTCTGACCGGAGAAAACATGCTGTTTTTGAAAAACATCGCCATCTGTTGGATGTAAGACCAACACACGCTTTGTTGGTCTTATCTTCTTCCAAAGTTCTTCATCGATTGCTTTGAAATTCTGATACAACGTTCCATTCGAATATGCGCGTCTTTTTATGTACTACTATATAGATGCCACCCCTGTGACAGGTAAAAACATGCGTTTTTAAAAAACAGTCCCATCTGTTGCACATAATAACAACATGCACGCTATATTAAATATGTCACGAATTCCATTTGAATGTTTCCAAATGCATTGATACATTTTGTTTTCATAGATTTCGGTTTATTTTATTTTTTATTGAATTTTTTTTGTGTGACATTGTGTTGGAATTTAGCTGTGTTGTTTACCATACCGTTCATTTCGTAAGTGTAAATATAGATGCCACACCTGTTACAGGTAAAACTGTGCATTTCTTGTAAAGCAGCGCCACCTGTTGCATGTAAGAGGAACACACATCCTATACTAAATATGTTACAATTCCATTTCCATGTTTCTGATTGTATTGATAAATTGAATTTTTATAGATTTTTATTTATTTTCATTTTTATTTAATTATTTTGTGTGAATTGCGTTGGAATTGAGCTGTTTTGTTTACCATACCATTCACTTCGAGAGTATAGTTTACTTTTTTACTTTTTCATATATACATTTCATTTTTTACTGTTTTCCTTATATTTCAGTGATGGGAACATCAGACCATTTGGGAAGGCATCGGACGAGGGAGTGGGGAATGGTGAGGATGACGAGGGGACGGAGGCGAGAGATGGTGGGGAGGATGAGGGGAAAAGGGAGGGGGAAATGGTGGGGAAGGACGAGGGAGTTTGGGATGGTGGGGACGAGGGGATGCTTGAGTGTGGGAATGGTGGGGAGGACGAGGAGACGGGTGAGGGGGGGGGGGGACGGGGGAGACAGAGAAGGTTTCCAGGGGACAGGATTATATACTAGCAATACCAGGCCAACACATGGCCGGGTATTGCTAGTATAATATATATATATATATATATATATATATATATATATATATATATATGTATGTATATATATATATATATATATATATATATATATATATATATATATATATATATATACATATATATACATATAACATATAATATATATATATATATATATATATATATATATATATATATATATATATATATATATATATACATATATATACATATACATATATATATATATATATATATATATATATACATATACATATATATATATATATATATATATATATATATATATATATATATATATATATATATATATATATATATATATATATATATATATATATGTATATATATATATATATTTTGGTAGCAGTCTTTCTTGTAAACTTATATTATTATATATGACCGAAAAAGTAAGATTAATAATTCTAACACGAATTTTCTCAATATTTCTTTTATTTCTTTTCACTGTCGAAGGTAATTGAAAATCTATTCTCCAAAATTCATTTTTATTACACACACACACACACAATTATAACCTGCAAACACTAAACAGAGTTCTACTATGCTATAATTTAAACGGCTTTCATTTTATATACTTGCATTTGGGTGAGGTGATATGTTACAACAGTTTTGGATGAGGTGAAAACAAACTTTCAACACAAGATAGAACACGAAACAATGGGTATAATATTGGGTAAGTTAAAGGGAAGAATGGAAGTAACTGCAAAAGGCCTATTGGCTCATATTTCTTGATGCTTCTATATTGGTGCGGAGTCTTGAAGTGGGTAGAATATAGTTATGCATTAATTGGCAACAGCCAATTAATGCAACAATATATATATATATATATATATATATATATATATATATATATATATATATATATATATATATATATATATATATATATATATATATGTATATATATATATATATATATATATATATATATATATATATATATATATATATATGTATATATATATGTATATATATATATATATATATATATATATATATATATATATATATTTATATATATATATATATATATATATATATATATATATATATATATATGTATATATATATATATATATATATATATATATATATATATATATGTATATATATATATATATATATATATATATATATATATATATATATATATATATATATATATATATATATATATATATATATATATATATATTGTTTGTGAGGGTACCACCTCTGGTGCCAATGTGGGGACCCATAACCTCGGAGAAGAAAATAAAAACTATTCAGAGGAGACCTTGTGGTTTCTCACTGAACACTAATATTATCTTCTCCTACCACCCCCATTCTTTTGAATGTACACATATATATTTACTTTATTTGAACTTTGTTACAAAAAAGGAGTTACATATGGGTTACAAAGATGGTTTTCATAGGTTGTCGAGTTCCTCCAGCTCCTCTGATGGCGGGCAGGAACCCTGGATGCAGTGCGAATTTCCCCTCTGTATCGCCACACTGAGGCGCTGGAAAAGAAAGCTTGCAGCTCTTGGGTCCCTTGTTGTTTCAATGAGCCTAGAACCCAGTTCCTTCAAAAAACTGGTAGCACTTTTACCCCAGGCGCCGAGTGTCTCAGAAGCAATGGGGACAAAATTGTAGGGGTGATCCAGTTCTCTATACTTACGGGATTTGGCTGCTTCCCTGTGGGTGGCAGCGCCACCTGGTTGTGCAACACTGAGGTTAATGTAGGTGTTAGCCAGGGTTGATACGCACGTGTAGTCCCATACCAACTGCTTGCCATTCTTCCAGGGGTTCACTGTGATACCATCCGGGCGACCAATAAGAGCATCAGAGTTATGAGGCGTTAGGTAACGGGGCTCTCTTTCAGCTGGGCATCCAGCTGTGGTGAGGCTCCTCTTGATGATGTCGTTAACTTCACTGTGCCTCGAGTGCCATCCCCCTGTGCTTTGGCAGAGTAGGCCATGGTGGCCGAACCTGTCAGCCACCACCTCGCCGCAAATACACCTATATCTGGTGTGGATTGGGGCAGCAAGGCGGAGGGCCACAGCAATTCGGAGGGCGTGTGGTGTGAGACGCGTGCCAGTTGCCGACATTGGGGTTGCTAACAGGAAATCCCCTGCATGTGGTGCTGCTACTGCTGTGAGGCGAGCAATGTCGTGTTGCGTTGTTGCAGCACCCAGGCACTCTGCAGCAACTTGGTCAACAATGGGGCCATCCCAGCTGGATTGCTTGTGGGCTTTTGGGGATGGTGGTTGAGGTGATTGGCCTGCACGAGAGGCCCACTCTGTGGCACAGCATGTAAAATTGGGATCATGTACACCTGCCAGCTGATGTAAGTGGGCAGGTAAAATTTCCTTCACAAGGTCGTCGGATGCTGATAAGGAGGACAGGAAGGCTGGAACAGCGATTTGCGTTGCTGTTCGAACTCCGAGACCCCAAGTCTTACGGAAGAGAGGCTTGTTTCCACTGTAGGTCATCGAGAGTGAGGTTAAGGGCTTTTTCAAGCATTTATATATATATATATATATATATATATATATATATATATATATATATATATATATATATATATATATATATATATATATATATATATATATATATATATATATATATATATATATATATAAAATTAAATAAAAATGTAAATGAAAGTTCTTCACCGATTGCTTTGAAATTTTAACACAACGTTCCATTCACATCCGAGCGGATTTATATATACATATTATATAAATGTCACGTCTGTGACGGGAAAAACATACTTTTTTTTAAAAACTGTATTTTTTTCATGTGATTTTCATGGGAGGGAAATCTTCGAAACCTCTTTACCGATTGCTTTGAAATTTTGACACAACGTTGCATTCGAATAGGCCGGTGTTTTTATATACCTCCTATATGCATGAAACAACTGTGACAGGAAAAATCGTGTTTTTTTTTTAAAACAGCGACATCTGTTGGACGTAAGAGCAACACGCTGAAATCTCCGAAAGTTCTTTATCGTTTGCTTTGAAATTTGGATACAACGTTCCATTCGAATACACGCGTGTTTTTATATACCGACTATATAAATATAAAGCGCCCTGTTTCAGAACAGGGCGCTCTTGCCTGTCGCAGTTGCTGGACCACTATGATATGGCATTAGATGCTATGGAAGACAAACAAAACGCTGATGTAATTTACACAGATTTCGCAAAAGCTTTTGATAAATGTGATCATGGCGTTATTGCATATAAAATGCGTTCAAAGGAATTACCGGAAAAATATGCAGATGGATCTACAATTTCCTGACCACCAGAACCCAATGTGTAATAGTCAACAAAATAAAATCCAGCCCATCAACCGTGAAGAGCTCAGTCCCCCAGGGTACTGTACTTGCTCCAGTACTTTTTCTCATCCTCATATCGGACATAGACCAGAACACAACCTATAGCACTGTATTATCCTTTACAGATGACACTAGGATCTTCATGAGAGTAGGCAACATAGAGGACACGGCAAACCTCCAGTCAGATGTAGATCAGGTCTTTCTATGGGCTACAGAAAATAATATGGTGTTTAACGAAGATAAGTTCCAGCTCATGTGCTATGGAAAAAATGAAAATATAAAAACGGAAACCACGTACAAAACTCAGGCAAATCATGACATAGAACGAAAAGGCAATGTAAAGGATCTGGGTGTACTCATGTCGGAAGACCTTACCTTTAAAGAACACAATAAAGTAGCCGTCACAACTGCAAGAAAAATGACAGGTTGGATAACAAGAACTTTTCACACTAGAGATGCTATACCGATGATGACACTTTTCAAAACGCTTGTGCTCTCTAGAGTGGAGTACTGCTGCACAATGACAGCCCCTTTCAAAGCTGGAGAAATTGCCGACCTGGAGAGCGTGCAGAGATCCAATACTGCTAGAATTCACTCAGTAAAACACCTAACTATTGGGACCGACTAAAGAGCCTAAATCTGTACTCCCTTGAGCGCAGGCGGGAGAGATATATTTACACGTGGAAAATGTTAGAGGGGCTGGTCCCAAACCTGCACACAGAAATAACATCACATGAGACCAGAAGACATGGCAGGATGTGCAGAATACCCCCGTTGAGAAGCGGAGGTGCAACAGGTACTCTGAGAGAGAACTCTATCAACATCAGAGGCCCGAGACTGTTCAACACGCTTCCGCTACACATAAGGGGCATAACTGGCCGACCCCTCACAGTGTTCAAGAGAGAACTGGATAAGCACCTCCAAAGGATACCTGATCAACCAGGCTGTGACTCATACGTCAGGCTGCGAGCAGCCGCGTCCAACAGCCTGGTTGATCAGTCCAGCAACCAGGAGGTCTGGTCGACGACCGGGCCGCGGGGACGCTAAGCCCCGGAAGCTCCTCAAGGTAACCTCAAGGTATATAGATGCCACACACCTGTGACATGTAAAAACATGCTTTTTTGAAAAACAGTGCAATCTGTTGCACGTAATAGCAACTCACACTATATTAAATCTGTTCCGATTCCATTTCAGTGTTTCCGATTGCGTTGATAAATTTAATTTTCATGAATTTCGATTTATTTTCATTTTGATTTAATTTATTTTGTGTGACATTGCGTTGAAATTGGGCTGTGTTGTTTACCATACCGTTCATTTCCTGAGTATAATTTATTTTTGTATTTTTCATATTTTTCATTTCGTTTTTTATCTGTTTTTCATATATTTTAGTGATGGGAACATCAGATCATTTGATGTTTTTAATTTTCTGATGAGATCATCAGATCGTTTTGGAATGCATCGAACGAGGGAGCGGGAAAGGTTGGGGAGGACAAGGGGATGGGGGTGGGGGATTGTGGGGAGGACGAGAGGACAGGGGAGGGGGTAATAGTGGGGAGGACGAGATGGTGGGGACGAAGGGATAGGGGAATGGAGAATGGTGGGGGAGGACAAGGGAACAGAGGAGTGGGAGTTGGTGGAAAGGACGAGGGGACGGAGGAGGGGGAATGGTAGGGAGGATGAGGGGATGGGGGAGTCGAAGATGGTGCGGAAGAGGAGGGGACGATGGAGTGGGGAATGGTTAGAAGGACGAAAGGACCCTGGAGTGGGGAATGTTGGGGAGGACAAAGGGACGGGGGAGGGGAAGACGAGGAGACGGGGAGTGAGGAATTGTTGGGAGGAAGAGGGGACGGGTGAGTGAGGAATGGTTGTTAGGATGAGGGGACGGAGCAGGGGGAATGGTGGGGAGGACTGGGAGACAGGGGAAGGTTGCTGTGGCTCAGCAACGCACACGCATTGCTCAACCACAGCAACGCGTGGCCGGGTACATCTAGTATTTAATAAATTATTAAAGTGAAGCAGAGTGCCAGAGTCGTGGATGGTTGATAGTGTGGTTCCAATTTTCAAGAGAAGAGATAGATCACTTGTGCCAAACTGTCGGCCAATTACCTTAACGTCTCTTGTGGGAAAGTTACTCTAGTCGATAATTGCAAATACCATTCGTCTTCATCTTGAAAAACATAAATTGTAAATATAATTATTTAATAATTATTAATTAAATAATTAATTTCAGTTTTGATTCCCTCTTTGATACTACATTTAAAATTTTCCCAAACGTATATGGCTACTCCCCTCATCGTCTAATATATCTATCTGTGTGAAATAGTTTAAATAAATTTTTGATACTCATCTTATAGTTTCTATTTTCTACATTTATCTACGTTTCGGTAAGTGCAATAACATATATTTTTTTCGATGCAGACAAGAGCATTTAAATAGTTTATGTTATTTTTTTCGAATGCCTTTGACCAATTTAAGCTAATCATAGCTGCCGGACAACCCATATCGGCAACGCAAAGCACCACATCCCTAATCAGATTGTTTCTGCGCACAATCGTTTTTCCCCGGAACACCACAAAACTGCTCCTTTTAAACACACCGACATATTACCTTTCTAAGGCGAACGCCACGTAATTTGGAAACGATCTTGAAATCATGTTCAAAAACATGCCAAAACTCTCAGACGCACGTCTCTTCACTATTATGATGAAAAACCTCTTACACTTTTTTACACCAATTCCACCAGTCGTCGATACTCGCGAAATCCCCGTTTCTACCCGCTAATATCAACCACGCGAGTCCATTACCTGGAATACATTCTTCGACTTTATATTCTTGATAAAGACCTTTTGTGCCCTCTGTAATACTTTTTGTGCTACCGCTCATAGGATGAGTATGGGGTGCATAATAAACTAGCCGCCACCGGCGGCAACAATAAAAAAAAGATAAGTTTGCAAATATGAGTGAATGATATGCTGCAAGTAAGAAGTAACAAAATTTTGATAAGGTTAAGTGAATGAGGTAACGTATCAAAAAGATATAGGTATATTGAAAAAGTAAAATAATAATCAAGGAACCTGAAGAAGGCCTATTGACCCATACGTGGCAGCTCCTATTATATCCACCCAAACTCATTCATATATACGTGTAACCTACGCTTGAAACAATCAAGGGATACTACCTGGTAATTTGTTCAGTAATTTGTTCCACAACCCTTTTACTAAAGTAGTATTTACCCAAGTCTTTCCAAAATATCAACATATCCAATTTATATCCGTTGTTTCCGTGTTCCTTTATGTGTTGATATATTTATTACCTCATCAATATCTCCGTTGTTATGAGATACAGGAATTACTTTGTTAAATATATGAACTAATAAAACTAAACACGACAAAAACACACAATGTTCTTTGCTGTTAAATACAAAGGCTCCTGGGCACCATAAGCCTAACATAGAGGAGGATGAGGCGACACAACGTTCTCCACAGAGACCTGGGCCCGACACTGTCTACAGAGACCTGGCTTGACACTGTCCACAGAGACCTAGGACAGACACTGTCCACAAAGACCTGGGCCCGACACTGTCCACAAAAACCTGGGCACGATACTTTCCACAGAGACCTGGGCCCGACACTGTCCACAGCGACCTGGGCCCGACACTGTCCACAAAGACCTAGGCCCGATACTTTCCACAGAGACCTAGGCCCGACACTGTCCTCAGAGACCTGGCTCGACACTGTCCACAGAGACCTGGGCCCGACACTCTCCACAGAGTCTTGGGCCCTACACTTTCCACAGAGAACTGGGCCTAACACTGTCCACAGAGACCTGGGCCCGACCTTAAGGAACCAACACGGGAAAATAATATTTTAGATTTAGTGTTAACTAACAAGGAAACACAAATTAATGACATCGAAATAGGGAGTGAGCTAGGGAACAGTGATCACAAAGAAATCAGATTTAGCATAGAATGAAATAGACCTGTAGGAGAAAATTCTGTTAAAGTGCCAGATTTTCGAAAAGCTGATTTTAATAGCCTTAGAAATTTTTTGGGTCAAATTGATTGGAAAGTCTTGGGTATGAGGTGGGGGCCGGTCTTGGAGCGAAACATGAACCCAGCGATAGGTGACGTAAATGGGGATTTCGATGTGGATTCAATATATAACTTATTTAAAAATATTCTAAACAAAGCTCAGGAACGTAGTATACCATACAAATTGAATAGATCGAATACCAATGACCCAAAGTGGATAACAAAGAATTTGAAGAACCTTATAGGTAAAAAGAGAGCTTGGTACAAAAGGATTAAAAATGGGGAGGTCACTTTAGAACAGGAATTCGTACAACTGGTTAGAAATGTTAAAAAAGAGATAAGGAAAGCAAAAAGAAACTATGAAGTTCGCATAGCAGGGCAAGCAAAGACAAATCCTAAAGGGTTTTTTCAGTTATATCGTACTAAGACTAGGAAAAGGATAGGTCCATTAAAAACTGAGACAGGTCATATAACAGATAGTGATGAAGAGATGAGGTCAGCTTAAAAAACAACGAGAAGTAACGAAGGAGGAGACCAGCAGTAAAGGGACCTCGTCTTGGAGAGTTGCGAAAGACAGGGGCCTTAAGAAGACTTTGATAAAGCCGCCTTCAAACGCCATAGCAACTTCAAATTCATTTGACGTTTTGGAGGACGAGTGCTGTGGAGAGACTGTGGATCGCGCAAAAGGGAAAGCAACGAAGAGAAAGGAAGCGCAGGCCCCTCAGAAAGTAAAGGAAGTACCTAAGCAAACATTAGTTGTGGGAGATTCCCAGATAAGGTATTTGGATAGAACGTTTTGTGCTAGAGATAGGGGGAACAGGTTAAGGGTTTGCTATCCCGGAGCTGGCATTGGTGATATTATAAACAACATGAATGATATTATGGCTGGTAATGGGAACAATCCCATTATTTGCATTAGCGTGGGAGGAAATGATGTTGGTCGAGTCAGGAGTGAGGAACTGATTCAGAGGTATAAAACAGCCATAGAGTTAGTTAGGAGCAAGGGAGGAATCCCGATCATATGTGGCATTCTTCCAAGAAAGGGAGTGGGAAATGAATGGATATCGAGGGCACTTGGTGTCAATTGCCGGCTGGAAAGATATTGCAAATCAAATGCAATATCTTTCATAGACAACTGGGAACACTTCTATGGAAGAAATGAAATGTATGCTCGTGATGGGGTGCATCTATCGAGAGCTGGGGTTGTTGCTGTTGCGAACTCGCTAGAAGAAGTGGTTAGAGGTGTTTGTTTGGGTTTAAACTGTTAGTAGATAGAGGTATGGGAATTGATTTGGAGGAAGGAGGTAATAAAAGTATGTGCTTGTGGGAGAAAGGAATTGGCAAAACGATCAGGGAAAGAGAAGGTCCGCAAAATAACAATTCACTTAGGGTATATTACACTAACAGTAGAAGTCTAAGAAATAAAATTAACGAATTAAATGCTCTTGTCTGCACAGAAAAAATAGATATTATTGCACTTACCGAAACGTGGATGAATGTAGAAAATAGAGAACTATTAGCTGAATATCAAATATATGGATTTAAACTATTTCACACAGATAGATATATTAGACGAGGAGGTGGAGTAGCCATATATGTTAGGGACAATTTGAAATGTAGTCTCAAAGAGGGAATCAAAACAGAGCCACACACAGAAACTATTTGGATTGAATTAAACGAAAAAGCTAATAATATTATAATAGGAGTAATATATAGGCCACCAAATTTAGACAGAATGGAAGCAAAGCATCTATGGGATGAAATATCTAGAGCATCTAGATCTAACAGTATTTATGTCATGGGTGACTTTAATTTTAGCGGAATAAACTGGTTGAACAAAACAGGGAATAGTGAAGCAGAAGATTTTCTAGAATTAATTGACGATTGCTTTCTTACGCAACACATTAAGGAACCAACACGGGAAAATAATATTTTAGATTTAGTGTTAACTAACAGGGAAACGCAAATTAATGACATCGAAATAGGGAGTGAGCTAGGGAGCAGTGATCACAAAGAAATCAGATTTAGCATAGAATGGAATAGCCCAGTAGGAGAAAATTCTGTTAAAGTGCCAGATTTTCGAAAAGCTGATTTTAATAGCCTAAGAATTTTTTTGGGTCAAATTGATTGGAAAGGCTTGGGTATGGGGTGTGGGCCGGTCTTGGAGCGAGACATGAACCCAGCGATAGGTGACTTAAATGGCGATTTCGATGTGGATTCAATATATAACTTATTTAAGAATATTCTAAACAAAGCACAGGAACGTAGTATACCATACAAATTGAATAGATCGTATACTAATGACCCAAAGTGGATAACAAAGAATTTGAAGAACCTTATAGGTAAAAAGAGAGCTTGGTACAAAAGGATTAAAAATGGGGAGGTCACTTTAGAACAGGAATTCGTACAACTGGTTAGAAATGTTAAAAAAGAGATAAGGAAAGCAAAAAAAAACTATGAAGTTCGCATAGCAGGGCAAGCAAAGACAAATCCTAAAGGGTTTTTTTCAGTTATATCATACTAAGACTAGGGAAAGGATAGGTCCATTAAAAACTGAGACAGGTCAAATAACAGATAGTGATGAAGAGATGAGTAGTATTTTTAATAAATATTTTGTATCTGTATTTACTAAAGAGGAACTTAACAATATGCCTTCAGCCGAACAAGTCTATGTGGGTGGGGACGAGGACAGGTTGACGAGTTTAGCAGTTACCAGGGAGGATGTTCTTAAACAAATAGTAAAACTCAAACCAAACAAATCCCCAGGGCCGGATGAAGTGTTTGCTAGGGTGCTTAAAGAATGCAAAGAGGAGCTTTGTGACCCACTGTCAACCATATTTAATAAATCAATAGAGTCAGGCAGAGTGCCAGAGTTTTGGAAAGTTGCTAATGTGATACCAGTTTTTAAGAAAGGAGATAGATCACTTGCGTCTAACTATCGACCAATTAGCCTAACGTCTATTGTGGGAAAGTTACTCGAATCTATAATAGCAAATAAAATTCGTCTTCATCTTGAAAAACATAAATTAATAATTGAGTCGCAACATGGTTTTATAAATGGCCGTTCATGTTTAACAAATTTGTTATCTTTTTATTCTAGCATTGTTGAGGCAGTTGATAGTGGTAAGGATTGCGATGTTGTATACCTTGACTTTAGCAAAGCTTTTGATACAGTGCCACATGAAAGACTGATTAAAAAAATAGAGTCTCATGGTATTGGGGGTGCTATATTAAGCTGGATTAGGGCATGGCTATACCAAAGGAAACAGAGAGTTAGTATAAATGGAATCAAGTCAGAGTGGGAAAATGTTGTAAGTGGAGTGCCTCAAGGCTCTGTCCTGGGACCTCTGTTGTTTATAATATATATAAATGATTTAGATTCAGGTTTGAGTAGCAACATTTGCAAATTTGCCGATGATACGAAAATCGGTAGGGAAATTAATTCGGAGGAGGACTCACTATCACTTCAAGTTGATCTAGATAGGGTTTTGAAATGGTCAAAGGATTGGCAGATGCAGTTTAATGCTGATAAATGTAAAGTTCTGAGGTTAGGTAATGATGATAGAGTTACAAGATACGAGCTAGATGGTGTTGTGATTGCGAAGTCGGATTGCGAAAGGGATCTGGGAGTTATGATTAGTAAGAATTTAAAACAAAAGGATCAATGCATAAATGTTCGTAATAAGGCAAATCGGACACTTGGATTTATTAATCGCAGCGTTAGTAACAAGACACCTGGTGTGGTTCTCAAGCTATATCTTGCTCTAGTTAGGCCCCATTTAGATTATGCAGTTCAGTTTTGGTCGCCATATTATAGAATGGATATAAATTCACTTGAACGTGTCCAGCGTAGGATGACTAAGTTAATTCCCCAAATTAGAAATCTTTCATATGAAGAAAGATTAACAAAGCTTAAGTTGCATTCACTGGAAAGGCGAAGAGTTAGGGGTGACATGATAGAGGTTTACAAGTGGATGAATGGACATAACCGGGGGGATATTAATAGGGTATTAAAAGTATCAACACAGGACAGAACACGAAACAATGGATATAAATTGGATAAGTTTAGATTTAGGAAAGACTTGGGTAAATACTGGTTCAGTAACAGGGTTGTTGATTTGTGGAACCAATTGCCGCGTAACATTGTGGAGGTGGGGTCCCTCGATTGTTTCAAGCACGGGATGGACAAGTATATGAGTGGGATTGGGTGGTTATAGAATAGGAGCTGCCTCGTATGGGCCAATAGGCCTTCTGCAGTTACCTTTGTTCTTATGTTCTTATGAGTAGTATTTTTAATAAATATTTTGTATCTGTATTTACTTAAGAGGAACTTAACAATATGCCTTCAACCGAACAAGTCTATGTGGGTGGGGACGAGGACAGGTTGACGAGTTTAACAGTTACCAGGGAGGATGTTCTTAAACAAATAGTAAAACTCAAACCAAACAAATCCCCAGGGCCGGATGAAGTGTTTGGCAGGGTGCTTAAAGAATGCAAAGAGGAGCTTTGTGACCCACTGTCAATCATATTTAATAAATCAATAGAGTCAGGCAGAGTGCCAGAGTTTTGGAAAGTTGCTAATGTGATACCAGTTTGTAAGAAAGGAGATAGATCACTTGCGTCTAACTATCGACCAATTAGCCTAACGTCTATTGTAGGAAAGTTACTCGAATCAATAATAGCAAACAAAATTCGTCTTCATCTTGAAAAACATAAATTAATAATTGAGTCGCAACATGGTTTTATAAATGGCCGTTCATGTTTAACAAATTTGTTATCTTTTTATTCTAGCATTGTTGAGGCAGTTGATAGTAGTAAGGATTGCGATGTTGTGTACCTTGACTTTAGCAAAGCTTTTGATACAGTGCCACATGAAAGACTGATTAAAAAGATAGTCTCCTGGTATTGGGGGTGCTATATTAAGCTGGATTAGGGCATGGCTATACCAAAGGAAACAGAGAGTTAGTATAAATGGAATCAAGTCAGAGTGGGAAAATGTTGTAAGTGGGGTACCTCAGGGCTCTGTCCTGGGACCTCTGTTGTTTATAATATATATAAATGATTTAGATTCAGGTTTGAGTAGCAACATTTGCAAATTTGCCGATGATACGAAAATCGGTAGGGAAATTAATTCGGAGGAGGACTCACTATCACTTCAAGTTGATCTAGATAGGGTTTTGAAATGGTCGAAGTATTGGCTTCGACCATTTATCTGGGAGTTATGATTAGTAAGAATTTAAAACAAAAGGATCAATGCATAAATGTTCGTAATAAGGCAAATCGGACACTTGGATTTATTAATCGCAGCGTTAGTAACAAGACACCTGGTGTGGTTCTCAAGCTATATCTTGCTCTAGTTAGGCCCCATTTAGATTATGCAGTTCAGTTTTGGTCGCCATATTATAGAATGGATGTAAATTCACTTGAACGTGTCCAGCGTAGGATGACTAAGTTAATTCCCCAAATTAGAAATCTTTCATATGAAGAAAGATTAACAAAGCTTAAGTTGCATTCACTGGAAAGGCGAAGAGTTAGGGGTGACATGATAGAGGTTTACAAGTGGGTGAATGGACATAACAAAGGGGATATTAATAGGGTATTAAAAGTATCAACACAAGACAGAACACGAAACAATGGGTATAAATTGGATAAGTTTTGATTTAGGAAAGACATGGGTAAATACTGGTTCAGTAACAGGGTTGTTGATTTGTGGAACCAATTGCCGCGTAACATTGTGGAGGTGGGGTCCCTCGATTGTTTCAAGCATGGGTTGGACATGTATATGAGTGGGATTGGGTGGTTATAGAATAGGAGCTGCCTCGTATGGGCCAATAAGAACATAAGAACATAAGAACAAAGGTAACTGCAGAAGGCCTATTGGCCCATACGAGGCAGCTCCTATTCTATAACCACCCAATCCCACTCATATACTTGTCCAACCCGTGCTTGAAACAATCGAGGGACCCCACCTCCACAATGTTACGCGGCAATTGGTTCCACAAATCAACAACCCTGTTACTGAACCAGTATTTACCCAAGTCTTTCCTAAATCTAAACTTATCCAATTTATATCCATTGTTTCGTGTTCTGTCCTGTGTTGATACTTTTAATACCCTATTAATATCCCCCCGGTTATGTCCATTCATCCACTTGTAAACCTCTATCATGTCACCCCTAACTCTTCGCCTTTCCAGTGAATGCAACTTAAGCTTTGTTAATCTTTCTTCATATGAGAGATTTCTAATTTGGGGAATTAACTTAGTCATCCTACGCTGGACACGTTCAAGTGAATTTATATCCATTCTATAATATGGCGACCAAAACTGAACTGCATAATCTAAATGGGGCCTAACTAGAGCAAGATATAGCTTGAGAACCACACCAGGTGTCTTGTTACTAACGCTGCGATTAATAAATCCAAGTGTCCGATTTGCCTTATTACGAACATTTATGCATTGATCCTTTTGTTTTAAATTCTTACTAATCATAACTCCCAGATCCCTTTCGCAATCCGACTTCGCAATCACAACACCATCTAGCTCGTATCTTGTAACTCTATCATCATTACCTAACCTCAGAACTTTACATTTATCAGCATTAAACTGCATCTGCCAATCCTTTGACCATTTCAAAACCCTATCTAGATCAACTTGAAGTGATAGTGAGTCCTCCTCCGAATTAATTTCCCTACCGATTTTCGTATCATCGGCAAATTTGCAAATGTTGCTACTCAAACCTGAATCTAAATCATTTATATATATTATAAACAACAGAGGTCCCAGGACAGAGCCTTGAGGCACTCCACTTACAACATTTTCCCACTCTGACTTGATTCCATTTATACTAACTCTCTGTTTCCTTTGGTATAGCCATGCCCTAATCCAGCTTAATATAGCACCCCCAATACCATGAGACTCTATTTTTTTAATCAGTCTTTCATGTGGCACTGTATCAAAAGCTTTGCTAAAGTCAAGGTATACAACATCGCAATCCTTACCACTATCAACTGCCTCAACAATGCTAGAATAAAAAGATAACAAATTTGTTAAACATGAACGGCCATTTATAAAACCATGTTGCGACTCAATTATTAATTTATGTTTTTCAAGATGAAGACGAATTTTATTTGCTATTATAGATTCGAGTAACTTTCCCACAATAGACGTTAGGCTAATTGGTCGATAGTTAGACGCAAGTGATCTATCTCCTTTCTTAAAAACTGGTATCACATTAGCAACTTTCCAAAACTCTGGCACTCTGCCTGACTCTATTGATTTATTAAATATGGTTGACAGTGGGTCACAAAGCTCCTCTTTGCATTCTTTAAGCACCCTAGCAAACACTTCATCCGGCCCTGGGGATTTGTTTGGTTTGAGTTTTACTATTTGTTTAAGAACATCCTCCCTGGTAACTGCTAAACTCGTCAACCTGTCCTCGTCCCCACCCACATAGACTTGTTCGGCTGAAGGCATATTGTTAAGTTCCTCTTTAGTAAATACAGATACAAAATATTTATTAAAAATACTACTCATCTCTTCATCACTATCTGTTATTTGACCAATATGCCTTCTGCAGTTTCCTTTGTTCTTATGTTCTTATGTTCTTATACCCATTGTTTCGTGTTCTGTCTTGTGTTGATACTTTTAATACCCTATTAATATCCTCTTTGTTATGTCCATTCACCCACTTGTAAGCCTCTATCATGTCACCCCTAACTCTTCACCTTTCCAGTGAATGCAACTTAAGCTTTGTTAATCTTTCTTTATATGAAAGATTTCTAATTTGGGGAATTATTTTAGTCATCCTTTGCTGGACACGTTCAAGTGAATTTATATCCATTATATATTATGGCGACCAAAACTGAACTGCATAATCTAAATGGGGCCTAACTAGAGCAAAATATAGCTGATGAACATAAGAACCAACTGAAGAACATAAGAACGAAGCTGAAGAACATAAGAACTGAGTGCCTGTGCTACCGGCACTTTTCATTTCTTTATAAATATTGAATTCCGTGAATCTGGACCCGGGGCCGAGTGCATGTGTATGTTTTCAATTTCTTTTTCAAAGTCTGGTACGCTTGTGTTGATATCAGTATTATTTACAGGGGTTTAGATATCCCGCATAAAGAAATTGTTTGAATCGTCCACTTTCATGTTGTTTATTGGAGTGCTAAGCATGTCCTCATACTGCTTTTTTTGGATATCACTAATTTCTTTGTCATCCTCCGAGTATGAACCTTCACTTGTACGAATAGGTCCAATACTGACAGTGGTTTTTGTTTTGATTTCGCATACGTGAAGAAGTATTTTGGATTTTTCTTCATTTCCTGAATTGCATTTTCCTTGCTCTCCAGTTTAATATGAGTGTTTTAATTTCCTCTCGATTTCTTCAATCTCCCTATTTAAATTATTTCTTCTTTTTTATTTCTGCTTTCTTACTCAACACATTAAGGAAAGCCACGAGGGAAAATAATATTTTAGATTTAGTGTTAACTAACAGTGAAATACAAATTAAGGACATCGAAATAGGGAGTGAGCTAGGGAACAGTGATCATAAAGAAATCAGATTTAGCATTGAATGGAATAGATCTGTAGGAGAAAATTCTGTTAAAGTGCCTGATTTTCGAAAAGCTGATAAGAATAACCTAAGAATTTTTTGGGTTCAAATAGATTGAAAAGTTTTGGGTATAGTGGGCCGGTCTTGGAGCTAGATGTGAACCCAGCGATTGGTGACGTAAAAGGGATTTTCGATGTGAATTCAAAATATATCTATTTAAAAATATTCTAAGCAAATCCCAGGAATGTAGTATACCATATAAATTGAATAGATCTAATACTAATGATCCAAAGTGGGTAACAAAGGATCTGAAGAACATTAAAGGTAAAAATAGAGCGTGGTGCAAAACGATTAAGAATGGGGGAGTTAGTTTAGAACAGGAATTCGTACAATCAGCCCTGTTACCGAACCAGAAATACTGGTTCGGTTGTTGATTTGTAGAACCAATTACCACGTGACGTGGTGGAGGTGGAGTCCCACGATTGTTTCAAACGTGGGTTGGGCATGTATATGAGTGGGATTGGGTGGTTATAAATTGGAGCTGCCTCGTATGGGCCAATAAGAACATAAGAACAAAGGTAACTGCAGAAGGCCTATTGGCCCATACGAGGCAGCTCCTATTCTATAACCACCCAATCCCACTCATATACTTGTCCAACCCGTGCTTGAAACAATCGAGGGACCCCACCTCCACAATGTTACGCGGCAATTGGTTCCACAAATCAACAACCCTGTTACTGAACCAGTATTTACCCAAGTCTTTCCTAAATCTAAACTTATCCAATTTATATCCATTGTTTCGTGTTCTGTCCTGTGTTGATACTTTTAATACCCTATTAATATCCCCCCGGTTATGTCCATTCATCCACTTGTAAACCTCTATCATGTCACCCCTAACTCTTCGCCTTTCCAGTGAATGCAACTTAAGCTTTGTTAATCTTTCTTCATATGAAAGATTTCTAATTTGGGGAATTAACTTAGTCATCCTACGCTGGACACGTTCAAGTGAATTTATATCCATTCTATAATATGGCGACCAAAACTGAACTGCATAATCTAAATGGGGCCTAACTAGAGCAAGATATAGCTTGAGAACCACACCAGGTGTCTTGTTACTAACGCTGCGATTAATAAATCCAAGTGTCCGATTTGCCTTATTACGAACATTTATGCATTGATCCTTTTGTTTTAAATTCTTACTAATCATAACTCCCAGATCCCTTTCGCAATCCGACTTCGCAATCACAACACCATCTAGCTCGTATCTTGTAACTCTATCATCATTACCTAACCTCAGAACTTTACATTTATCAGCATTAAACTGCATCTGCCAATCCTTTGACCATTTCAAAACCCTATCTAGATCAACTTGAAGTGATAGTGAGTCCTCCTCCGAATTAATTTCCCTACCGATTTTCGTATCATCGGCAAATTTGCAAATGTTGCTACTCAAACCTGAATCTAAATCATTTATATATATTATAAATAACAGAGGTCCCAGGACAGAGCCTTGAGGCACTCCACTTACAACATTTTCCCACTCTGACTTGATTCCATTTATACTAACTCTCTGTTTCCTTTGGTATAGCCATGCCCTAATCCAGCTTAATATAGCACCCCCAATACCATGAGACTCTATTTTTTTAATCAGTCTTTCATGTGGCACTGTATCAAAAGCTTTGCTAAAGTCAAGGTATACAACATCGCAATCCTTACCACTATCAACTGCCTCAACAATGCTAGAATAAAAAGATAACAAATTTGTTAAACATGAACGGCCATTTATAAAACCATGTTGCGACTCAATTATTAATTTATGTTTTTCAAGATGAAGACGAATTTTATTTGCTATTATAGATTCGAGTAACTTTCCCACAATAGACGTTAGGCTAATTGGTCGATAGTTAGACGCAAGTGATCTATCTCCTTTCTTAAAAACTGGTATCACATTAGCAACTTTCCAAAACTCTGGCACTCTGCCTGACTCTATTGATTTATTAAATATGGTTGACAGTGGGTCACAAAGCTCCTCTTTGCATTCTTTAAGCACCCTAGCAAACACTTCATCCGGCCCTGGGGATTTGTTTGGTTTGAGTTTTACTATTTGTTTAAGAACATCCTCCCTGGTAACTGCTAAACTCGTCAACCTGTCCTCGTCCCCACCCACATAGACTTGTTCGGCTGAAGGCATATTGTTAAGTTCCTCTTTAGTAAATACAGATACAAAATATTTATTAAAAATACTACTCATCTCTTCATCACTATCTGTTATTTGACCTGTCTCAGTTTTTAATGGACCTATCCTTTCCCTAGTCTTAGTACGATATAACTGAAAAAACCCTTTAGGATTTGTCTTTGCTTGCCCTGCTATGCGAACTTCATAGTTTCTTTTTGCTTTCCTTATCTCTTTTTTAACATTTCTAACCAGTTGTACGAATTCCTGTTCTAAAGTGACCTCCCCATTTTTAATCCTTTTGTACCAAGCTCTCTTTTTACCTATAAGGTTCTTCAAATTCTTTGTTATCCACTTTGGGTCATTAGTATACGATCTATTCAATTTGTATGGTATACTACGTTCCTGTGCTTTGTTTAGAATATTCTTAAATAAGTTATATATTGAATCCACATCGAAATCCCCATTTAAGTCACCTATCGCTGGGTTCATGTCTCGCTCCAAGACCGGCCCACACCCCATACCCAAGCCATTCCAATCAATTTGACCCAAAAAATTTCTTAGGCTATTAAAATCAGCTTTTCGAAAATCTGGCACTTTAACAGAATTTTCTCCTACTGGTCTATTCCATTCTATGCTAAATCTGATTTCAATAGGCCTTCTGCAGTTACCTATGTTCTTATTTATAAACAGGACCTGCTTCTTATGGGCCAGTAGGCTTTCTGTAGGTACTTTTATTCAAATGTTCTTATGTTCAGTTCAGTTTTGGTCGCCGTTTGGTTATGCGGTAATTATATCCAATTACCGCATAACATTATAGAAGTTGGATCCCTTGATTGTTACAATCGTAGGTTAAAAATTCATTTGAATGAAATTGGATCTAAATAAATAGGAGCTGCCACGCATGGGGCCAATAGTCCTTCTGCAGTTATCTTTATTCTTATGTTCTTATGAAACGTCGTCGATTCTTAATTTTCTGCAGTGTGGTGAGGTCATCACGGAGGTCTTCACCTCACTGACCCACCTGATGTGTCCTATAAAATGGCTCAAATAATAGCATTTTTTGTTTACGGGCTCACCATAGCCCGTGCTACATTGACGCTTCGTTCTGAGTAGCTAAATCTGAAACAACAGCAGTTTTACATAACGCTCTCATCATTAAGTTGGCCTTCGTCAAAATTGTTAACCTCGTACACGAATGGACGCCACACAGAATTTTGCTGACTTAAAGAAGGCAATTGAAGTCAATAACTTCAATCAATTCCTCATAGCCGTGTCGAAGATCGACAGCTCAAGAATCATTGGTGCGCAATTAGCACAAGCAATGAAATCGATGGAAAACAATTTTGATGTTTTTGCATATCAAAATCTCAACCGAGAACATTTTGCCTTAATGAAAGCTGAACTAGGAGTATTTTGGGCTATAACTATCGCCACGTGTCTGAATCAGAAGCCTGTTACGATGACAGGCCAATGGGAGAGCGTCCTCTTGAATATTATCAATCTTATAAAACACTGGGATCAGAAAACAAAATTAAACTTGGATCTAAGTTTAATATTTTCAGATGCATTGAAACCCTGGGCACTACGACTGTTTTCTGATCACAAGTTATGTCCAAATGTGGACCTTCGTCTGGAAATTCTTCGTTTAATTAGTATATGGCCCGGACATTATCTGCAGGATACTGTATCGGGTAAGCAGGTAGCTGCTGGGTTGGTTAATATGAGCACCTACCTTAATTTAAATCATCACAGATTCGTGACCGGTGGCTCTCGAACCAGTCTCTTTTATCCTCTCCACAAAGTGCTGATCCACCTTCATAAATACGGTCACCTAAATGATGTTGTTGTGACCGCCGTCCGCCAGGTGAGAAATTTACAAGTCGGACCAGAAGTAATTTTCTTCAACCGCCTGGTACTGCTCCTGACCCAAGAAACAGAGGAAACTCAAAAGATGTATCTTAAATTGAATATGAGTGCTTCGAACACTGCAAGTACGTATTATGCTATCGTCCACCTATTGCAGCTTTTGGTTGCTGTACAACCTACGATGTCGGCTTATGCGTGTCCTGGTCTGGCCCAAGCTGCTATAAATTCCTTGGTTACAATTTCAACTTCTTTTGTTGCAGTAAGTAATATGTTACGAGTTGAAGATCAAAACACTTACAGTCACCTCGTCTCAAATATCGATAACATATATCAAGTGTGGTCAGTTCTAGGGAAATCATCTTATATTTATCGAGTTCTGATATCTAACTACGCTCAAAGTTTGGCTAATATCAACCTCAGAGCGGCAGAGTCTGGGATCTCGTTCCACAATTTCCCAACAACATGCGAGGATTCGATAGAGGAGTGTCCAGAGGAGTTTGTGGACAGCGTGACACAGTGTGTGATGGAGTCGCCGGTGCTGCTACATTCGTCCAAGATGGTGGTGGATGATTCGACACTGGTGCATTTGCTGCTGGTGTCTCCCTCAGACCCTTTCACACGGTGTCCTCTGGACATCGGCTCTTACAGTCGCCTGCCGAACCTCCAGGCAGACATTGCTGCCTGGAGGAACACCACCAGTGGCATCCTCCCTACATCTACTGAAGAGGATGGTGAGAATGCTAAAGAAGTAATAGAAAATGCTGCCTATGAGACTGAAAATTCAACAAACATGAGCGAGAATATTACTGACATGACCCAGAGCACAACAGTCATGAGCTCAAGTCCTACTGACAGGGAACGATGCCCGTTATGTATCTTGCTGTTTCAATTTCGTTATATTTGATTTTTATAATTTACAATTTATTTTTTTAAATATTTGTATTTTAGTATATATAATTTTTAGTTTTAATAAGTATATGTGTGTAATGGATAATTATATAAAAACATTTTAAATACAACCTAGAAATAAAATTTTGTTGAATTTTTGTAATATCATTATCCTGTATTTGTTAAATCAGAACATGGCTTTACCGATTATGGGTAACTTGCACGATGCACAGGTAAGAGTATATGAATAAAAAGATATAGTCATCTTACTCGTTTTCTGTTAGAAAAAAAAAAGAAATATGTTGCTTGTTAATCAGAAAATCTTTGGACCAAGGGATATATTTCCCATAGATTATAAATGTGCAAATGTCACCCATATTTTCCAGAAAGACAGAAAGAGCTCGGCAGAAAACTACCGTCCGATCAGCTTGGCATCACACCAAGCTTGGTAAGTTCATGGAGAGACTCAGGGAAGGAATCATCCACCATCTCACAGAGAACAATCTTGTAAAATAGACACAACAAGGGATTGCTAAGAGATCCTGCCTTGCACAAACCTGCTCACATTTCAGGAAATGGTAACCAGTTGCTACTACTTATTTTAAAAGTCCAATTATTCTACAATGACAGCTAAGCTTGTCTATTTATATAATTAATCATTCTTGAAATAGTAGAAAAATCATACTAACAAAATTTATAAATAATTTAATTTTGACTAGGTAGAACACGGAAATAACCCTCAAGTTTGTGAAGGGGATAAAACTAGATTAGTGGGATAAAATTATTCAGCCCATTCTCTAAAGAAATAATTGAATACCAAATTAGATATAATTAATTTAATAAATAATTATTAAATAATATAAATCCTGCTGGTAAATTTTGAATCTTCGAACCGGCATCATGATTATGCTCCACAAATGAACCAGTACAATCAATCAACAAAATAAAATAACCAGTGAAAGCAGGCGGCTAAAATAACAGAATCCTAATCTTTTCAATTCTCTGCAATGTTAGTGAATGAAGTTGTGTTAATGAAAACATTTATTCACAGCAGTATTCACACAGAAATCATAATAGGGTGATATATCAGACAAACAAGGGCCTTGTGGATTTGTTTATATCAGTATTATTTTCGCCAACCTCAATAGGTAATTACCTATTACCAACAAATACGTTTGTAATGTTCGTAATTAGCAAATTTCTTGCTAATTACCAACCTCAAGTAGGTAATTAGCAAAATAAAGACCTAATTATCTACTACCAATTAATACGGAACGTATTAAATGCACCAATCACAAAAATTATAACTTCACTTTCGTCGAGTTTTATCAACGGAATTTTGTTGTTTTAGTTCTGTGGAGAGATAGCGAATTAATTAATAAATATTAGTGAAAGAAACTGCTGCTGATAAATACAAACACTTGATTGATGTTCAAGGTAGTTGTTGTGGGACATAGTCAAGTAACCAGATAACTTGCTACTATAACTGAAGTTTAGGTAAGAATATTTAGATCTATTTACTGGTCTATTATTACGAGCGTAATAATAGACCAGCTCGTAATTTCAATAACAATTCCATCTTAACAGCAGCTGTACAATTATCTCTTACAATTATCTACCTGGGAGATAACAGGATGCATGACAGTATGACATACAGGGTAATGACACACATCCTCTCACGTACACCAACAAACGTAGCCAACACCCCAAAGAAACTATTTCCACGATCGTGTTTACTCTAATGGAATCCCGAAATCCTTTTGAAAATAACCGTCGAGGGGTGAGTGCTGAGTTTTAGACACTTACTGTGAATAATATAAATTATTGTATCAGAAGGCGAGTACGTATGGGTGAATGTTATATCCACTCTACAGCTCAACTGTTCCCTGAGAATTTATCTCCAGACGGAGTATACCTTTACAAGTACTCTCCTGCTACGAGGAGAGACTACGGGAATTAAACCTCACGAGACAAGAGTTAGAGGGGACATAATCACCACATACAAGATTCTCAGAGGAATTGATTGGGTAAATAAATAAAATAATTTTAAACACAAGGGGCACACGCACTCGTTGACACAGGTGGAAATTGAGTGCCCAAATGAGCCATAGAGACGTTACAAACAATTTTTTCAGCGACAGAGTAGTAGACAAATTGAATGCATTAGGAAGTCATGTGGTGCAGGCTGACGCCATACACAACTTTAAGTGTATATATGATAGAGCCTATTAGGCTCAGGAACCTGTACATTAGCAGGCGATGAGTCACAATAAGGTAGCTGAAGAATGTTGACCAGTCCACACATTAGGTGTTTCGGCGATGGAAAGGTCCAGGACGACGAAGTTTCGGCCCGTATTGGACCATACTCAAGTCGATTACGACTTGAGAATGGTCCAGGACGGACCGAAACATCGTCGTCCCTTAACCTTCTAGTGTGTGGTCTGATCAACAACCTGGACATTGATTGATTGACCGTTGAGAGGCGGGACCAACGAGCCAGAGCTCAACCCCCACAAGCACAACTAAGTACCTTTCACTTGAATTTAGTATTAGCGTATGTGACTAATAAATTAATAAACACTATCAAATATTACCAGAGGTTGATGAGAGACTACCAACATTAGTTCAATTTATATTTCTCAAAGTAAAAGACTTAAAGTATTTAAAATATATTAAAAAAACATAAATATGTATGGCACTTTGCTATTGCAAAATGATATAAAGAACTAGAACAAAGGAGGATCTTCCCCCTATCTTAAGAACATAAGAACAAAGGCAAATGCAGAAGGCCTATTGGCCCAAACGAGGCAGCTCCTATTTATAACCACCCAATCCCACTCATATACTTGTCCATCCCGCGCTTGAAACAATCGAGGGACCCCACCTCCAGCACGTTACGCGGTAATTGGTTCCACAAATCAACAACCCTGTTACTGAACCAGTATTTACCCAAGTCTTTCCTAAATCTAAACTTATCCAATTTATACCCATTGTTTCGTGTTCTTTCTTGAGTTGATACTTTTAATACCCTATTAATATCCCCTTTGTTATGTCCATTCACCCACTTGTAAACCTCTATCATGTCACCCCTAACTCTTCGCCTTTCCAGTGAATGCAACTTAAGCTTTGTTAATCTTTCTTCATATCAAAGATTTCTAATTTGGGGAATTAACTTAGTCATCCTACGCTGGACACGTTCAAGTGAATTTATATCCATTCTATAATATAGCGACAAAAACTGAACTGCATAATCTAAATGGGGCCTAACTAGAGCAAGATATAGCTTGAGAACCACACCAGGTGTCTTGTTACTAACGCTGCGATTAATAAATCCAAGTGTCCGATTTGCCTTATTACGAACATTTATGCATTGATCCTTTTGTTTTAAATTCTTACTAATCATAACTCCCAGATCCCTTTCGCAATCCGACTTCGCAATCTCAACACCATCTAGCTCGTATCTTGTAACTCTACCATCATTACCTAACCTCAGAACTTTACTTTATCAGCATTAAACTGCATCTGCCAATCCTTCGACCATTTCAAAACCCTATCTAGATCAACTTGAAGTGATAGTGAGTCCTCCTCCGAATTAATTTCCCTACCGATTTTCGTATCATCGGCAAATTTGCAAATGTTGCTACTCAAACCTGAATCTAAATCATTTATATATATTATAAACAACAAAGGTCCCAGGACAGAGCCTTGAGGCACTCCACTTACAACATTTTCCCACTCTGACTTGATTCCATTTATACTAACTCTTTGTTTCCTTTGGTATAGCCATGCCCTAATCCAGCTTAATATAGCACCCCCAATACCAGGAGACTATCTTTTTAATCAGTCTTTCATGTGGCACTGTATCAAAAGCTTTGCTAAGTCAAGGTACGTTGTGTCAAGGTACACAATCCCTTGATACATCACAATCCTTACCACTATCAACTGCCTCAACTATGCTAGAATAAAAAGATAACAAATTTGTTAAACATGAACGGCCTTTTATAAAACCATGTTGCGACTCAATTATTAATTTATGTTTTTCAAGATGAAGACGAATTTTATTTGCTATTATAGATTCGAGTAACTGTCCCACAATAGACGTTAGGCTAATTGGTCGATAGTTAGACGCAAGTGATCTATCTCCTTTCTTAAAAACTGGTATCACATTAGCAACTTTCCAAAACTCTGGCACTCTGCCTGACTATTGATTTATTAAATATGGTTGACAGTGGGTCACAAAGCTCCTCTTTGCATTCTTTAAGCACCCTGGCAACCACTTCATCCGGCCCTGGGGATTTGTTTGGTTTGAGTTTTACTATTTGTTTAAGAACATCCTCCCTGGTAACTGCTAAACTCGTCAACCTGTCCTCGTCCCCACCCACATAGACTTGTTCGGCTGAAGGCATATTGTTAAGTTCCTCTTTAGTAAATACAGATACAAAATATTTATTAAAAATACTACTCATCTCTTCATCACTATCTGTTATTCGACCTGTCTCAGTTTTTAATGGACCTATCCTTTCCCTAGTCTTAGTACGATATAACTGAAAAAACCCTTTAGGATTTGTCTTTGCTTGCCCTGCTATGTGAACTTCATAGTTTATTTTTGCTTTCCTTATCTCTTTTTTAACATTTCTAACCAGTTGTACGAATTCCTGTTCTAAAGTGACCTCCCCATTTGTAATCCTTTTGTACCATTTGTAATCCTTTTGTACCTTTTTACCTATAAGGTTCTTCAAATTCTTTGTTATCCACTTTGGGTCATTAGTATTCGATCTATTCAATTTGTATGGTATACTACGTTCCTGTGCTTTGTTCAAATATTCTTAAAAAAGTTATATATTGAATCCACATCGAAATCCCCATTTAAGTCACCTATCGCTGGGTTCATGTCTCGCTCCAAGACCGGCCCACACCCCATACCCAAGACTTTCCAATCAATTTGACCCAAAAAAATTCTTAGGCTATTAAAATCAGCTTTTCGAAAATCTGGCACTTTAACAGAATTTTCTCCGTTTTAACAGAATTTACAGGTCTGTTCCATTCTATGCTAAATCTAATTTCTTTGTGATCACTGTTCCCGAGCTCACTCCCTATTTCGATGTCATTAATTTGTGTTTCCCTGTTAGTTAACACTAAATCTAAAATATTATTTTCCCGCGTTGGTTCCTTAATGTGTTGCGTAAGAAAGCAATCGTCAAATAATTCTAGAAAATCTTCTGCTTCACTATTCCCTGTTTTGTTCAACCAGTTTATTCCACTAAAATTAAAGTCACCCATGACATAATTACTGTTAGATCTAGATGCTCTTGATATTTCATCCCATAGAAGCTTTGCTTCCATTCTGTCTAAATTTGGTGGCCAATATATAACTCGTATTATTAGCTTTTTCGTTTAATTCTATCCAAATAGTTTCTGTGTGTGGCTCAGTTTTGATTCCCTCTTTGAGACTACATTTCAAATTGTCCCTAACATATATGGCTACTCCACTTCCTCGTCTAATATATCTATCTGTGTGAAATAGTTTAAATCCATTTATTTGATATTCAGCTAATAGTTCTCTATTTTCTACATTCATTCACGTTTCGGTAAGTGCAATAATATCTATTTTTTTCTGTGCAGACAAGAGCATTTAATTCGTTAATTTTATTTCTTAGACTTCTACTGTTAGTGTAATATACCCTAAGTGAATTGTTATTTTGAGGCCCTTCTCTTTCCCTGATCATTTTGCCAATTCATTTCTCCTACAAACACATACTTTTATTACCTCCTTCCTCCAAATCAATTCCCATACCTCTATCTACTAACAGTTTAAACCCAAATAAACACCTCTAACCTCCTCTCTAACCAAACAAACACCTCTAATTGCCTCGTAGGACTTAATTACAGCTAGGATATATATAAACGTGTAAAACACTTCTTCCAACGAGTTCGCAACAGCAACAACCCCAGCTCTCGATAGATGCACCCCATCACGAGCATACATTTCATTTCTTCCATAGAAGTGTTCCCAGTTGTCTATTGCATTTGATTTGCAATATCTTTCCAGCCGGCAATTGACACCAATTGCCCTTGACATTCATTCATTTCCCACTCCCTTTCTTGGAAGAATGCCACATATGATCGGGATTCCTCCCTTGCTCCTAACTAATTCAATGGCTGTCCTGAATCTCTGTTATAGTTCCTCACTCCTAACTCGCCCAACATCATTACCCCCTGCACTAATACAAATAATGGGTTTGTTTCCATTTCCCGTTATAATATCATTCATGTTACCAACAATATCACCAATTCCAGCTCCCGGATAGCAAACCCTTAATTTGTTCACTCCATCTCTGGCACAAAACGTTCTGTCTAAATACCTCACCTGGGAATCTCCTACAACCAATCTTCACTGTAGGGGGAAGATCTGCCTTCCATTTCAAAAGGTTTTTAAATTTGTTATCTTTGTTTTTTTTTTTCTTGTTTTAACTCTTATTATTTTATGTACTCCATACTCCCTTGTTCCATTGTTCACTGGCTTGCCTGTGTCCTCTAGTATAAACTTTTCTTTCAGTGTTCCTGAATCAACCGAAATCATTTTTCGGTTGATTCATTTTATTCAGCTATCACATTATCATATACAGTTTTTTGCTAGACTTATATCCCAAATGTATTTAGTGCAATAATACAAATTTTCAGTTTCCCTTAAAAATTATGTAGTAAAATGATGTTTATATTTATAATATCAATAAACGGACTTATGAAAACAGAGCGGCAACAGATTATAGAGACAAACTCGACATACAAGGTCCATGAAAATTCAATAAAAAAAGAAAGGTTATAAGAACGTTTATGTTACTTGAAAATAAATAAGTAAAAAATAAAGTCAATGGGTCTGCCATCTGTGGCCGAGGTTGACATCAACCAATTTTATTCAAAATTAGCACTCTTACAGATAGGCTTACGTGCAGTCAGGTGTATTAGTTTCATGCAAATCGTCTGATAAACAAATAAGATTTTTTTTTTTATTTTATTAGCAATTTTTTGGGGAATAAAACTAGTTATTTATTTAAAAAAACTAATTATTCATTTATTATATGCTATTTTGATAGCTGAGAGTCATAGACATTATTTCAGCTGACACTTGCTTTTGATGTTTATTTTTGACCATTTTCGAAATTTTTTGACACATAATTCAATATTTTTTTCCCCTTCCTATTTATGCTACGATGCTGAGACTTGTACCAGATGAAACTCTTTTCATTTTCAACTAGTCAAAAAAGTTTGATTCAAATCGAACTAGTTTTCATTTATTGCATATATTTTTGTTAATTTGAAACCCATATCCCATAAGGAATCTTATCATAAACAACAACCTCAACAAATATCATGAGCCCTGGGTGGTGACTTCAATATTGACCTTGGGCAACAAAATAGCCCTCAAGTCGACTATTTCCATAACAGCATGAACTCTTGTATGCTCATCCCCGCAATAACCAGGCCCTCCCGATTCACTCAAACATCCGCTACTACCCTGGATCATTTATGGACCAACATAACAGCTCCTCCTACATCAGGTATTATCACTGACAGAATAACTGACCAATATCCTACCTTCCTCGTTGCGAACATGGCCATAACACCACCAGATAACAAGAAAATAACCTTTAGGCTACACAGTGAAGCAGCAATAGGCAGTCTCACAAATGCCCTGCACAATATAAACTGGGAATCTGAATTTAATAATTAACATGATATAAATTCATTAACTAACCTCTTCCTTTCCAAATCCTAAGCCTTTTAAATACATATTGTTCTCTCCTCACCAAGCAAATAACTAGCAAAAATGTTAATAATCCCTGGGTCATTATTGGCATACTCAAAGCAATCGACAAGAAACGTGAATATATACAAAACTTAGGATTGGCCTAGTTGCAACTGAAGTAGTTAAGAGGTACTCGTCAGTGCTTACCAGTATAATAAGAAAAGCAAAATTTTCCAAAAGCACATGGTAAGCCATCTCTAACATCCTAGAAGCTAAACAAGAAGCATAACCAGATAAAAATCTCCATGGATGGTTATACACCTGCAACAGATCTTGAAACAGCAACTGAATTTAATAGCTTATTTCATCGATTGGTGCTAACCTTGCTCTAAAAATCCCACAGACTCAAATACATGTTACCATATATCTTCCAGGCAGCTACCTCTTCTCTTCTCTTCACCGATGAGCCCTACAGATGTTGTGTCTATCATTCACTCACTAAAAACCAAAGCTGGGAACACTAGTTAAATACCATCCATGGTATACAAGAGTGCCTCCCATGCCCTTGCACCACCCATAGCTTTTCGTTCAATAAATCTCTAGTGTCATACCTTCCCTAATATCCTTCAAAAAAGCAAGAGTAATGCCAGTTCATAAAGGAGGCAATATGTCAGACATAAATAACTACAGGCCCATATCAAATCTATGGCTGAATATTATTATCAAAAATAATATTTAATAATTTTGAATATTATTATTATTTAATAATAATATAAAAAATATTATCATAATTTATTATAAAAAAATATTTGAAAAAATTATTTACAAACAGCTCTACTTCTATCTCGTAAAATTTATTATACTAAGTCCCTGTCAGTTTTACTTCCGCTCCCAAAAGAGTACCTATGATGCAATTGTTAGTCTGCTTGACTTAATCTACTCAGCCGTTGACAAAGGTGACTTTCCGATTGTACTCTTCATTGACCTGAGAAAGGCTTTTGATACTGTTAACTATAACTACCTCTTACTTAAACTCCACCATTATGGAATCCGAGGTCTTGCCCTGAACAATATCCGATCCTATCTTAGTGTTAGATACCATTTCAATATGAAAGAAAAGTTTTTACTAGAGGACACAGGGAAGCCAGTGTACAATGGAACAAGGGAGTATGGAGTACATAAAATAATTAGAGTAGAAAACAATAAAAAAGATGAAAAATTTAAAAACCTTTTCAAAAGAAAGGCAGAGCTAGATAATAACACTCTGGTAGGGGGAAGATGGTAATCCTCCTATGTTTAATTCCAGTTTCAGGGGGAGAGTTATTAGGTCATTTGCAGGATGAGCAGAGATACGAAATCCAGGTCCTGTTAGGGTGTTACGAACCGAAGTTCATCTTCGGAGCACGGAGCAGCGACATTAACGCAATCTGTGAGTCCGCTCCCGAAACCCCCCACAAAATACACAACGCCATCTAGTGATGACGGGAATATACTGGCAATAGGCGCTAGATTCCTGTCCTAGTCGGCTGACCTCTGGTGAGGTGACGCTTGGAAAAGCAGCGCCATCTATTGAGCGACAGGGTGTACGTCTATGTCAGCCAGTAAGTGATCTTTCCTAGTGGTTCCATGTAGTGTCCCAGTGTACTGATGACGTGTCTGTATTCACAGAGTTAACGTAGGGCTGCGGTGATGTACGAAGAGTCAGTCTACCCAAGTCTGCTTTACACCAGTCTACTTTAAAGAAGCAGTGAGCTGCCGCCGGACGAGAACTGTAGAATGTTCAACTGTCTGCCTGTGGAGAGGCACGAGTAAATCAAGAGTAAATCTCCTCAGTCTTTTAATGCACACACAATACACAAAATCTGCCAATACGACAACCATCGTATTTCTCTTTCCGGAGTGTAACTCAGGAAATCTAAACAATAAAAACCGCAAAAGATTCAACTAATATCAGCACCACAAACTTCCACAATATAATTTTATCAACACAAGACATAAAACGAAACAATGGGTTTAAATTGGATAAGTTTAGATTGAGGAGAGACTTTGGTAAATACGGGTTCGGTAACAGGGTTGTTGATTTGTGGAACCAATTACCGCGTAACGTGGTGGAGGTGAGGTCCCTTGATTGTTTCAAACGTGGGCTGGACATATATATGAGTGGGATTGGGTGGTTATAAATAGGAGTTGCCTCGTTTGGGCCAATAGGGCTTCTGCAGTTACCTTTGTTCTTAATACGACTTTTCAGCCAGTCAACCAACACCACAGAACGACGACAAAAATACACATGCATCCGACTCTGCAATCCCCAGTAAGGAAAGACGATAATTCGTAGGGAGCGACTGGTATAGGTTGCTCTTTGAGCTAATGTGCTAAATTCTAGCACATTAGGCTCTAAAAACCTACCTTGGAGATCTGACCACACGGCACCCCAGATGTCGGAAAACTGACACCGACAGGGGAACCCTTTACATTTGTGACCTGTATGATGATTATATTGTGTGGGCTTTGTTTTTTTTTGTGATATATTATTTGATGTACCTGAAGATATATTTTTTAAGTACTATTGTTGGAATATTTTCTTTAAGGGATTGTGTGGTGTTGTGATGTATCTGTATATGTGATAATTGTGATGGTTCTTAACTTTGTACTTAAAAGAGTTTTGTATGTTTCCATTAGTATATGTTTTGCTTTGTATGTTTCATTTTCATATGATTTACTCATAATATTTAAATTAAAGAGTACACTGTTGGTGCCATTTGGACCCACATAATTGTTGATATTTAGTGTGTGTCTTTGCTGCTTGGGTTGGGTGTGGTGGGTCCTGGGAAGAGGGATGTAATGTTCTTGAATGTGTGTGTGTTTCGTGTTAGATGTATAAAGTGGGCTCCCTTCTTTTTGTCGTAATTGTTCAGTGCTTTATTAACAAATATTTGTATTAGTGTTTGTACTGTTGCTATGCTATGTACATTTAGTTCTCAGTTGTGTTATTATCCCCATATGTTTCTGAGAGTTGTTAGTTGTCAGATAGTTTTGGGTGTCGGCAGTTTTACTTGTTGGTTACGTTCTTTGTAAATATAGGGTTTACATTCTTTTTCCCTTTTTTTACATATTTGTTACTTTTAATAAATAGATAGAGAAAAAACTTCATCTATTTTCAGATTTGTGGGCTGAGCGTCACCCAAATTAAGTTTTCAATAATTCACATTCAAGCAGAGTCCAGTCTGATCTATTTGGAAACTACCTAGCTACTGGTAAGTTTCAGTTTTGTGTGACTGGAAGTGCATTGCAATCATTAAACAACCAGTCAACATTAGATTATGAAGTATCTTGTAACAATTGAAGTGACAGGTTTCAACACTATTCTTCACAATCATCGTCTCTCTCTTTCCCCGTATTCCAATCTTTATGTAGAAGCTGTTCACTAGGAATAAATATGGCAGCTGAAGAAAAACATAAAGTTAAATTACACGGAAATGTATCTTGTTAATGAATAATGCAAGACCCACTACATCACGTCCATGATTACCAAACAATACCACATTCCATACCAGGTAATAATCTTCGTATTAAATGCGTTTTGACTCCAATTTATAATGGAATTATATAACGTTACATTATACAGCGACTGGCGACTAGTGTGAGGAGGTGGTTCACCAGCTCACTTACAATAGTGCTCTTATGCCTGTGGGAGCCAGTACACTTGTTAAGTGCACTTGTTAAGTGGGCGGACTTAAGTTTTGTTCCAGCAACCGAAACATCTAGTGTTTGGGCTCATGTGAGAGCCCCAGTCATCAGCAGTCCATAAATGTTACCCTGGCCGGGGTGGCATGTCTGTGGACAGTGCTAGAGCTGATAGCATCATCTCATTGTATGGCATGAAGCGAGACAACTTTGCGCGCGAACGGCTAGGCCGCAGGCGTTGGGTGAAACGTGTGGGGTCCCACGCTCGCCGGCCACTTGAGTGGTTGTCATGGAGACAGCCGCCATCTTAGTAAACATCTTGAGCCGCCATGTTGGTCGGCCATCTTGGAGCTGCCCTAGGGGCTATGCTACACCGTCGCTGATTGGATGAGAGGGGTAGGCCGCTGTATGCCTTCCTCTCATTGGTTATTTCGAGAAGGACGCGGGGATAGCCGTTGTGTAGCATCATTCTGAACTCAGCCGCCACCTTGTCAAGACGTTCCTGTACTCAATTCGGCCAAATTGAGGTATAGGGCGTCGTGGTGGCTGGACTACAACTGCTGATGCTTCCTGCTTCACCTACGACATCGGTCGTCACAGAATCCGGCCGAAGTCGTCGCTTGGAGGGGTTTAAGACATTATTGTATGCAGGGGGTAGAGGTACAGTGATCTGGGATCGTGGGGGAATGTGCACACGAGCAGCAACAGACTCGTAGATCCCATACCAGTGATGATTAGACTTGCTAGTGCTCTGTAGCAGTCGATGGGAACGGGGAAATTCGTGTCAGTGTTAGGGCAATTTCCCAATGTTGGTGTGAGACGCTATTGTTGTGCGCGTCACCTGGGTATGAACGCTTCACTTCACAGGGGAGTCGAGGGTGCGAACTCAGCCGTGTTGAGTGGGAGGGGTTCGAGTGTGCGCCAATTTTCCGTATAAGTACTACGGTCAGGAACTACCGCCGCCTACGCCACCCGGAGCGAGCCAGCCACCTATAGCGGGGTGCCTGATGTATGGGAATGGTGTGTAAAGCCGGCAGTGTGAATGAGTAAGTACCTATGTGTGTATTTCGGTGATTAGTGGTCTCTAAAGCTTGAATTCGAGGTCAAGTGTTCCGTCACATTGTCACACAGCACCTGTTCAGGTGGAGTGAATTGTGGGCGAGGAGATTAATCACCTGTGTTGTCATCTTGTCAGTCCAGAGGGACTTAAGTCTGGTGTACACAGACGTACAGTGTGTGTGTGTGTGGGTACACACGGGAACACAGAATATACATAGATTAGCCAAGGACTGAGAAGGTGTCCAAGTAATAATTTTTTTATTTCATTGTGGTAATCATTTTTGATCGTCCGTGGGACGGAGTGATGATTAGACTTGCTAAGCGGAGTGATGATTAGACATAAATGATCTAAATGATTAGATCATTTCCATGTGTGGTCTTGCAGGTGTGGAATTCCAACACTGAGCGCTCAGGTATGTGTAACGCCAGTGATTCCTGGCAATGATTATTGTGGAGTGTGCCACAGTGTGGCTTAAATTTCTTGTAGTGTTCCCAGGGCCGTGACAAGTGTGATTTATATAAATATATATATTGTGGTTGCAGTATTAATTAACGTAATTTTGGTGAGGTTTGGTGAGTGACGAGGCCGTCTAGAGAGACCGCCCCCGCTCTGTCGAGTAACGTAACTCTCGAGTGTTTATCGGCATGCGTGACCGATAAATCACTCACCCATGTGATTTAAGGAGTGTGAGATTCTCCTTAGTGTTCCCAATAACGTTTGATAGCTGTAGGCTACATGTGTCAGCGGTAATATATATATATATATATATATATATATATATATATATATATATATAATCGTAGTGTCACGGTGCCCAGTGTTAATGTGTTATTTACTGTGTGGTGATTGCAATATATTGACCTATGTTCTAGGGGTCATTTGCAGCAGTAAGTAAGTAAGTGTGTGCAGTATCCTAATATTTGGAAATTAGAGTACTTGCCGTGTGTGTTATTGCAAAGGGGGTGTTATTTGATGGTGATTGTTGCTAGTGTTGAGCAATCACCGGATGTGATTGCAGTCCAGTAAAACCATTGTGGGGCAGTGTTCTAGAGGGTTCATGTCCTGTATGTTATTTGCTAGATTCTGCAGTATTGTCATAGCAACCGGATTGTAACGTAAATCACTGTGATTTGTTAGTGTGATTTGTCATTTGTCGTGGGGGAACTCGGCTGTAGACGAGTACTTGGATACAAATATATTCTCCTGGGTATCTGGTAGGACATCGAAGTCCAGTATTCAGTGAGGTGATTGCGAGGCAATAATATAACGTAACCAAGGAACGCCCATTGCTTTAAGAGAATTTGTTCTTTGACAATTTGAGTAACGTAGAATGCGTTTGGGTTAATTTACTTTCCTGTAAGCAGCTACGGTAGTCTCGAGGAGCCTAGCCATCAGCCAGATAAGAATTAGAGTATTGTCTGTCGTAATAACGGTCAGTGGGCCGGGTAATTGACGTGTTTCAGGAAGTCAAAGTAATTAATCTCGATCCTTGTTTGATCGACTCACACCGAAGGCTATATTGTTTCCATTAACGTAAACGTCGTTATCTGCCCGGAAGTACCCGGCATTGGATTGACTCGTGAGAGGAGTAACGTCATTTAGAATACCGTAAACGTGGGGCTAATTACTGTTATTAGTCGCCTGATTGGTCCTGAGTATGGAAGGCTTAGACGGAATTCATACCTTAATGTAAATTGCTGAGCCAGTGTGAAAGGTTGCGTATTTTAATTGTTTAATTATTGATCTTGAGGATAGTAATTAATTACTCTAAAGGTAATCACGAGTGATTACCGTTCTCTTAGCACTTTGGACATTGTAAATCAGAGTTTACCATCGCTGAGTGATTAGTAACCGATTAACGTAAATTAACGTAACTAGTAAAGAGATTAATCAGCTGTCTGGAAGTACAGGGATTAATGGGATTTTCTCTCTGAATGCTCGACGGGTTGAGTGTTGTTTGATTTCCGCGTTACTAGTGACAGTTGTAAGAGTTGTTAATTTAACGTAAATGTTACCTTGTAATTAACGTAAATGTTATTGTGTTATTAACGTAAATCAATTGTTATTGATTGTTGATCGTCCGTGGGACGGAGTGTTAACGTAAGGATTAATTTGAGGAAGGGTGCTGGAGTTGCCAGTGAACCCATTAGTTATTGTTGTCATTGAAAGACTACTGATTTGATTGCATTGCAACCGCCATTGCAGGTGTAGACTGCACTGAGGCGTAGAACAGTTAGGAGGTTACTGGAGACGTATTTCAGAACCTACTGTGTCATTTGTTGTAATTGTGATTATAGATCTGTTAGTTCTTGCTTGCTTGTTGATTCCTCTGTGGTCACACTTATGTTCGAGTTAGTTCATTATGCAGTCCGAGGGGCTGGTGTCTAGCTGTCATTGATAGTGTCACAGGAAGGATTTCGAGTAACGTCATTGACATTTCTTTTGTTTTGTTGTAGTAGTTAGTACTTTATTGAATAAACTAAGTTGTTATGGTTAACACTGTCTTTTCGTTACACCCCCACACATTATTATTGTTATGCAAATGTTCTTCACACTCGACTAAAATTGAGACTAATTTTCTGAGCTTTGGATCAAATATACGGCACCACACAACAATAAATTATTGTTGTGAGAGCCCGTGACCTACTCGTTAGATTCGCTTCGGCGATTGGCGAAGGTCGGCGGCCTAAGTGGGGGGGATTTCAATTTTCATTGGGGTCTCGGCGTTTGCTCGCGCCTAGTCAATTGTTCATACATGGTCCCAAAGTGAGGAATGAGCTGGTTACTACACTGGTGTGTTAGCTAAGCAAGTCCTTCCTCAGGCGACCTAGTTGAATATCACGACAGGAATAAAGGTTAAAGAATAAAGAAAGTTCTTAGAAATTTTCCGAGCTAAAATTCCTTATACCAATTTTAATTTATTCCACAATTCTCAACTCAAAACTCTCACAACTAGGACTTAACAAGACGAAAATGTGGACTTGGACTACTAACTCTCTAGTGCAATTACCAAAACTATGCATGTCTAGACTGTGGATTTTGATTTTCAAAGCGTTTATTTGTAATAAGAATAGAATGATAATATATTACATTTAAAAAGGTTTTGTTAATGATTATCATATGCTTGGTCAGGTATGTAATGTATGTAATGGAACCTAATGTGAGAAGTCATGGCATGACTGAGCTTATCCCTACGCATATATTTATTTGGCCAGTCACTGGGGTGATATCCATGCCCAAACATTACTTCTGTAAACTATGCGACAAGTCTTTATATATTCACTAATGCATTATTTTATTAAATATACTAGCTGTACCCGGCCACGCATTACTGTGGCTCAGCAATGCATGTGCGTTGCTGAGCCACATCAACCCTGTCTCCCAATCCCCCCACTATTCCTGACTCCCCTCATCC
>NC_091237.1:7747575-7842588 GCF_040958095.1 Procambarus clarkii | reverse complement strand
TTACATCTTTCATTTTGGTATCAAATTGTTCGTGACGTAAAGGCGCGCATTTTAAAACTAGTCTCAACAAATTAGCACAATAAATATAATTTTAACAAATATTTTAAAATTTTGACCAAAAACCTAATTATAATCATTAAAGTGTTTGGACATCAAGTTTCGTGTTACATCTTTCATTTTGGTATCAAATTGTGCGCATTCTAAAGACGCTTAATTTGAAACTATCCCGAGGTCGATCGGATAAAAAATTAATTTTATATAAATATTTTGTAGTGGACGCGAGTCCTGTCCAAAGTCAGCACTCGGGAGAAAAAAATGGACGGGATCGGTGTCCAAAGTCAGCGATAGTGTTAGGGACATACTCCAGCTTGTTTGGGGAGGTTGACACTCAGATGCGCCTTATTACGCATGATGTTGAACTGCTCGAGGTAACTTCAGTTCGACTATACCCTTACTAAGTGACTCCAGAGAAATGACCTATCATCCAACAGGAAATGTATTTTCTACTACAGCATGATTTTAATTCGGCCAAGTCAGAGTACTTCGAGTTCTCCTTGTTTATTGGTATCGAAACCTGATAGTAAATTGCGCGTGTGTGGGGACTACCGCCAACTGAATATGGTAACAGTGGTGGATGTTTTTTATTACCTTTTACCTTTGCTAGAGGAATGCATTGATTAGATTGGCCATGCTAATGTTGTATCTAAATTTGATTGTCTAAAGGATATCATCACCGATATACCACCAATATAAAGGATATCATCACCGATATCAAAAGTGTTAATTAAGTGACTATGCTAGAGAAGTGACCAGACACTGGTCACTTCTTTAATACAACATTTAATACAACAAAGAACATATAAAACACACAAATCAGATATAATAATATTGACTCCTACACTCTATGCTATTATAATCAGGTTGCAATCCAATTCCATCATGACTCTATCAGTCGTTTATCAAGTGGTAGCCCAACTCCTGGCTCGCCATTTATTCAACCAACTTCACCAAGTAGATTAAATCTCGTAATACAATATGGCACAACCAGCCCTAGAATGTATATAAATATACACAGGTAACTCGGCCTATGGCTGTAACTCTATAAACATCAGTATATTTATTAATTGAAACAAAAATAATGGTAAAAAATTCCTACCTTCCTCTGTGTCTTGCACGCCAAGGACACTCAAGCACTCTACCAACTCTCTACAAGTGGTCAATAAGATCCTCCTCTCCACATCTAGAGGTTCACTACCCTGAACATCTTCAGGTTCTTCCAGGATTATCTACTAGGGTCCTCTACAGCTCTTTCAGGCTGCTACACCATGAAGTTTTCCTGAGTCGCAATGATGCTTCACCACTGGTACTACAGAAGCATGTGACACTCCTCTTCACTGCTTCTCCTCCTCACACAGCTTGAGGTCCTACTCCTCACTGTGGGGCTACTCTTCCTCAGCGTACACTGCTCCTTCAACTGCCTTGGAGCTTTATCCTCAAACCCCTCTACTGGGCTCGAAATTCTCTCGGCAACTCCTTCCCCAGACAAACCTGCAACCCATTGACACGCCAATAAAGATGTTTCCCTATAAACATATAACTAAAATAAACCCACACATAATAAATGTCTCCACTCGACATCTCCCTGATTCCCGTGTGCCGTGAGTTGATTCCCCCATGCCCGGGCGGGTCCATACTCTGCTTCCCGGTGGCGGTCCGTTTGCCCAGGAGACTGCCAGGCGCTGGCTGGTCAGTTGCCTCCATGACCTCAATGGGAGAGGATACGCAGCTCAGCTGTCTCCCTCATCTCCATTCTTTTGTTTAGGCTTTCTGCTTTAATAAAATATGCCTAACACATCTCTAAACATCCGCTATGGTCGCTGGGCTCACGACCAACTATAGGCAATCACTGACAACTAGCTTAAAATGACTCGCCACAGAATTTGATTTGCTCTCTGACGCTAACAGGCTGGGCGGCGACACTTGTCGCCCTAGGCTTCCCACAAAACTGCTTTAAAAACTGCTCCACACTCTTTCTACAATCCACGATTTGAGCTGACACGTCTCCAGACTTATTTCACAGTCGAAAAGTCTACTCACTTCCTTCTTTTTGAAGGTATATCAATCAGGGATACTTCTTCAGCAGGGGCTCAATGGAGCGCGACCTTCCCCTCACGATTTCTGCAGCTGAAGTGAGGTCAAGACCCACTGAAACGAGCCTCACGCCTCCAGCAAATTCTCTACATCTCATGTCAAGTCATTTATTTATATTCTTATTCACTGCCCATACTTTTAAACTATTCGTCAAATTTAATCGAATATTTAATATATATATTTCCAGGTTTATATTTCTTTGACCTCTCATTTAGGTCTGGTCTGACTGAATAACTCTTAAGGGTAGACTCGTTTTTCAGCAACCTGGGATCATAACAGTAAGGAAGCTGCACAAATGCAGGTGTACCTAAATGTGTCAATAAAAAAAAAAGTGGCCAGTGAGAACTGTTAATTGACGGTGATCATAGGAGTACAGAACACTCTTCCTAGGTGAGGCTACAAGATGATCGCCACTCGCACATGGATGTTCCAGTCAAAAGAACGATGAGGATAGATCGTGACCAACGTTCAAAGGAATAATTTACTCAGGTCAGAGACACTGTTGTAGTTAAAAAAAAAAATAATCAATATAAATATAAATGTAAATGCTCGTTTGTTCAAAGTCGTTATCTCCAAAAGTTCTTCACCAATTGCTTTGAATTTTTCACACAACGTGAAATTCGAATTCACATTTCGAATTCACATTCGAATATGTGCGTGTTTATATACCTATGATATAGATGCCACACACCTGTGACAGAGAAAAACATGTTTATTTGTTTTTAAACAGCGCCATCTGTTGCACATAATGGCAACACACACACTCTATTAAATATGTTAAGATTCCATTTCAATGTTTCCGATTGCATTGATAAATGAAATTTTCATAGATTTAGATTCATTTTCATTTTGATTTAAAATATTTTGTGTGACAAAGCGTTGGAATTGAGCTGTGTTGTTTTCCATACTGTTCATTACGAAGTATATGGATAGATGCCACACATGTGACAGGTAAAAACATTTTTTTTTAAGAAACAGCTCTATCTGTTGCATGTAAGAGTAACACATGCTATACAAAATATGTTACAGTTCCATTTCAATGTTTCCAATTTCATTGATAAATTAAATTTTCATAGATTTCGGTATATTTTCATTTAATTATTTTATGTGACATTGCGTTCGAATTAAGCTATTTTGTTTACCAAACCGTTCGTTTCGTGAGTCTAGTTTATTTTTTGTATTTTTTCATTGTTTTTCATTTCGTTTTTTAACTGTTTTTCTTATATTTCAATGATAAGAACATTAGACCATTTGATGTTCCCAATTTTCTGATGGGAACACCAGACCATTTGGGAATGCATCGGATGAGGCAGTGGGGAATGGTGGGGAGGACGAGGGGACGGGAGTGGGGGATGGTGGAGAGGACGAGGGGACAGGGGAATGGTGGGGAAGACGAGGGGACAGGGTAATGGAAGGGAGGACCAGGGGACAGGGGAGTGAGAGATGATGGGGAGGACGGAGGGACGGTGGAGTGGGGAATGGTTAGGAGGACGAGGGGAAGGTGGAGTGGAAGATAGTGGGGAGGACAAAGGGATGGGGGAGGGGGGAATGGAGGGGAGAACGAGAGGACAGGGGAGTAGGAAAGTTTTTTTTTCTCTTTTTTTTTTAGTGGGAAAGGGTTGGTAGGACGAGGGGACGTTGGAGTGAGGAATGGTTAGGAGGATGAGGGGAGTCAGGAATAGTGGGAGGACTGGGAGACAGGGAAAGGTTGATGTGGCTCAGCAACGCACATGCATTGCTGAGCCACAGTAATGCGTGGCCGGGTACAGCAAGTATATTTAATAAAATAATGCATTAGTGAATATATAAAGACTTGTCGCATAGTTTACAGAAGTAATGTTTGGGCATGGATATCACCCCAGTGACAGGCCAAATAAATATATGCGTAGGGATAAGCTCAGTCATGCCATGACTTCTCACACATTAGGTTCCATTACATACATTACATACCTGACCAAGCATATGATAATCATTAACAAAACCTTTTTAATTGTAATATATTATCATTCTATTCTTATTACAAATAAACGCTTTGAAAATCAAAATCCACAGTCTAGACATGCATAGTTTTGGTAATTGCACTAGAGAGTTAGTAGTAGAGTTAGTAGTCCATATTTTCGTCTTGTTAAGTCCTAGTCGCCAGTCGCTGTATAATGTAACGTTATATAATTCCATTAAAAATTGGAGTCAAAACGCATTTAATACGAAGATTATTACCTGGTATGGAATGTGGTATCGTTTGGTAATCATGGACGTGATGTAGTGGGTCTCACATTATTCATTAACAAGATACATTTCCGTGTAATTTAACTTTCTGTTTTTTTTTCAGCTGCCATATTTATTCCTAGTGAACAGCTTCTACATAAAGATTGGAATACGGGGAAAAAGAGAGACGATGATTGTGAAGAATAGTGTTGAAACCTGTCACTTCAATTGTTACAAGATACTTCATAATCTAATGTTGACTGGTTGTTTAATGATTGCAATGCACTTCCAGTCACACAAAACTGAAACTCACCAGCAGATAGGTAGTTTCCAAATAGATCAGACTGGACTGTGCTTGAATGTGAATTATTGAAAACTTAATTTGGGTGACGCTCAGCCCACAAATCTGAAAATAGATGAAGTTTTTTCTCTATCTATTTATTAAAAGTAACACATATGTAAAAAAGGAAAAACAATGAAAATCCTTTTATTTACAAAGAACGTAACCAACAAGTAAAACTGTCGACACCCAAAACTATCTGACAACTAACAACTCTCAGAAACATATGGGGATAATAACACAACTGAGAACTAAATGTACATAGCATAGCAACAGTACAAACACTAATACAAATATTTGTTAATAAAGAACTGAACAATTACGACAAAAAGAAGGGAGCCCACTTTATACATCTAACACGAAACACACACACATTCAAGAACATTACATCCCTCTTCCCAGGACCCACCACACCCTACCCAAGCAGCAAAGCCACACACTAAATATCAACAATTATGTGGGTCCATATGGTACCAACAGTGTACTCGTTAATTTAAATATTATGAGTAAATCATATGAAAATGAAACATACAAAACAAAACATATACTGATGGAAACAATCATACAAAACTCTTTTAAGTACAAAGTTAAGAACCACCACAATTATCACATATACAGATACATCACAACACCACACAATCCCTTAAAGAAAATATTCCAACAATAGTACTTAAAAAAATATCTTCAGGTACATCAAATAATATATCACAAAAAAACAAAGCCCACACAATATAATCATCATACAGGTCACAAATGTAAAGGGTTACAATAGCAAGAGAAAAAAACACAGTCAAGAATAACGCACTTGGACACACAATGTGAAACAACAAAGTGACAGCAACACCCGTACAGAGTACATGCAAAATGCATATCCATATAACAAGTCGTCAGTAGCAATCATGACCATGTATAAGTAAACATACAAGTGTGTCGTGTTACCCAAACATCCAATAGAGACTCAACGTCTCTCATCCATGTAAGGATAACATTACAGAGAACATATGTACTAGAGGTGTATAACTATTAAGCAACAACAAAAAAACACAGACGTAAATCATTCAAAGTACAGCACAATTACACAAATACTCTTAAAAACAAAACTCCGCACCCAAGTCTGACAATATAAACCACAAAAGATCCATACAGCATATAAGGAACACAAACAATACGCCACACACCCACGCTTGGTATTGCCACCCACCCTAGGAACACGAAAAACACTCAAACACTAGTACTGACCAGAAACACAACATTCACATCATCAAGACATACAAGACAATTATGCCAAGCATCACACTAGTCCAAACCGAAAACACAAACACACACCGTTATTCAGTATATTTCACAGTAAACCAGTCATACTGTGATTTTCCCATACCCTTAGGAAAACACGCCTTATCCACCAAAGGGGTCTTTTCCCTACAAGAACCCCAACAGACTGTCAAGAGTAAATCTCCTCAGTCTTCTAATGCACACACAATACACAAAATCTGCCAATACGACAACCATCGTATTTCTCTTTCCGTAGTGTAACTCAGGAAATCTAAACAATAAAAACCGCAAAAGATTCAACTAATATCAGCACCACAAACTTCAACAATATAATTTTATCAACACAAGACATAAAACGAAACAATGGGTTTAAATTGGATAAGTTTAGATTGAGGAGAGACTTTGGTAAATACGGGTTCGGTAACAGGGTTGTTGATTTGTGGAACCAATTACCGCGTAACGTGGTGGAGGTGAGGTCCCTCGATTGTTTCAAACATGGGCTGGACATGTATATGAGTGGGATTGGGTGGTTATAAATAGGAGTTGCCTCGTATGGGCAAATAGGGCTTCTGCAGTTACCTTTGTTCTTAATACTACTCTTCAGCCAGTCAACCAACACCACAGAACGACGACAAAAATATAACACGTATTTGGGATTCTACCTCACCACAATGTACACATGCATCCGACTCTGCAATCCCCAGTAAGGGAAGACGATAATTCGTAGGGAGCGACTGGTATAGGTTGCTCTTTGAGCTAATGTGCTAAATTCTAGCACATTTGGCTCTAAAAACCTACCTTGGAGATCTGACCACACGGCACCCCAGATGTCGGAAAACTGACACATACACACTAACATACTAACTTGTAACCGTCATAAGATGTTGTTCATTTACCTTCATTAGTCATAAAAGAATTATAGAGAATGGGAGATATGTGACATCACAACATATATTCTTTTAAAAACACACGTATCTCTTTAAACATCACAGTAAACTCATTTAAAACGGGAGTAACTTTATATCCGTTTTGAATAAATTGCCTATGTTTAGAAGACCTAATAACATGTAAAGAACAGGTGTGACACATGAAATCTAACCGAAATGAATCTATCTTGTTAGATAGATTCATTTCGGTTAAGCAGAGGGGAAACACCCCAACAAAGGGTAAGCTTAGTTTCCTAATTATAAGAGCCCAGATTTCATGTGTCACACCTGTGTTTTACATGTTATTGTCAGTTTTTTACGGTGTAGCTTGTTGGCAGGTAAATCGTAATCCATGAGATCTTTGATGAACTGAAGAAATAGCAGACAGCTTTAACACCTACATATATACAGATGCTTGCTTGCTCTAACAAAGACTACAGAGCCGCCATTAACAGTCCCAGAACCTGGATCATATGTGGCAAACCAAAGTCTGATGTTGAAGGAGCAGCTCTCACACTGCCAAAACAAACCATAACAAGAGAGCAGCTGAGGCCATTACCTACTTTGTCCAAACCCATTAATGGTAATATTAACTCTTTAAACAGTAGAACATTATTTAGTGTATTATTAAAATTATCAATTATTTGATTAATAAATTATGTACATTAAACCCCCTCTATGTGTACAAGTAAACACCTAACAAAAAAAACTTTAAAATACTGTCCACTTTTAAAGTAATAATAAGATAATAAATTATATTCAAGCAAATTAAAAATATAAAAAAAACTTTAAATTAATAAAAAACAATGCCTGCTAGGAAAATACCCCATGCCAGAACATGGTAAAACTCCTCCACCCTGTGCACCACGCGACCAAGTAATCCCTATAAATATCCCAACACTATATTGTTTCGAAATCATCAACCGTTCATGCCCTCTGAAGTATATCAATCGCATGAGAATAAAAGGAAGGCGTCACAAACACTACACACACCGGTAACACCATTAAAATCTCCAGTCTTAACTGACTATAATCTAAATCTTACGAAACTTCCAGTTCCCTATCCAACAAAACGCAACAAAGAAAATCGCCGACATCTTACTGTAAACATCAATGAGCCCAATCCAGCTTTCACATTTCCCTATACACAGAGAAGACACAAGAGTATACCTACCACTTTCTCAATGTGGGAAACTGCGAGAGAGAGGGAAACAATAGGCCATACATCACACAATGGACACAAGTGTACAGTGCGCCACACACCACACAATGGACACCAGTGTACAGTGCGCCACACACCACGCAATGGACAACAGTGTACAGTGAGCCCCCACACTGGACAACAATGTACAGTGGGCTCCACATTGGACAAAAAGGTACAGTGGACACAAAAGTCACAATAGCGTGATGCATCATATGAACGAATCCACAAGGGCCGTGATGAGGGTTCGAATCTACGTCCGAGAGGATCCCAGGCGCGCCTGAATCGACTCTGCCCCGGCATGGTAAAAAGAATTGCAACCGGGAGTTCCACTGACCTCACTCATCCTGCAGTCTTTCCAAGACACTAACCGGGGTTTTACACAATTCACCCATACATCCGGGATCTGTCAATAAGCTGTTCTACCTCTTCGCCCTAACTTCATTACACATAGAAATCACAATAGCGTGATGCATCAAATGAACAAATCCACAAGAGTCGTGATGAGGGTTCGAACATACGTCCAAGAGGATCCCAGAAAAACTCCGTTTTCCATGGTTTTCCATGGAACCGTGGTTTCCCGGTTTAAACCAAGGTTCCATGTTTTTTCTACCGTTGTCCAAAATGCACAACAGTGGGCCAAACACCACAACCTGGACAACAGTGTACAGTGGGCCACACACCACAACCTGGACAACAGTGCACAGTGGGCCACACACCACAACCTGGACAACAGTGCACAGTGGGCCACACACCACAAACTGGACAACAGTGTACAGTGGGCCACACATTCGATATAACAAACACAGTCACTGAGAAGGGTGTCGACGAAATACATGCAGACTTTGCTATGCAATCCCTTTGGGAATCTCTGCCAGCAGACTTTAAGATTATGGTTCTTGAAAGAAAAAAGAACCAGACAAATCCTCGTCTCCTAGGTAACATTGTACAGATGCATATAGAAGCAAACTTGGCATTCGACAGCTTCACTTACTTCACAGATGGATCAGTATACCAGCAGGGATAAGAAACCGGAGCTGCAGTTAAAGCAGGAAACTCTGTAAATAGTTGGAGACTCTCAAACGGGTGTTCGACTTTACAAACAGATGCTAGCCATTCAGAAGGCTTTGGAACATGCTCTTGCTGAACACCGACAACATGTTATCATAAATACAGATTCGAGAACCGCCATTGAAACCTTGCAACAAGAAAACATATGTGATAACATATATCTGATCACAAATGTCATGTCATTAGTGCCAACACTTAAACGACAAGGCCAACGGGTACTTATCAACTGGGTGCCAAGTCATGTAGGAATAATAAGAAATGACATTGCAGACGAAGCTTCAAAACTTGCAACTAAGAGAAGAAATGTAGACATTTACATACCACAGTGTCTATCACAGATTAAGACAGTAATTAGAAACAGAGCAATGCAAAAGATGTACAGTGACCACAACACAGCAGTTGCAACACCAGGATCTGCAGGTTGTACAAGAATTCAACCAAATACGAACCACTTAGTTTAATGAAAGGGAGCAGTAGAGCAACAGAAGTACACTTACATCGCATCAGGCTTGGATATCCATGTGCATGAGAAATAGGCTTACAGGTTCCGGAAGATGAGAGGAAATGTCAGCACTGTGGAAAAATGCCCGACAGACCACTGGAACATTATCTAACACAGTGCACAGTTACAAACCCATTAAGATTTCAACTTAGATTCAAACCTTCTGTACACTGCAGAAGAAGTTGTTAAACACATATGGCAAAGTCATACTGAAGCGACAACACGAGTCGTAAATACTCATACTCCGTCCAAGTAAAACAGAAACAAGCAACACTTAGTGGGCCAGCCAGAGGCTTAGGGCCCGCGCAGGAATATCCCTGCAAAAAAAAAAAAAAAATTGGGCCACACACTGGACAACAGTGTACAGTGGGCCACACACTGGACAACGGTGTACAGTGGACCACAAACCACACACTGGACAACAGTGCACAGTGGCCCATACATCACACACTGGGCAACAGTTTATATGTATATACTCACTGGCAGCTACTGGAAGGTAGTTGTGCTTTCTGGGTTTGAGGCCTACTGGTGGGTGTTGTCCAAAGATTGTTAATCTTCACTTGTGGTTTATGCAAGTATAGGCATATATATATATATATATATATATATATATATATATATATATATATATATATATATATATATATATATATATATATATATATATATATATATATATATATATATATATATATATATACCATGAACACCCAAATCACGGAACTATTTACTCTACCCACCATGAGAGTAAGGACAAGACAAGAACATATCGATGCCAACACAGAAGACATAACATGTCCAACATAACAGGCCAATTACACTGGATTAATCTTTGTGTTTAGATAGGAGATGCCTCGTATGGGCCAATAAGCCTTCTGCAGCCCCTATGTTTATCCCTTATGTATCCCCCTTATGTATATATATATATATATATATATATATATATATATATATATATATATATATATATATATATATATATATATATATATATATATATATATATATATATATATATATATATATATATATATATATATATATATATATATATATATATATATATATATATATATATATATATATATATATATATATATATATATATATGCCTATACTTGCATAAACCACAAGTTTAAGATATATATATATATATATATATATATATATATATATATGTATATATATATATATGTATATATATATATATGTATATATATATATATGTGTCGTACCTAGTAGCCAGAACGCACTTCTCAGCCTAATATGCAAGGCCCAATTTGCCTAATAAGCCAAGTTTTCATGAATTAATTGTTTTTCGACTACCTAACCTACCTAACCTAACCTAACCTAACTTTTTCGGCTACCTAACCTAACCTATAAAGATAGGTTAGGTTAGGTTAGGTAGGGTTGGTTAGGTTCGGTCATATATCTACGTTAATTTTAACTCCAATAAAAACAAATTGACCTCATACATAATGAAATGGGTAGCTTTATCATTTCCTAAGAAAAAAAAAATATATATATTAATTCATGAAAACTTGGCTTATTAGGCAAATCGGGCCTTGCATAGTAGGCTGAGAAGTGCGTTCTGGCTACTAGGTACGACATATGTATATATATGTATATGTATATATATGTATATATATATGTCGTACCTAGTAGCCAGAACTCACTTCTCAGCCTACTATTCAAGGCCCGATTTGCCTAATAAGCCAAGTTTTCCTGAATTAATATATTTACTATAATTTTTTTCTTATGAAATGATAAAGCAACCCTTTTCTCTATGTATGAGGTCAATTTTTTTTTATTGGAGTTAAAATTAACGTAGATATATGACCGAACCTAACCAACCCTACCTAACCTAACCTAACCTATATTTATAGGTAAGGTTAGGTTAGGTAGCCAAAAAAAGCTAGGTTAGGTTAGGTTAGGTAGGTTAGGTAGACGAAAAAACATTAATTCATGAAAACTTGGCTTATTAGGCAAATCGGGCCTCGAATAGTAGGCTGAGAAGTGTGTTCTGGCTATTAGGTACGACATATATATGTATATATATATATGTATATATATATGTATCATTGAATATGACCGCATATTCTGTATTTATTATTTTCTGGTTTAGGGCTTCTATCCCTCTAACTATTTTCTTAGCATCAGGGCTTAATTGAAATAGGAGTTCTCCAAAACTCATTTTCGTACTTTCAAGGTGAAGAAAAGAAGTAATTTACTATAGAGTTTATTACACTTATTTGTATAATTTGCACGACGTTTCGAACCTCCATGGTTCATTCTCAAGTGAACAGATCTTACAATACTAGTTGATTTTATACCCGCATTAGGTCAGGTGATAATACAGTGAAGGTGAAAACATGGGGGGATACATAAGGGATAAACATAGGGGCTGCAGAAGGCTTATTGGCCCATACGAGGCATCTCCTATCTAAACACAAAGATTAATCCAGTGTAATTGGCCTGTTATGTTGGACATTGTCTTCTGTGTTGGCATCGATATGTTCTTGTCTTGTCCTTACTCTCATGGTGGGTAGAGTAAATAGTTCCGTGATTTGGGTGTTCATGGTAGGTCGCTCTATTCTTATGTGAATTGCCTCAAGAATTTGTAATCTTCTTGAATCTTGGGTTTTGTCTATTATGCAAGTATTCTTGTTCAACATTTCTCTTGTTAGAGTAATGTCATGGGCTTGTCTCATGTGATTCCTAGGGGCACCAGATTGAAGATGGCATGTCAAACGCCTCGTCAGCTTGGTCGACGTCATACCTATGTACTTACATTGAAGGTTACATCCTTCGTGGGGGCAAGTGTACATGTATACAACGCTTGACTGCTGTAGAGGGTTCTCCGTCGGCTTCGGGCTGTTTTTGATAAGGAGTTCGGAAGTCTTCTTGGTTTTGTAGAATATTATCAGGTTTATGTTTTGGTTAGGAGTAGTGCTTTTTACTCCTTTACGGATTATTTCTTTCATTATTCTTTCCTCTTTTATATGTTCACTGTGCATGGTTGATTTGTAATATAATTTTATTGGGGGTGTTGTGGTTTCTGTTCTAGGTTCTGAATTATACCAACGGTCCAAGTGTCTTCTTATAGCAGCGTTTATTTCCGCGTTGCTATATCCGTTGTTCACCAATACCTGAGTTACTCTTTCAAACTCTCTACTCACGTTGCTCCATTCAGAGCAGTGGGTAAGCGCTCGACGAATATAAGCATTGAGAACACTGGCTTTGTATCTTTGGGGGCACTCACTTCTACCGTTCAGGCATAATCCTATGTTGGTGGGCTTGGTATATACGTTGGTGCTTAAAGAGGTTCCTGTTTTTGTTATTAGTACATCCAAGAATGGCAGACTTATTTTCACTATTTTCATGTGTAAATCGGAGTACTGACTCTCTCTCTAGGTGTCTTTTTAGGTCAATTAGTTCATCTGAGTCTTTTACTATTACGAATATGTCATCTACATAACGGCAGTATACAGTTGGTTTTTGTCTGCTACTGAAGACCCTGTCTTCGATGGTTCCCATATAAAAATTAGCAAATAAAACTCCTAAGGGGGAGCCCATTGCTACTCCGTCTATTTGTAAATACATGTCTCCTTGTGGACTGATGAAAGGGGCTTCCTTTGTACATGCTTCGAGAAGACTTTTCAAGTGTGGCTCAGATATGTCTAATTTGGGGGTGCTCTCGTCTCTGTATACTCTGTCCAGTATCATTCCTATGGTTGTGTCGACTGGGACGTTGGTAAAAAGGGATTCAACGTCCAGGGAAGCGATGATTCCATCGGGCTGGGTAGATTTGATCAATTCTAGGAAATCTGCTGATGATTGTAGACTAAACTTACTTGGAGTGTATGGAGTTAGGAGTTCATTGAGTTTCTTTGCCAGGTGATAAGTTGGGGTTGGTATTTGGCTGATTATAGGGCGTAGTGGGTTACCTGGTTTATGCGTCTTAACATTGCCGTAGGCATATCCTAAGCCATAGTCGCCTTGAAGTTTATTGAAATGCACACTACCTTTCTTTGCGTTGATTGCTGTAATTGTTTTGTTTACTTTCCGCTTAAGGTCTTCTACGGGGTTCCTCGTGATTCGTTGAAATTTGGAGTCGTCACTTAGGATGTCGCTAATTTTGTTCATGTATTCATGGCCCCGTAGAAGACCTTAAGCGGAAAGTAAACAAAACAATTACAGCAATCAACGCAAAGAAAGGTAGTGTGCATTTTGAAACAGCAACTGAATTTAATAGCTTATTTCATCGATTGGTGCTAACCTTGCTCTAAAAATCCCACAGACTCAAATACATGTTACCATATATCTTCCAGGCAGCTACCTCTTCTCTTCTCTTCACCGATGAGCCCTACAGATGTTGTGTCTATCATTCACTCACTAAAAACCAAAGCTGGGAACACTAGTTAAATACCATCCATGGTATACAAGAGTGCCTCCCATGCCCTTGCACCACCCATAGCTTTTCTGTTCAATAAATCTCTAGTGTCATACCTTCCCTAATATCCTTCAAAAAAGCAAGAGTAATGCCAGTTCATAAAGGAGGCAATATGTCAGACATAAATAACTACAGGCCCATATCAAATCTATGGCTGAATATTATTATCAAAAATAATATTTAATAATTTTGAATATTATTATTATTTAATAATAATATAAAAAATATTATCATAATTTATTATAAAAAAATATTTGAAAAAATTATTTACAAACAGCTCTACTTCTATCTCGTAAAATTTATTATACTAAGTCCCTGTCAGTTTTACTTCCGCTCCCAAAAGAGTACCTATGATGCAATTGTTAGTCTGCTTGACTTATCTACTCAGCCGTTGACAAAGGTGACTTTCCGATTGTACTCTTCATTGACCTGAGAAAGGCTTTTGATACTGTTAACTATAACTACCTCTTACTTAAACTCCACCATTATGGAATCCGAGGTCTTGCCCTGAACAATATCCGATCCTATCTTAGTGTTAGATACCATTTCAATATGAAAGAAAAGTTTTTACTAGAGGACACAGGCAAGCAAAAATTTAAAAACCTTTTCAAAAGAAAGGCAGAGCTAGATAATAACACTCTGGTAGGGGGAAGATGGTAATCCTCCTATGTTTAATTCCAGTTTCAGGGGGAGAGTTATTAGGTCATTTGCAGGATGAGCAGAGATACGAAATCCAGGTCCTGTTAGGGTGTTACGAACCGAAGTTCATCTTCGGAGCACGGAGCAGCGACATTAACGCAATCTGTGAGTCCGCTCCCGAAACCCCCCACAAAATAGACAACGCCATCTAGTGATGACGGGAATATACTGGCAATAGGCGCTAGATTCCTGTCCTAGTCGGCTCGTGAGGTGCTGACCTCTGGTGAGGTGACGCTTGGAAAAGCAGCGCCATCTATTGAGCGACAGGGTGTACGTCTATGTCAGCCAGTAAGTGATCTTTCCTAGTGGTTCCATGTAGTGTCCCAGTGTACTGATGACGTGTCTGTATTCACAGAGTTAACGTAGGGCTGCTGTGATGTACGAAGAGTCAGTCTACCCAAGTCTGCTTTACACCAGTCTACTTTAAAGAAGCAGTGAGCTGCCGCCGGACGAGAACTGTAGAGTGTTCAACTGTCTGCCTGTGGAGAGGCAGGAGTAAATCAAGAGTAAATCTCCTCAGTCTTCTAATGCACACGCAATACACAAAATCTGCCAATACGACAACCATCGTATTTCTCTTTCCGGAGTGTAACTCAGGAAATCTAAACAATAAAAACCGCAAAAGATTCAACTAATATCAGCACCACAAACTTCCACAATATAATTTTATCAACACAAGACATAAAACGAAACAATGGGTTTAAATTGGATAAGTTTAGATTGAGGAGAGACTTTGGTAAATACGGGTTCGGTAACAGGGTTGTTGATTTGTGGAACCAATTACCGCGTAACGTGGTGGAGGTGAGGTCCCTTGATTGTTTCAAACGTGGGCTGGACATATATATGAGTGGGATTGGGTGGTTATAAATAGGAGTTGCCTCGTTTGGGCCAATAGGGCTTCTGCAGTTACCTTTGTTCTTAATACGACTTTTCAGCCAGTCAACCAACACCACAGAACGACGACAAAAATACACATGCATCCGACTCTGCAATCCCCAGTAAGGAAAGACGATAATTCGTAGGGAGCGACTGGTATAGGTTGCTCTTTGAGCTAATGTGCTAAATTCTAGCACATTAGGCTCTAAAGACCTTGGAGATCTGACCACACGGCACCCCAGATGTCGGAAAACTGACACAACACACTTACATACTAACTTGTAACCGTCATAAGATGTTGTTCATTTACCTGAACAAATCATTTACAAACACAATCACTGAGAAGGGTGTCGACGAAATACATGCAGACTTTGCTATGCAATCCCTTTGGGAATCTCTGCCAGCAGACTTTAAGATTATGGTTCTTGAAAGAAAAAAGAACCAGACAAATCCTCGTCTCCTACGTAACATTGCACAGATGCATATAGAAGCAAACTTGGCATTCGACAGCTTCACTTACTTCACAGATGGATCAGTAGACCAGCAGGGACAAGAAACCGGAGCTGCAGTTAAAGCAAGAAACTCTATAAATAGTTGGAGACTCTCAAATGGGTGTTCGACTTTACAAACAGATGCTAGCCATTCAGAAGGCTTTGGAACATGCTCTTGCTGAACACCGACAACATGTTATCATAAATACAGATTCGAGAACCGCCATTGAAACCTTGCAACAAGAACACATATGTGATAACATATATCTGATCACAAATGTCAGGTCATTAATGCCAACACTTAAACGACAAGGCCGACGGGTACTTATCAACTGGGTGCCAAGTCATGTAGGAATAATAGGAAATGACATTGCAGACGAAGCTGCAAAACTTGCAATTAAGAGAAGAAATGTAGACATTTACATACCACAGTGTCTATCACAGATTAAGACAGTAATTAGAAACAGAGCAATGCAAAAGATGTACAGTGACCACAACACAGCAGTTGCAACACCAGGATCTGCAGGTTGTACAAGAATTCAACCAAATACGAACCACTTAGTTTGATGAAAGGGAGCAGTAGAACAACAGAAGTACACTTACATCGCATCAGGCTTGGATACCCATGTGCATGGGAAATAGGCTTACAGGTTCCGGAAGATGAGAGAAAATGTCAGCACTGCGGATAAATGCCCGACAGACCACTGGAACATTATCTAACACAGTGCACAGTTACAAACCCATTAAGATTTCAACTTAGATTCAAACCTTCTGTACACTGCAGAAGAAGTTGTTAAACACATATGGCAAAGTCATACTGAAGCGACAACACGAGTCGTAAATACTCATACTCCGTCCAAGTAAAACAGAAACAAGCAACACTTAGTGGGCCAGCCAGAGGCTTAGGGCCCGCGCAGGAATATCCCTGCAAAAAAGAAGCAATTGGGCCACACACACTGGACAACAGTGTACAGTGGGCCATACATTGGACAACAGTGTACAGCGGGCCACACACTGGACAACGGTGTACAGTGGACCACAAACCACACACTGGCCAACAATGTACAGTGGCCCATACATCACACATTGGCCAACAGTGTACAGTGGCCCATACATCACACACTGGACAACAGTTTACAGTTCGCCACCAACGACAGTTGAAAGAGGGTTAGAATCCTCGCTGACCTGAAACACGAAACACCGATCAACAAACTCCCTCCGAATTTCACTGCGAAGATGTAACGTAATCAGGGAGACACACTATTCTAAGCATCCTCACAGAATCAAGCACACCAAACCACGTCCATCGCCAGGAACGAAGAGTGACCCAACTACAAAACCCATTCAAATTACTCACTGGCACACCAGTCGCCACCGCAGAATCCTCTAATACCTCCATCACATATACTATGTATCTTATCTTCTTGAGATGATTGCTGGGCTTTAGTGTCCCCGCGGCCCGGTCCTCGACCAGGCCTCCACCCCCAGGAAGCAGCCCGTGACAGCTGACTAACACCCAGGTACCTATTTTACTGCTAGGTAACAGGGGCATAGGGTGAAAGAAACTCTGCCCATTGTTTCTCGCCGACGCCCGGGATCGAATCCGGGACCACAGGATCACAAGTCCAGTCCGCTCGGCCGACCGGCTCCCTAATGTAGGCGTCATTTGCCACAAACACCTTGGTATCATCCGCAAATCCGTATACCAGGCCCACCAACCAATTAGGAAACCTAGGAGAGACTAAACAGGGATGAGCCTTAAAAGCTTTATTCAAAGGTCATAGGAATAGAATTACCTTTGACCATAGAATTATTTAGGAGCAAGGGATGAATCCCGGTCATATTTGGCATTCTTCTAAAAATGGGAGTTGAAAATAAATGGTTGTCGATGGCACTTGTCGTCAATTACCGACTGGACCAATATTGTAAATTAAATGCAATATTCTTCATTGATAACTAGGAACACTTTTTTGGTAGGAATGACACATATGCTCGAGATGGGATGCATTTATGTAGAGCTGGGGTTGTTGTTGCCAACTCGTTGGAACCTGTGGTTGAAGGGTTTTGTTTGGGTTAAAACTGTTAATAGATAGTGGTCTGGGAATTTATATGGAGAAAGGAGACAATAAAAATATGTGTTGGTAGGGGAGAAAAAATGGCCAAATGAACAGGGAAGGAGAAGGGCCTCAATATACCGATAGACTTGAGGTTTATTACACAAACAGTAGGAGTCTAAGAAACATAATAAACGATTTAAATGCTCTTGTTTGCACAGAAACAATATATATTATTGCATTTACCAAAGCATGGATGAATTTGGAAAACAGAGAACTATTAGCTGAATATCAAATAAACGGATTTAAACTGTTTCACACAGATAGCTATATTAGACGAGAAAGGGGCAGTAGCCATATACGTCAGGTAAAATTTGAAATGTAGTCTGAAAGTTGGAATCAAAACTGAGTCATACACAGAAACTATTTGGCTAGAATTAAACTAAATAGCTAGAAATTAGTGTGATTTCTGTGTGTAATGCGTATTATAGGAGTTATATTCAGGCCACCAAACTTAGAATGGAAGCAAAGCATCTATGGGATGAAATATGTAGCGCATCTAGGTCTATCAGTATTTGTGTTATGGGTGACTTTAATTTAGTGGAATAAACTGGTTTAACAGAACAGGAAATAATGAAGCAGAAGATTTTCTAGAATTAATTGACGAGTGCTTTCTTACGCAACACATTAAGGAACCAACGCGAGAAAATAATATTGTAGATTTAGCGTTAACTAACAGGGACACATAAATAAATTACATCGAAATAGTGAGTGTGCTAGGGAACAGTGATCACAAAGGAATTAGATTTAGTATAGAATGGATTAGATTTGTAAGTGAAAATTCTGTTAACGTTCCAGAATTTCGAAAAGCTGATTTTAATAGGTAAAGAAATTTTTGGCTGAGAAATTGATTGGAAAGTCTTGGGCTTGGGGGATAGCACAGTCTTGAAGCGTGATATGAACCCAGCAATAAGTGCTGTAAAAGTGGATTTCGATGTGGATTCAAAATATAACTTATTTAAAAATATTCTAAGCAAAGCACAGGACCGTAGTATGCCATACAAATTGAATAGATCAAATACTAATGACACGTAATGGATAACAAAATATCTGAAGAGCCTTATAGGTAGAAAGAGAGTTTGATACAAAAGGATAAAGAATGAGGACGTCAGTTTAGAACAAGAATTCGTCAAACTAGTTAGAAATGTTAAAAAAGAGATAAGAAGGGCAAAAAGAAACTATGAAGTTCGCATTGCAGGGCAAGCAAAGACAAATTGAAAAGAGTTTTTCCAGGTATTTTGAACAAAAATTAGGGAAACATTAAGTCCATTCAAAACTGGGACAGGTCAGATTCCTGATAACGTCGAAGAGATGAGTGGTATTTTTAATAAATATTTTATCTCTGTATTTACTAAAGAGGAACTTAACATTAAGTCTTCAGCCGAACAAGTCTATGTAGGTGGGGAAGAGGACAGGTTGACTAGTTTAGAATTTACCAAGGAGGATGTTATTAAACAAATAGTGAAATTCAAGCGAAACAAATCCTCAGGACCAGACGAAGTGTTTGCCAGGGTTTTAAGGAATGCAAAGAGAAGCTTTGCGAGCCATGGTCTACCTTCTATATATATATAAAAATGGAAACGTTCGTTTGTTCAAAATCGCTAATCTCAGAAAGTTCTTCACCGATTGCTTTGAAATTTTCACACAATGTTCCATTCGTATCTGAGCAGGTTTTTATATACTTATTATATTGATGTCACGTCTGTGACGAAAAAACATGCTCTTTTTGAAAAACAGTTTTTATGTGGTTTTCATGTGAGAGAAATCTTCGAAACCTCTTTACCGATTACTTTGAAATTTTGACACGACGTTGCATTCGAATAGGCGCGTGTTTCTATACACTTACAATATACATGCCTTACCTGTGACCGGAGTAAACATGCTGTTTTTGAAAAACATCGCAATACTAGGCCACCAATAAAAACAATACTAGCAATACTAGGCCAACACATGGCCGGGTATTGCGTTGATTGCTGTAATTGTTTTGTTTACTTTCCGCTTAAGGTCTTCTACGGGGTTCCTCGTGATTCGTTGAAATTTGGAGTCGTCACTTAGGATGTCGCTAATTTTGTTCATGTATTCATGGCCCCGTAGAAGACCTTAAGCGGAAAGTAAACAAAACAATTACAGCAATCAACGCAAAGAAAGGTAGTGTGCATTTCAATAAATTTCAAGGCGACTATGGCTTAGGATATGCCTACGGCAATGTTAAGACGCATAAACCAGGTAACCCACTACGCCCTATAATCAGCCAAATACCAACCCCAACTTATCACCTGGCAAAGAAACTCAATGAACTCCTAACTCCATACACTCCAAGTAAGTTTAGTCTACAATCATCAGCAGATTTCCTAGAATTGATCAAATCTACCCAGCCCGATGGAATCATCGCTTCCCTGGACGTTGAATCCCTTTTTACCAACGTCCCAGTCGACACAACCATAGGAATGATACTGGACAGAGTATACAGAGACGAGAGCACCCCCAAATTAGACATACCTGAGCCACACTTGAAAAGTCTTCTCGAAGCATGTACAAAGAAAGCCCCTTTCATCAGTCCACAAGGAGACATGTATTTACAAATAGACGGAGTAGCAATGGGCTCCCCCTTAGGAGTTTTATTTGCTAATTTTTATATGGGAACCATCGAAGATAGGGTCTTCAGTAGCAGACAAAAACCAACTGTATACTGCCGTTATGTAGATGACATATTCGTAATAGTAAAAGACTCAGATGAACTAATTGACCTAAAAAGACACCTAGAGAGAGAGTCAGTACTCCGATTTACACATGAAAATAGTGAAAATAACAGTCTGCCATTCTTGGATGTACTAATAACAAAAACAGGAACCTCTTTAAGCACCAACGTATATACCAAGCCCACCAACATAGGATTATGCCTGAACGGTAGAAGTGAGTGCCCCCAAAGATACAAAGCCAGTGTTCTCAATGCTTATATTCGTCGAGCGCTTACCCACTGCTCTGAATGGAGCAACGTGAGTAGAGAGTTTGAAAGAGTAACTCAGGTATTGGTGAACAACGGATATAGCAACGCGGAAATAAACGCTGCTATAAGAAGACACTTGGACCGTTGGTATAATTCAGAACCTAGAACAGAAACCACAACACCCCCAATAAAATTATATTACAAATCAACCATGCACAGTGAACATATAAAAGAGGAAAGAATAATGAAAGAAATAATCCGTAAAGGAGTAAAAAGCACTACTCCTAACCAAAACATAAACCTGATAATATTCTACAAAACCAAGAAGACTTCCGAACTCCTTATCAAAAACAGCCCGAAGCCGACGGAGAACCCTCTACAGCAGTCAAGCGTTGTATACATGTACACTTGCCCCCACGAAGGATGTAACCTTCAATGTAAGTACATAGGTATGACGTCGACCAAGCTGACGAGGCGTTTGACATGCCATCTTCAATCTGGTGCCCCTAGGAATCACATGAGACAAGCCCATGACATTACTCTAACAAGAGAAATGTTGAACAAGAATACTTGCATAATAGACAAAACCCAAGATTCAAGAAGATTACAAATTCTTGAGGCAATTCACATAAGAATAGAGCGACCTACCATGAACACCCAAATCACGGAACTATTTACTCTACCCACCATGAGAGTAAGGACAAGACAAGAACATATCGATGCCAACACAGAAGACATAACATGTCCAACATAACAGGCCAATTACACTGGATTAATCTTTGTGTTTAGATAGGAGATGCCTCGTATGGGCCAATAAGCCTTCTGCAGCCCCTATGTTTATCCCTTATGTATCCCCCCATGTTTTCACCTTCATTGTATTATCACCTGACCTAATGCGGGTATAAAATCAACTAGTATTGTAAGATCTGTTCACGTGAGAATGAACCATGGAGGTTCGAAACGTCGTGCAAATTATACAAATAAGTGTAATACACTCTATAGTAAATCACTTCTTTTCTTCACCTTAAAAGTACGAAAATGAGTTTTGGAGAACTCCTATTTCAATTAAGCCCTGATGCTAAGAAAATAGTTAGAGGGATAGAAGCCCTAAACCAGAAAATAATAAATACAGAATATGCGGTCATATTCAATGAAACATGTTTGAAAGAAAAATATATATATATATATATATATATATATATATATATATATATATATATATATATATATATATATATATATATATATATATATATATATTGTTTGTGAGGGTACCACCTCTGGTGCCAATGTGGGGACCCATAGCCTCGGAGAAGAAAATAACAACTATTCGGAGGAGACCTTGTGGTTTCTCACTGAACACTAATATTATCTTCTCCTACCACCCCCATTCTTTTGTATGTACACATATATATTTACTTTATTTGAACTTTGTTACAAAAAAGGAGTTACATATGGGTTACAAAGATGGTTATCATAGGTTGTCGAGTTCCTCCAGCTCCTCAGATGGCGGGCAGGAACCCTGGATGCAGTGCGCATTTCCCCTCTGTATCGCCACACTGAGGCGCTGGAAAAGAAAGCTTGCAGCTCTTGGGTCCCTTGTTGTTTCAATGAGCCTAGAACCCAGTTCCTTCAAAAAACTGGTAGCACATTTACCCCAGGCGCCGAGTGTCTCAGAAGCAATGGGGACAAAATTGTAGTGGTGATCCAGTTCTCTATACTTACGGGATTTTGCTGCTTCCCTGTGGGTGGCAGCGCCACCTGGTTGTGCAACACTGAGGTTAATGTAGGTGTTAGCCAGGGTTGATACGCACGTGTAGTCCCATACCAACTGCTTGCCATTCTTCCAGGGGTTCACTGTGATACCATTCGGGCGACCAATAAGAGCATCAGAGTTACGAGGCGTTAGGTAACGGGGCTCTCTTTAAGCTGGGCATCCAGCTGTGGTGAGGCTCCTCTTGATTATGTCGTTAACTTCACTGTGCCTCGAGTGCCATCGCCCTGTGCTTTGGCAGAGTAGGCCATGGTGGCCGTACCTGTCAGCCACCACCTCGCCGCAAATACACCTATATCTGGTGTGGATTGGGGCAGCAAGGCGGAGGGCCACAGCAATTCGGAGGGCGTGTGGTGTGAGACGCGTGCCAGTTGCCGACATTGGGGTTACTAACAGGAAATCCCCTGCATGTGGTGCTGCTACTGCTGTGAGGCGAGCAATGTCGTGTTGTGTTGTTGCAGCACCCAGGCACTCTGCAGCAACTTGGTCTACAATGGGGCCATCCCAGCTGGATTGCTTGTGGGCTTTTGGGGATGGTGGTTGAGGTGATTGGCCTGCACGAGAGGCCCACTCTGTGGCACAGCGTGTAAAATTGGGATCATGTACACCTGCCAGCTGATGTAAGTGGGCAGGTAAAATTTCCTTCACAAGGTCGTCGGATGCTGATAAGGAGGACAGGAAGGCTGGAACAGCGATTTGCGTTGCTGTTCGAACTCCGAGGCCCCCAAGTCTTACGGGAAGAGAGGCTTGTTTCCACTGTAGGTCATCGAGAGAGAGGTTAAGGGCTTTTTCTAGCATTTATATATATATATATATATATATATATATATATATATATATATATATATATATATATATATATATATATATATATATATATATATATATATATATATATATATATATATATATATATATATATATATAAATGTAAATGAAAGTTCTTCACCGATTGCTTTGAAATTTTAACACAACGTTCCATTCGAATAGGCCGGTGTTTTTATATACCTCCTATATGCATGAAACAACTGTGACAGGAAAAATCGTGTTTTTTTTTTTAAAAACAGCGACATCTGTTGGACGTAAGAGCAACACGCTGAAATCTCCGAAAGTTCTTTATCGTTTGCTTTGAAATTTGGATATAACGTTCCATTCGAATACACGCGTGTTTTTATATACCGACTATATAAATATAAAGCGCCCTGTTTCAGAACAGGGCGCTCTTGCCTGTCGCAGTTGCTGGACCACTATGATATGGCATTAGATGCTATGGAAGACAAACAAAACGCTGATGTAATTTACACAGATTTCGCAAAAGCTTTTGATAAATGTGACCATAGTGTTATTGCACATAAAATGCGTTCAAAAGGAATTACCGGAAAAATAGGCAGATGGATCTACAATTTCCTGACCAACAGAACCCAATGTATAATAGTCAACAAAATAAAATCCAGCCCATCAACCGTGAAGAGCTCAGTCCCCCAGGGTACTGTGCTTGCTCCAGTACTTTTTCTCATCCTCATATCGGACATAGACCAGAACACAACCTATAGCACTGTATTATCCTTTACAGATGACACTAGGATCTTCATGAGAGTAGGCAACATAGAGGACACGGCAAACCTCCAGTCAGATGTAGATCAGGTCTTTCTATGGGCTACAGAAAATAATATGGTGTTTAACGAAGATAAGTTCCAGCTCATGTGCTATGGAAAAAATGAAAATATAAAAACGGAAACCACGTACAAAACTCAGGCAAATCATGACATAGAACGAAAAGGCAATGTAAAGGATCTGGGTGTACTCATGTCGGAAGACCTTACCTTTAAAGAACACAATAAAGTAGCCGTCACAACTGCAAGAAAAATGACAGGTTGGATAACAAGAACTTTTCACACTAGAGATGCTATACCGATGATGACACTTTTCAAAACGTTTGTGCTCTCTAGAGTGGAGTATTGCTGCACAATGACAGCCCCTTTCAAAGCTGGAGAAATTGCCGACCTGGAGAGCGTGCAGAGATCCAATACTGCTAGAATTCACTCAGTAAAACACCTAACTATTGGGACCGACTAAAGAGCCTAAATCTGTACTCCCTTGAGCGCAGGCGGGAGAGATATATTTACACGTGGAAAATGTTAGAGGGGCTGGTCCCAAACCTGCACACAGAAATAACATCACATGAGACCAGAAGACATGGCAGGATGTGCAGAATACCCCCGTTGAAAAGCGGAGGTGCAACAGGTACTCTGAGAGAGAACTCTATCAACATCAGAGGCCCGAGACTGTTCAACACGCTTCCGCTACACATAAGGGGCATAACTGGCCGACCCCTCACAGTGTTCAAGAGAGAACTGGATAAGCACCTCCAAAGGATACCTGATCAACCAGGCTGTGACTCATACGTCAGGCTGCGAGCAGCCGCGTCCAACAGCCTGGTTGATCAGTCCAGCAACCAGGAGGCCTGGTCGACGACCGGGCCGCGGGGACGCTAAGCCCCGGAAGCTCCTCAAGGTAACCTCAAGGTATATAGATGCCACACACCTGTGACATGTAAAAATATGCTTTTTTGAAAATCAGTGCAATCTGTTGCACGTAATAGCAACTCACACTATATTAAATCTGTTCCGATTCCATTTCAGTGTTTCCGATTGCGTTGATAAATTTAATTTTCATGAATTTCGATTTATTTTCATTTTGATTTAATTTATTTTGTGTAACATTGCGTTGAAATTGGGCTGTGTTGTTTACCATACCGTTCATTTCCTGAGTATAATTTATTTTTGTATTTTTCATATTTTTCATTTCGTTTTTTATCTGTTTTTCATATATTTTAGTGATGGGAACATCAGATCATTTGATGTTTTTAATTTTCTGATGAGATCATCAGATCGTTTTGGAATGCATCGAACGAGGGAGTGGGAAAGGTTGGGGAGGACAAGGGGATGGGAGTGGGGGATTTTGGGGAGGACGAGAGGGCAGGGGAGGGGGGTAATAGTGGGGAGGACGAGATGGTGGGGACGAAGGGATAGGGGAATGGAGAATGGTGGGAGGACAAGGGAACAGAGGAGTGGGAGTTGGTGGAAAGGACGAGTCGACGGAGGAGGGGGAATGGTAGGGAGGATGAGGGGATGGGGGAGTGGAAGATAGTGCGGAAGAGGAGGGGACGATGGAGTGGGGAATGGTTAGAAGGACGAAAGGACCCTGGAGTGAGGAATGTTGGGGAGGACAAAGGGACGGGGGAGGGGAAGACGAGGAGACGGGGAGGGGGGAATTGTTGGGAGGAAGAGGGGACGGGTGAGTGAGGAATGGTTGTTAGGATGAGGGGACGGAGCATGGGGAATGGTGGGGAGGACTGGGGGACAGGGAAGGTTGCTGTGGCTCAGCAACGCGTGGCCGGGTACTGCTAGTATTTAATAAATTATTAAAGTCAAGCAGAGTGCCAGAGTCGTGGATGGTTGATAGTGTGGTTCCAATTTTCAGGAGAAGAGATAGATCACTTGTGCCAAACTGTCGGCCAATTAGCTTAACGTCTCTTGTGGGAAAGTTACTCTAGTCGATAATTGCAAATACCATTCGTCTTCATCTTGAAAAACATAAATTGTAAATATAATTATTTAATAATTATTAATTAAATAATTAATCTCAGTTTTGATTCCCTCTTTGATACTACATTTAAAATTTTCCCAAACGTATATGGCTACTCCCCTCATCGTCTAATATATCTATCTGTGTGAAATAGTTTAAATAAATTTTTTATACTCATCTTATAGTTTCTATTTTCTACATTTATCTACGTTTCGGTAAGTGCAATAACATATATTTTTTTCGATGCAGACAAGAGCATTTAAATAGTTTATGTTATTTCTTTCGAATGCCTTTGACCAATTTAAGCTAATCATAGCTGCCGGACAACCCATATCGGCAACGCAAAGCACCACATCCCTAATCAGATTGTTTCTGCGCACAATCATTCTTCCCCGGAACACCACAAAACTGCTCCTTTTAAACACACCGACATAATACCTTTCTAAGGCGAACGCCACGTAATTTGGAAACGATCTTGAAATCATGTTCAAAAAACATGCCAAAACTCTCAGACGCACGTCTCTTCACTATTATGATAAAAAACCTCTTACACTTTTTTACACCAATCCCACCAGTCGTCGATACTCGCGAAATCCCCGTTTCTACCCGCTAATATCAACCACACGAGCCCATTACCTGGAATACATTCTTCGACTTGATATTCTTGATAAAGACCTTTTGTGCCCTCTGTAATACTTTTTGTGCTACCGCTCATAGGATGAGTATGGGGTGCATAATAAACTAGCCGCCACCGGCGGCAACAATAAAAAAAAGATAAGTTTGCAAATATGAGTGAATGATATGCTGCAAGCAAGAAGTAACGAAATTTTGATAAGGTTAAGTGAATGAGGTAACGTATCAAAAAGATATAGGTATATTGAAAAAGTAAAATAATAATCAAGGAACCTGCAGAAGGCCTATTGACCCATACGTGGCAGCTCCTATTATATCCAGCCAAACTCATTCATATATACGTCTAACCTACGCTTGAAACAATCAAGGGATACTACCTGGTAATTTGTTCAGTAATTTGTTCCACAACCCTTTTACTAAAGTAGTATTTACCCAAGTCTTTCCAAAATATCAACATATCCAATTTATATCCGTTGTTTCCGTGTTCCTTTATGTGTTGATATATTTATTACTTCATCAATATCTCCGTTGTTATGAGATACAGGAATTACTTTGTTAAATATATGAACTAATAAAACTAAACACGACAAAAACGCACAATGTTCTTTGCTGTTAAATACAAAGGCTCCTAGGCATCATAAGCCTAACATAGAGGAGGATGAGGCGACACAACGTTCTCCACAGAGACCTGGGCCCGACACTGTCCACAGAGACCTGGGCCCGACACTGTCCACAGAGACTTGAACCCGACACTTTCCACAGAGTACTGGCCCGACACTGTCTACAGAGACCTGGCTTGACACTGTCTACAGAGACCTAGGACAGACACTGTCCACAAAGACCTGGGTCCGACACTGTCCACAAAAACCTGGGCACGATACTTTCCACAGAGACCTGGGCCCGACACTGTCCACAGCGACCTGGGCCCGACACTGTCCACAGCGACCTGGGCCCGACACTGTCCACAGAGACCTAGGCCCGATACTTTCCACAGAGACCTAGGCCCGACACTGTCCTCAGAGACCTGGCTCGACACTGTCCACAGAGACTTGGGCCCTACACTTTCCACAGAGAACTGGGCCCGACCTTAAGGAACCAACACGGGAAAATAATATTTTAGATTTAGTGTTAACTAACAAGGAAACACAAATTAATGACATCGAAATAGGGAGTGAGCTAGGGAACAGTGATCACAAAGAAATCGGATTTAGCATAGAATGAAATAGACCTGTAGGAGAAAATTCTGTTAAAGTGCCAGATTTTCGAAAAGCTGATTTTAATAGCCTTAGAAATTTTTTGGGTCAAATTGATTGGAAAGTCTTGGGAATGGGGTGGGGGCCGGTCTTGGAGCGAGACATGAACCCAGCGATAGGTGACGTAAATGGGGATTTCGATGTGGATTCAATATATAACTTATTTAAGAATATTCTAAACAAAGCTCAGGAACGTAGTATACCATACAAATTGAATAGATCGAATACCAATGACCCAAAGTGGATAACAAAGAATTTGAAGAACCTTATAGGTAAAAAGAGAGCTTGGTACAAAAGGATTAAAAATGGGGAGGTCACTTTAGAACAGGAATTCGTACAACTGGTTAGAAATGTTAAAAAAGAGATAAGGAAAGCAAAAAGAAACTATGAAGTTCGCATAGCAGGGCAAGCAAAGACAAATCCTAAAGGGTTTTTTCAGTTATATCGTACTAAGACTAGGAAAAAGATAGGTCCATTAAAAACTGAGACAGGTCAAATAACAGATAGTGATGAAGAGATGAGTAGTATTTTTAATAAATATTTTGTATCTGTATTTACTTAAGAGGAACTTAACAATATGCCTTCAACCGAACAAGTCTATGTGGGTGGGGACGAGGACAGGTTGACGAGTTTAACAGTTACCAGGGAGGATGTTCTTAAACAAATAGTAAAACTCAAACCAAACAAATCCCCAGGGCCGGATGAAGTGTTTGCCAAGGTGCTTAAAGAATGCAAAGAGGAGCTTTGTGACTCACTGTCAATCATATTTAATAAATCAATAGAGTCAGGCAGAGTGCCAGAGTTTTGGAAAGTTGCTAATGTGATACCAGTTTGTAAGAAAGGAGATAGATCACTTGCGTCTAACTATCGACCAATTAGCCTAACGTCTATTGTAGGAAAGTTACTCAAATCTATAATAGCAAACAAAATTCGTCTTCATCTTGAAAAACATAAATTAATAATTGAGTCGCAACATGGTTTTATAATTGGCCGTTCATGTTTAACAAATTTGTTATCTTTTTATTCTAGCATTGTTGAGGCAGTTGACAGTAGTAAGGATTGCGATGTTGTGTACCTTGACTTTAGCAAAGCTTTTGATACAGTGCCACATGAAAGACTGATTAAAAAGTTAGAGTCTCATGGTATTGGGTGTGCTATATTAAGCTGGATTAGGGCATGGCTATACCAAAGGAAACAGAGAGTTAGTATAAATGGAGTCAAGTCAGAGTGGGAAAATGTTGTAAGTGGGGTACCTCAGGGCTCTGTCCTGGGACCTCTGTTGTTTATAATATATATAAACGATTTAGATTCAGGTTTGAGTAGCAACATTTGCAAATTTGCCGATGATACGAAAATCGGTAGGGAAATTAATTCGGATGAGGACTCACTATCACTTCAAGTTGATCTAGATAGGGTTTTGAAATGGTCGAAGGATTGGCAGATGCAGTTTAATGCTGATAAATGTAAAGTTCTGAGGTTAGGTAATGATGATAGGGTTACAAGATACGAGCTAGCATTTTGTTATATTATCATAGCAATATGGAAGTTGTAGTGAAGGACCTGGTGACTCTAGTGGGAGCCCTGAGGACAGAGTTGGACTCTCTGCGGGAGGAGGTGCGTCAGCTTAAAAAACAACGAGAAGTAACGAAGGAGGAGACCAGCAGTAAAGGGACCTCGTCTTGGAGAGTTGCTAAAGACAGGGGCCTTAAGAAGACTTTGATAAAGCCGCCTTCAAACGCCATAGCAACTTCAAATTCATTTGACGTTTTGGAGGACGAGTGCTGTGGAGAGACTGTGGATCGCGCAAAAGGGAAAGCAACGAAGAGAAAGGAAGCGCAGGCCCCTCAGAGAGTAAAGGTAGTACCTAAGCAAACATTAGTTGTGGGAGATTCCCAGATAAGGTATTTGGATAGAACTTTTTGTGCTAGAGATAGGGGGAACAGGTTAAGGGTTTGCTATCCCGGAGCTGGCATTGGTGATATTATAAACAACATGAATGATATTATGGCTGGTAATGGGAACAATCCCATTATTTGCATTAGCGTGGGAGGAAATGATGTTGGTCGAGTCAGGAGTGAGGAACTGATTCAGAGGTATAAAACAGCCATAGAGTTAGTTAGGAGCAAGGGAGGAATCCCGATCATATGTGGCATTCTTCCAAGAAAGGGAGTGGGAAATGAATGGATATCGAGGGCACTTGGTGTCAATTGCCGGCTGGAAAGATATTGCAAATCAAATGCAATATCTTTCATAGACAACTGGGAACACTTCTATGGAAGAAATGAAATGTATGCTCGTGATGGGGTGCATCTATCGAGAGCTGGGGTTGTTGCTGTTGCGAACTCGCTAGAAGAAGTGGTTAGAGGTGTTTGTTTGGGTTTAAACTGTTAGTAGATAGAGGTATGGGAATTGATTTGGAGGAAGGAGGTAATAAAAGTATGTGTTTGTGGGAGAAAGGAATTGGCAAAACGATCAGGGAAAGAGAAGGTCCGCAAAATAACAATTCACTTAGGGTATATTACACTAACAGTAGAAGTCTAAGAAATAAAATTAACGAATTAAATGCTCTTGTCTGCACAGAAAAAATAGATATTATTGCACTTACCGAAACGTGGATGAATGTAGAAAATAGAGAACTATTAGCTGAATATCAAATATATGGATTTAAACTATTTCACACAGATAGATATATTAGACGAGGAGGTGGAGTAGCCATATATGTTAGGGACAATTTGAAATGTAGTCTCAAAGAGGGAATCAAAACAGAGCCACACACAGAAACTATTTGGATTGAATTAAACGAAAAAGCTAATAATATTATAATAGGAGTAATATATAGGCCACCAAATTTAGACAGAATGGAAGCAAAGCATCTATGGGATGAAATATCTAGAGCATCTAGATCTAACAGTATTTATGTCATGGGTGACTTTAATTTTAGCGGAATAAACTGGTTGAACAAAACAGGGAATAGTGAAGCAGAAGATTTTCTAGAATTAATTGACGATTGCTTTCTTACGCAACACATTAAGGAACCAACACGGGAAAATAATATTTTAGATTTAGTGTTAACTAACAGGGAAACGCAAATTAATGACATCGAAATAGGGAGTGAGCTAGGGAGCAGTGATCACAAAGAAATCAGATTTAGCATAGAATGGAATAGACCAGTAGGAGAAAATTCTGTTAAAGTGCCAGATTTTCGAAAAGCTGATTTTAATAGCCTAAGAAATTTTTTGGGTCAAATTGATTGGAAAGGCTTGGGTATGGGGTGTGGGCCGGTCTTGGAGCGAGACATGAACCCAGCGATAGGTGACTTAAATGGGGATTTCGATGTGGATTCAATATATAACTTATTTAAGAATATTCTAAACAAAGCACAGGAACGTAGTATACCATACAAATTGAATAGATCGTATACTAATGACCCAAAGTGGATAACAAAGAATTTGAAGAACCTTATAGGTAAAAAGAGAGCTTGGTACAAAAGGATTAAAAATGGGGAGGTCACTTTAGAACAGGAATTCGTACAACTGGTTAGAAATGTTAAAAAAGAGATAAGGAAAGCAAAAAGAAACTATGAAGTTCGCATAGCAGGGCAAACAAAGACAAATCCTAAAGGGTTTTTTCAGTTATATCGTACTAAGACTAGGGAAAGGATAGGTCCATTAAAAACTGAGACAGGTCAAATAACAGATAGTGATGAAGAGATGAGTAGTATTTTTAATAAATATTTTGTATCTGTATTTACTAAAGAGGAACTTAACAATATGCCTTCAGCCGAACAAGTCTATGTGGGTGGGGACGAGGACAGGTTGACGAGTTTAGCAGTTACCAGGGAGGATGTTCTTAAACAAATAGTAAAACTCAAACCAAACAAATCCCCAGGGCCGGATGAAGTGTTTGCTAGGGTGCTTAAAGAATGCAAAGAGGAGCTTTGTGACCCACTGTCAACCATATTTAATAAATCAATAGAGTCAGGCAGAGTGCCAGAGTTTTGGAAAGTTGCTAATGTGATACCAGTTTTTAAGAAAGGAGATAGATCACTTGCGTCTAACTATCGACCAATTAGCCTAACGTCTATTGTGGGAAAGTTACTCGAATCTATAATAGCAAATAAAATTCGTCTTCATCTTGAAAAACATAAATTAATAATTGAGTCGCAACATGGTTTTATAAATGGCCGTTCATGTTTAACAAATTTGTTATCTTTTTATTCTAGCATTGTTGAGGCAGTTGATAGTGGTAAGGATTGCGATGTTGTATACCTTGACTTTAGCAAAGCTTTTGATACAGTGCCACATGAAAGACTGATTAAAAAAATAGAGTCTCATGGTATTGGGGGTGCTATATTAAGCTGGATTAGGGCATGGCTATACCAAAGGAAACAGAGAGTTAGTATAAATGGAATCAAGTCAGAGTGGGAAAATGTTGTAAGTGGAGTGCCTCAAGGCTCTGTCCTGGGACCTCTGTTGTTTATAATATATATAAATGATTTAGATTCAGGTTTGAGTAGCAACATTTGCAAATTTGCCGATGATACGAAAATCGGTAGGGAAATTAATTCGGAGGAGGACTCACTATCACTTCAAGTTGATCTAGATAGGGTTTTGAAATGGTCAAAGGATTGGCAGATGCAGTTTAATGCTGATTAATGTAAAGTTCTGAGGTTAGGTAATGATGATAGAGTTACAAGATACGAGCTAGATGGTGTTGTGATTGCGAAGTCGGATTGCGAAAGGGATCTGGGAGTTATGATTAGTAAGAATTTAAAACAAAAGGATCAATGCATAAATGTTCGTAATAAGGCAAATCGGACACTTGGATTTATTAATCGCAGCGTTAGTAACAAGACACCTGGTGTGGTTCTCAAGCTATATCTTGCTCTAGTTAGGCCCCATTTAGATTATGCAGTTCAGTTTTGGTCGCCATATTATAGAATGGATATAAATTCACTTGAACGTGTCCAGCGTAGGATGACTAAGTTAATTCCCCAAATTAGAAATCTTTCATATGAAGAAAGATTAACAAAGCTTAAGTTGCATTCACTGGAAAGGCGAAGAGTTAGGGGTGACATGATAGAGGTTTACAAGTGGATGAATGGACATAACCGGGGGGATATTAATAGGGTATTAAAAGTATCAACACAGGACAGAACACGAAACAATGGATATAAATTGGATAAGTTTAGATTTAGGAAAGACTTGGGTAAATACTGGTTCAGTAACAGGGTTGTTGATTTTTGGAACCAATTGCCGCGTAACATTGTGGAGGTGGGGTCCCTCGATTGTTTCAAGCACGGGTTGGACAAGTATATGAGTGGGATTGGGTGGTTATAGAATAGGAGCTGCCTCGTATGGGCCAATAGGCCTTCTGCAGTTACCTTTGTTCTTATGTTCTTATGTTCTTAGATGGTGTTGAGATTGCGAAGTCGGATTGCGAAAGGGATCTGGGAGTTATGATTAGTAAGAATTTAAAACAAAAGGATCAATGCATAAATGTTCGTAATAAGGCAAATCGGACACTTGGATTTATTAATCGCAGCGTTAGTAACAAGACACCTGGTGTGGTTCTCAAGCTATATCTTGCTCTAGTTAGGCCCCATTTAGATTATGCAGTTCAGTTTTGGTCGCCATATTATAGAATGGATATAAATTCACTTGAACGTGTCCAGCGTAGGATGACTAAGTTAATTCCCCAAATTAGAAATCTTTCATATGAAGAAAGATTAACAAAGCTTAAGTTGCATTCACTGGAAAGGCGAAGAGTTAGGGGTGACATGATAGAGGTTTACAAGTGGGTGAATGGACATAACAAAGGGGATATTAATAGAGTATTAAAAGTATCAACACAAGACAGAACACGAAACAATGGGTATAAATTGGATAAGTTTAGATTTAGGAAAGACATGGGTAAATACTGGTTCAGTAACAGGGTTGTTGATTTGTGGAACCAATTGCCGCGTAACATTGTGGAGGTGGGGTCCCTCGATTGTTTCAAGCATGGGTTGGACATGTATATGAGTGGGATTGGGTGGTTATAAATAGGAGCTGCCTCGTATGGGCCAATAGGCCTTCTGCAGTTGCCTTTGTTCTTATGTAACGTGGTGGAGGTGGTGTCCCTCGATTGTTTCAAGCGCGGGTTCGACAAGTATTTCAGTAGGATTGGGTGGTTATAGAATAGGAGCTGCCTCGTATGGGCCAATAGGCCTTCTGCAGTTTCCTTTGTTCTTATGTTCTTATACCCATTGTTTCGTGTTCTGTCTTGTGTTGATACTTTTAATACCCTATTAATATCCCCTTTGTTATGTACATTCACCCACTTGTAAACCTCTATCATGTCACCCCTAACTCTTCACCTTTCCAGTGAATGCAACTTAAGCTTTGTTAATCTTTCTTCATATGAAAGATTTCTAATTTGGGGAATTAACTTAGTCATCCTACGCTGGACACGTTCAAGTGAATTTATATCCATTCTATAATATGGCGACCAAAACTGAACTGCATAATCTAAATGGGGCCTAACTAGAGCAAAATATAGCTGATGAACATAAGAACCAACTGAAGAACATAAGAACGAAGCTGAAGAACATAAGAACTGAGTGCCTGTGCTACCGGCACTTTTCATTTCTTTATAAATATTGAATTCCGTGAATCTGGACCCGGGGCCGAGTGCATGTGTATGTTTTCAATTTCTTTTTCAAAGTCTGGTACACTTGTGTTGATATCAGTATTATTTACAGGGGTTTAGATATCCCGCATATCCCGCATTGTTTGGATCGTCCATTTTCATGTTGTTTATTGGAGTGCTAAGCATGTCCTCATACTGCTTTTTTTGGATATCACTAATTTCTTTGTCATCCTCCGAGTATGAACCTTCACTTGTACGAATAGGTCCAATACTGACAGTGGTTTTTGTTTTGATTTCGCATACGTGAAGAAGTATTTTGGATTTTTCTTCATTTCCTGAATTGCATTTTCCTTGCTCTCCAGTTTGATATGAGTGTTTTAATTTCCACTCGATTTCTTCAATCTCCCTATTTAAATTATTTCTTCTTTTTTATTTCTGCTTTCTTACTCAACACATTAAGGAAAGCCACGAGGGAAAATAATATTTTAGATTTAGTGTTAACTAACAGTGAAACACAAATTAAGGACATCGAAATAGGGAGTGAGCTAGGGAACAGTGATCATAAAGAAATCAGATTTAGCATTGAATGGAATAGATCTGTAGGAGAAAATTCTGTTAAAGTGTCTGATTTTCGAAAAGCTGATAAGAATAACCTAAGAATTTTTTTGGTTCAAATAGATTGAAAAGTTTTGGGTCTAGGGTGTGGGCCGGTCTTGGAGCTAGATGTGAACCCAGCGATTGGTGACGTAAAAGGGATTTTCGATGGAAATTCAAAATATATCTATTTAAAAATATTCTAAGCAAATCCCAGGAATGTAGTATACCATATAAATTGAATAGATCTAATACTAATGATCCAAAGTGGGTAACAAAGGATCTGAAGAACATTAAAGGTAAAAATAGAGCGTGGTGCAAAACGATTAAGAATGGGGGAGTTAGTTTAGAACAGGAATTCATACAATCAGCCCTGTTACCGAACCAGAAATACTTTTTCGGTTGTTGATTTGTAGAACCAATTACCACGTGACGTGGTGGAGGTGGAGTCCCACGATTGTTTCAAACGTGGGTTGGGCATGTATATGAGTGGGATTGGGTGGTTATAAATTGGAGCTGCCTCGTATGGGCCAATAGGCCTTCTGTAGTTACCTATGTTCTTATTTATAAACAGGACCTGCTTCTTATGGGCCAGTAGGCTTTCTGTAGGTACTTTTATTCAAATGTTCTTATGTTCAGTTCAGTTTTGGCCGCCGTTTGGTTATGCGGTAATTATAACCAATTACCGCATAACATTATAGAAGTTGGATCCCTTGATTGTTACAATCGTAGGTTAAAAATTCATTTGAATGAAATTGGATCTAAATAAATAGGAGCTGCCACGCATGGGGCCAATAGTCCTTCTGCAGTTATCTTTATTCTTATGTTCTTATGAAACGTCGTCGATTCTTAATTTTCTGCAGTGTGGTGAGGTCATCACGGAGGTCTTCACCTCACTGACCCACCTGATGTGTCCTATAAAATGGCTCAAATAATAGCATTTTTTGTTTACGGGCTCACCATAGCCCGTGCTACATTGACGCTTCGTTCTGAGTAGCTAAATCTGAAACAACAGCAGTTTTACATAACGCTCTCATCATTAAGTTGGCCTTCGTCAAAATTGTTAACCTCGTACACGAATGGACGCCACACAGAATTTTGCTGACTTAAAGAAGGCAATTGAAGTCAATAACTTCAATCAATTCCTCATAGCCGTGTCGAAGATCGACAGCTCAAGAATCATTGGTGCGCAATTAGCACAAGCAATGAAATCGATGGAAAACAATTTTGATGTTTTTGCATATCAAAATCTCAACCGAGAACATTTTGCCTTAATGAAAGCTGAACTAGGAGTATTTTGGGCTATAACTATCGCCACGTGTCTGAATCAGAAGCCTGTTACGATGACAGGCCAATGGGAGAGCGTCCTCTTGAATATTATCAATCTTATAAAACACTGGGATCAGAAAACAAACTTGGATCTAAGTTTAATATTTTCAGATGCATTGAAACCCTGGGCACTACGACTGTTTTCTGATCACAAGTTATGTCCAAATGTGGACCTTCGTTTGGAAATTCTTCGTTTAATTAGTATATGGCCCGGACATTATCTGCAGGATACTGTATCGGGTAAGCAGGTAGCTGCTGGGTTGGTTAATATGAGCACCTACCTTAATTTAAATCATCACAGATTCGTGACCGGTGGTTCTCGAACCAGTCTCTTTTATCCTCTTCACAAAGTGCTGATCCACCTTCATAAATACGGTCACCTAAATGATGTTGTTGTGACCGCCGTCCGCCAGGTGAGAAATTTACAAGTCGGACCAGAAGTAATTTTCTTCAACCGCCTGGTACTGCTCCTGACCCAAGAAACAGAGGAAACTCAAAAGTTGTATCTTAAATTGAATATGAGTGCTTCGAACACTGCAAGTACGTATTATGCTATCGTCCACCTATTGCAGCTTTTGGTTGCTGCACAACCTACGATGTCGGCTTATGCGTGTCCTGGTCTGGCCCAAGCTGCTATAAATTCCTTGGTTACAATTACAACTTCTTTTGTTGCAGTAAGTAATATGTTACGAGTTGAAGATCAAAACACTTACAGTCACCTCGTCTCAAATATCGATAACATATATCAAGTGTGGTCAGTTCTAGGGAAATCATCTTATATTTATCGAGTTCTGATATCTAACTACGCTCAAAGTTTGGCTAATATCAACCTCAGAGCGGCAGAGTCTGGGATCTCGTTCCACAATTTCCCAACAACATGCGAGGATTCGATAGAGGAGTGTCCAGAGGAGTTTGTGGACAGCGTGACACAGTGTGTGATGGAGTCGCCGGTGCTGCTACATTCGTCCAAGATGGTGGTGGATGATTCGACACTGGTGCATTTGCTGCTGGTGTCTCCCTCAGACCCTTTCACACGGTGTCCTCTGGACATCGGCTCTTACAGTCGCCTGCCGAACCTCCAGGCAGACATTGCTGCCTGGAGGAACACCACCAGTGGCATCCTCCCTACATCTACTGAAGAGGATGGTGAGAATGCTAAAGAAGTAATAGAAAATGCTGCCTATGAGACTGAAAATTCAACAAACATGAGCGAGAATATTACTGGCATGACCCAGAGCACAACAGTCATGAGCTCAAGTCCTACTGACAGGGAACGATGCCCGTTATGTATCTTGCTGTTTCAATTTCGTTATATTTGATTTTTATAATTTACAATTTATTTTTTTAAATATTTGTATTTTAGTGTATATAATTTTTAGTTTTAATAAGTATGTGTGTAATGGATAATTATATAAAAATATTTTAAATACAACCTAGAAATAAAATTTTGTTGAATTTTTGTAATATCATTATCCTGTATTTGTTAAATCATGGCTTTACCGATTATGGGTAACTTGCACGATGCACAGGTAAGAGTATATGAATAAAAAGATATAGTCATCTTACTCGTTATCTGTTAGAAAAAAAAAGAAATATGTTGCTTGTTAATCAGAAAATCTTTGGACCAAGGGATATATTTCCCATAGATTATAAATGTGCAAATGTCACCCATATTTTCCAGAAAGACAGAAAGAGCTCGGCAGAAAACTACCGTCCGATCAGCTTGGCATCACACCAAGCTTGGTAAGTTCATGGAGAGACTCAGGGAAGGAATCATCCACCATCTCAGAGAACAATCTTGTAAAATAGACACAACAAGGGATTGCTAAGAGATCCTGCCTTGCACAAACCTGCTCACATTTCAGGAAATGGTAACCAGTTGCTACTACTTATTTTAAAAGTCCAATTATTCTACAATGACAGCTAAGCTTGTCTATTTATATAATTAATCATTCTTGAAATAGTAGAAAAATCATACTAACAAAATTTATAAATAATTTAATTTTGACTAGGTAGAACACGGAAATAACCCTCAAGTTTGTGAAGGGGATAAAACTAGATTAGTGGGATAAAATTATTCAGCCCATTCTCTAAAGAAATAATTGAATACCAAATTAAATATAATTAATTTAATAAATAATTATTAAATAATATAAATCCTGCTGGTAAATTTTGAATCTTCGAACCGGCATCATGATTATGCTCCACAAATGAACCAGTACAATCAATCAACAAAATAAAATAACCAGTGAAAGCAGGCGGCTAAAATAACAGAATCCTAATCTTTTCAATTCTCTGCAATGTTAGTGAATGAAGTTGTTAATGAAAACATTTATTCACAGCAGTATTCACACAGAAATCATAATAGGGTGATATATCAGACAAACAAGGGCCTTGTGGATTTGTTTATAGCAGTATTATTTTCGCCAACCTCAATAGGTAATTACCTAATAAATACGTTTGTAATGTTGGTAATTAGCAAATTTCTTGCTAATTACCAACCTCAAGTAGGTAATTAGCAAAATAAAGACCTAATTATCTACTACCAATTAATACGGAACGTATTAAATGCACCAATCACAAAAATTATAACTTCACTTTCGTCGAGTTTTATCAACGGAATTTTGTTGTTTTAGTTCTGTGGAGAGATAGCAAATTAATTAATAAATATTAGTGAAAGAAACTGCTGCTGATAAATACAAACACTTGATTGATGTTCAAGGTAGTTGTTGTGGGCCATAGTCAAGTGACCAGACAACTTGCTACTATAACTGAAGTTTAGGTAAGAATATTTAGATCTATTTACTGGTCTATTATTACGAGCGTAATAATAGACCAGCTCGTAATTTCAATAACAATTCCATCTTAACAGCAGCTGTACAATTATCTACCTGGGAGATAACAGGATGCATGACAGCATGACATACATCCTCTCACGTACACCAACAAACGTAGCCAACACCCAAAAGAAACTATTTCCACGATCGTGTTTACTCTAATGGAATCCCGAAATCCTTTTGAAAATAACCGTCGAGGGGTGAGTGCTGAGTTTTAGACACTTACTGTGAATAATATAAATTATTGTATCAGAAGGCGAGTACGTATGGGTGAATGTTATATCCACTCTACAGCTCAACTATTCCCTGAGAATTTATCTCCAGACGGAGTATACCTTTACAAGTACTCTCCTGCTACGAGGAGAGACTACGGGAATTAAACCTCACGAGACAAGAGTTAGAGGGGACAAAATCACCACATACAAGATTCTCAGAAGAATTGATTGGGTAAATAAATAAAATAATTTTAAACACAAGGAGCACACGCACTCGTTGACACAGGTGGAAATTGAGTGCCCAAATGAGCCATAGAGACGTTACAAACAATTTTTTCAGCGACAGAGTAGTAGACAAATTGAATGCATTAGGAAGTCATGTGGTGCAGGCTGACGCCATACACAACTTTAAGTGTATATATGATAGAGCCTATTAGGCTCAGGAACCTGTACATTAGCAGGCGATGAGTCACAATAAGGTAGCTGAAGAATGTTGACCAGTCCACACATTAGGTGTGTCGGCGATGGAAAGGTCCAGGACGACGAAGTTTCGGCCCGTCCTGGACCATACTCAAGTCGATTACGACTTGAGAATGGTCCAGGACGGACCGAAACATCGTCGTCCCTTAACCTTCTAGTGTGTGGTCTGATCAACAACCTGGACATTGATTGATTGACCGTTGAGAGGCGGGACCAACGAGCCAGAGCTCAACCCCCACAAGTTAAGTTAGTATTAGCGTATGTGACTAATAAATTAATAAACACTATCAAATATTACCAGAGGTTGATGAGAGACTACCAACATTAGTTCAATTTATATTTCTCAAAGTAAAAGACTTAAAGTATTTAAAATATATTAAAAAAACATAAATATGTATGGCACTTTGCTATTGCAAAATTATATAAAGAACTAGAACAAAGGAGGATCTTCCCCCTATCTTAAGAACAGAAGAACAAAGGCAAATGCAGAAGGCCTATTGGCCCAAACGAGGCAGCTCCTATTTATAACCACCCAATCCCACTCATATACTTGTCCATCCCGCGCTTGAAACAATCGAGGGACCCCACCTCCAGCACGTTACGCGGTAATTGGTTCCACAAATCAACAACCCTGTTACTGAACCCAAGTCTTTCCTAAATCTAAACTTATCCAATTTATACCCATTGTTTCGTGTTCTGTCTTGAGTTGATACTTTTAATACCCTATTAATATCCCCTTTGTTATGTCCATTCACCACTTGTAAACCTCTATCATGTCACCCCTAACTCTTCGCCTTTCCAGTGAATGCAACTTAAGCTTTGTTAATCTTTCTTCATATCAAAGATTTCTAATTTGGGGAATTAACTTAGTCATCCTACGCTGGACACGTTCAAGTGAATTTATATCCATTCTATAATATAGCGACAAAAACTGAACTGCATAATCTAAATGGGGCCTAACTAGAGCAAGATATAGCTTGAGAACCACACCAGGTGTCTTGTTACTAACGCTGCGATTAATAAATCCAAGTGTCCGATTTGCCTTATTACGAACATTTATGCATTGATCCTTTTGTTTTAAATTCTTACTAATCATAACTCCCAGATCCCTTTCGCAATCTGACTTCGCAATCTCAACACCATCTAGCTCGTATCTTGTAACTCTACCATCATTACCTAACCTCAGAACTTTACTTTATCAGCATTAAACTGCATCTGCCAATCCTTCGACCATTTCAAAACCCTATCTAGATCAACTTGAAGTGATAGTGAGTCCTCCTCCGAATTAATTTCCCTACCGATTTTCGTATCATCGGCAAATTTGCCAATGTTGCTACTCAAACCTGAATCTAAATCATTTATATATATTATAAACAACAAAGGTCCCAGGACAGAGCCTTGAGGCACTCCACTTACAACATTTTCCCACTCTGACTTGATTCCATTTATACTAACTCTTTGTTTCCTTTGGTATAGCCATGCCCTAATCCAGCTTAATATAGCACCCCCAATACCAGGAGACTATCTTTTTAATCAGTCTTTCATGTGGCACTGTATCAAAAGCTTTGCTAAGTCAAGGTACGTTGTGTCAAGGTACACAATCCCTTGATACATCACAATCCTTACCACTATCAACTGCCTCAACTATGCTAGAATAAAAAGATAACAAATTTGTTAAACATGAACGGCCTTTTATAAAACCATGTTGCGACTCAATTATTAATTTATGTTTTTCAAGATGAAGACGAATTTTATTTGCTATTATAGATTCGAGTAACTGTCCCACAATAGACGTTAGGCTAATTGGTCGATAGTTAGACGCAAGTGATCTATCTCCTTTCTTAAAAACTGGTATCACATTAGCAACTTTCCAAAACTCTGGCACTCTGCCTGACTATTGATTTATTAAATATGGTTGACAGTGGGTCACAAAGCTCCTCTTTGCATTCTTTAAGCACCCTAGCAACCACTTCATCCGGCCCTGGGGATTTGTTTGGTTTGAGTTTTACTATTTGTTTAAGAACATCCTCCCTGGTAACTGCTAAACTCGTCAACCTGTCCTCGTCCCCACCCACATAGACTTGTTCGGCTGAAGGCATATTGTTAAGTTCCTCTTTAGTAAATACAGATACAAAATATTTATTAAAAGTACTACTCATCTCTTCATCACTATCTGTTATTCGACCTGTCTCAGTTTTTAATGGACCTATCCTTTCCCTAGTCTTAGTACGATATAACTGAAAAAACCCTTTAGGATTTGTCTTTGCTTGCCCTGCTATGTGAACTTTATAGTTTATTTTTGCTTTCCTTATCTCTTTTTTAACATTTCTAACCAGTTGTACGAATTCCTGTTCTAAAGTGACCTCCCCATTTGTAATCCTTTTGTAGCATTTGTAATCCTTTTGTACCTTTTTACCTATAAGGTTCTTCAAATTCTTTGTTATCCACTTTGGGTCATTAGTATTCGATCTATTCAATTTGTATGGTATACTACGTTCCTGTGCTTTGTTCAAATATTCTTAAAAAAAGTTATATATTGAATCCACATCGAAATCCCCATTTAAGTCACCTATCGCTGGGTTCATGTCTCGCTCCAAGACCGGCCCACATCCCATACCCAAGACTTTCCAATCAATTTGACCCAAAAAAATTCTTAGGCTATTAAAATCAGCTTTTCGAAAATCTGGCACTTTAACAGAATTTACAGGTCTGTTCCATTCTATGCTAAATCTGATTTCTTTGTGATCACTGTTCCCGAGCTCACTCCCTATTTCGATGTCATTAATTTGTGTTTCCCTGTTAGTTAACACTAAATCTAAAATATTATTTTCCCGCGTTGGTTCCTTAATGTGTTGCGTAAGAAAGCAATCGTCAAATAATTCTAGAAAATCTTCTGCTTCACTATTCCCTGTTTTGTTCAACCAGTTTATTCCACTAAAATTAAAGTCACCCATGACATAATTACTGTTAGATCTAGATGCTCTTGATATTTCATCCCATAGAAGCTTTGCTTCCATTCTGTCTAAATTTGGTGGCCAATATATAACTCGTATTATTAGCTTTTTCGTTTAATTCTATCCAAATAGTTTCTGTGTGTGGCTCAGTTTTGATTCCCTCTTTGAGACTACATTTCAAATTGTCCCTAACATATATGGCTACTCCACTTCCTCGTCTAATATATCTATCTGTGTGAAATAGTTTAAATCCATTTATTTGATATTCAGCTAATAGTTCTCTATTTTCTACATTCATTCACGTTTCGGTAAGTGCAATAATATCTATTTTTTTCTGTGCAGACAAGAGCATTTAATTCGTTAATTTTATTTCTTAGACTTCTACTGTTAGTGTAATATACCCTAAGTGAATTGTTATTTTGAGGCCCTTCTCTTTCCCTGATCATTTTGCCAATTCATTTCTCCTACAAACACATACTTTTATTACCTCCTTCCTCCAAATCAATTCCCATACCTCTATCTACTAACAGTTTAAACCCAAACAAACACCTCTAACCTCCTCTCTAACCAAACAAACACCTCTAATTGCCTCGTAGGACTTAATTACAGCTAGGATATATATAAACGTGTAAAACACTTCTTCCAACGAGTTCGCAACAGCAACAACCCCAGCTCTTGATAGATGCACCCCATCACGAGCATACATTTCATTTCTTCCATAGAAGTGTTCCCAGTTGTCTATTGCATTTGATTTGCAATATCTTTCCAGCCGGCAATTGACACCAATTGCCCTTGACATTCATTCATTTCCCACTCCCTTTCTTGGAAGAATGCCACATATGATCGGGATTCCTCCCTTGCTCCTAACTAATTCAATGGCTGTCCTGAATCTCTGTATTAGTTCCTCACTCCTAACTCGCCCAACATCATTACCCCCTGCACTAATACAAATAATGGGTTTGTTTCCATTTCCCGTCATAATATCATTCATGTTACCAACAATATCACCAATTCCAGCTCCCGGATAGCAAACCCTTAATTTGTTCACTCTATCTCTGGCACAAAACGTTCTGTCTAAATACCTCACCTGGGAATCTCCTACAACCAATCTTCACTGTAGGGGGAAGATCTGCCTTCCATTTCAAAAGGTTTTTAAATTTGTTATCTTTGTTTTTGTTTTTTTTCTTGTTTTAACTCTTATTATTTTATGTACTCCATACTCCCTTGTTCCATTGTTCACTGGCTTGCCTGTGTCCTCTAGTATAAACTTTTCTTTCAGTGTTCCTGAATCAACCTAAATCATTTTTATGATATTCAGCTATCACATTATCATATACAGTTTTTTGCTAGATTTATATCCCAAATGTATTTAGTGCAATAATACAAATTTTCAGTTTCCCTTAAAAATTATGTAGTAAAATGATGTTTATATTTATAATATCAATAAACGGACTTATGAAAACAGAGCGGCAACAGATTATAGAGACAAACTCGACATACAAGGTCCATGAAAATTCAATAAAAAAAGAAAGGTTATAAGAACGTTTATGTTACTTGAAAATAAATAAGTAAAAAATAAAGTCAATGGGTCTGCCATCTGTGGCCGAGGTTGACATCAACCAATTTTATTCAAAATTAGCACCCTTACAGATAAGCTTACGTGCAGTCAGGTGTATTAGTTTCATGCAAATCGTCTGATAAACAAATAAGATTTTTTTTTTATTTTATTAGCAATTTTTTGGGGAATAAAACTAGTTATTTATTTAAAAAAAACTAATTATTCATTTATTATATGCTATTTTGATAGCTGAGAGTCATAGACATTATTTCAGCTGACACTTGCTTTTGATGTTTATTTTTGACCATTTTCGAAATTTTTTGACACATAATTCAATATTTTTTTCCCCTTCCTATTTATGCTACGATGCTGAGACTTGTACCAGATGAAACTCTTTTCATTTTCCACTAGTCAAAAAAGTTTGATTCAAATCGAACTAGTTTTCATTTATTGCATATATTTTTGTTAATTTGAAACCCATATCCCATAAGGAATCTTATCATAAACAACAACCTCAACAAATATCATGTCATTCTGGGTGGTGACTTCAATATTGACCTTGGGCAACAAAATAGCCCTCAAGTCGACTATTTCCTTAACAGCATGAACTCTTGTATGCTCATCCCCGCAATAAGCAGGTCCACCCGATTCACTCAAACATCCGCTACTTCCCTGGATCATTTATGGACCAACATAACAGCTCTTCCTACATCAGGTATTATCACTGACAGAATAACTGACCAATATCCTACCTTCCTCGTTGCGAACATGGCCATAACACCACCAGATAACAAGAAAATAACCTTTAGGCTACACAGTGAAGCAGCAATAGGCAGTCTCACAAATGCCCTGCACAATATAAACTGGGAATCTGAATTTAATAATTAACATGATATAAATTCATTAACTAACCTCTTCCTTTCCAAAATCCTAAGCCTTTTAAATACATATTGTCCTCTCCTCACCAAGCAAATAACTAGCAAAAATGTTAATAATCCCTGGGTCATTATTGGCATACTCAAAGCAATCGACAAGAAACGTGAATATATACAAAACTTAGGATTGGCCTAGTTGCAACTGAAGTAGTTAAGAGGTACTCGTCAGTGCTTACCAGTATAATAAGAAAAGCAAAATTTTCCAAAAGCACATGGTAAGCCATCTCTAACATCCTAGAAGCTAAACAAGAAGCATAACCAGATAAAAATCTCCAAGGATGGTTATACACCTGCAACAGATCTTGAAACAGCAACTGAATTTAATAGCTTATTTCATCGATTGGTGCTAACCTTGCTCTAAAAATCCCACAGACTCAAATACATGTTACCATATATCTTCCAGGCAGCTACCTCTTCTCTTCTCTTCACCGATGAGCCCTACAGATGTTGTGTCTATCATTCACTCACTAAAAACCAAAGCTGGGAACACTAGTTAAATACCATCCATGGTATACAAGAGTGCCTCCCATGCCCTTGCACCACCCATAGCTTTTCTGTTCAATAAATCTCTAGTGTCATACCTTCCCTAATATCCTTCAAAAAAGCAAGAGTAATGCCAGTTCATAAAGGAGGCAATATGTCAGACATAAATAACTACAGGCCCATATCAAATCTATGGCTGAATATTATTATCAAAAATAATATTTAATAATTTTGAATATTATTATTATTTAATAATAATATAAAAAATATTATCATAATTTATTATAAAAAAATATTTGAAAAAATTATTTACAAACAGCTCTACTTCTATCTCGTAAAATTTATTATACTAAGTCCCTGTCAGTTTTACTTCCGCTCCCAAAAGAGTACCTATGATGCAATTGTTAGTCTGCTTGACTTATCTACTCAGCCGTTGACAAAGGTGACTTTCCGATTGTACTCTTCATTGACCTGAGAAAGGCTTTTGATACTGTTAACTATAACTACCTCTTACTTAAACTCCACCATTATGGAATCCGAGGTCTTGCCCTGAACAATATCCGATCCTATCTTAGTGTTAGATACCATTTCAATATGAAAGAAAAGTTTTTACTAGAGGACACAGGCAAGCAAAAATTTAAAAACCTTTTCAAAAGAAAGGCAGAGCTAGATAATAACACTCTGGTAGGGGGAAGATGGTAATCCTCCTATGTTTAATTCCAGTTTCAGGGGGAGAGTTATTAGGTCATTTGCAGGATGAGCAGAGATACGAAATCCAGGTCCTGTTAGGGTGTTACGAACCGAAGTTCATCTTCGGAGCACGGAGCAGCGACATTAACGCAATCTGTGAGTCCGCTCCCGAAACCCCCCACAAAATAGACAACGCCATCTAGTGATGACGGGAATATACTGGCAATAGGCGCTAGATTCCTGTCCTAGTCGGCTCGTGAGGTGCTGACCTCTGGTGAGGTGACGCTTGGAAAAGCAGCGCCATCTATTGAGCGACAGGGTGTACGTCTATGTCAGCCAGTAAGTGATCTTTCCTAGTGGTTCCATGTAGTGTCCCAGTGTACTGATGACGTGTCTGTATTCACAGAGTTAACGTAGGGCTGCTGTGATGTACGAAGAGTCAGTCTACCCAAGTCTGCTTTACACCAGTCTACTTTAAAGAAGCAGTGAGCTGCCGCCGGACGAGAACTGTAGAGTGTTCAACTGTCTGCCTGTGGAGAGGCAGGAGTAAATCAAGAGTAAATCTCCTCAGTCTTCTAATGCACACGCAATACACAAAATCTGCCAATACGACAACCATCGTATTTCTCTTTCCGGAGTGTAACTCAGGAAATCTAAACAATAAAAACCGCAAAAGATTCAACTAATATCAGCACCACAAACTTCCACAATATAATTTTATCAACACAAGACATAAAACGAAACAATGGGTTTAAATTGGATAAGTTTAGATTGAGGAGAGACTTTGGTAAATACGGGTTCGGTAACAGGGTTGTTGATTTGTGGAACCAATTACCGCGTAACGTGGTGGAGGTGAGGTCCCTTGATTGTTTCAAACGTGGGCTGGACATATATATGAGTGGGATTGGGTGGTTATAAATAGGAGTTGCCTCGTTTGGGCCAATAGGGCTTCTGCAGTTACCTTTGTTCTTAATACGACTTTTCAGCCAGTCAACCAACACCACAGAACGACGACAAAAATACACATGCATCCGACTCTGCAATCCCCAGTAAGGAAAGACGATAATTCGTAGGGAGCGACTGGTATAGGTTGCTCTTTGAGCTAATGTGCTAAATTCTAGCACATTAGGCTCTAAAGACCTTGGAGATCTGACCACACGGCACCCCAGATGTCGGAAAACTGACACAACACACTTACATACTAACTTGTAACCGTCATAAGATGTTGTTCATTTACCTGAACAAATCATTTACAAACACAATCACTGAGAAGGGTGTCGACGAAATACATGCAGACTTTGCTATGCAATCCCTTTGGGAATCTCTGCCAGCAGACTTTAAGATTATGGTTCTTGAAAGAAAAAAGAACCAGACAAATCCTCGTCTCCTACGTAACATTGCACAGATGCATATAGAAGCAAACTTGGCATTCGACAGCTTCACTTACTTCACAGATGGATCAGTAGACCAGCAGGGACAAGAAACCGGAGCTGCAGTTAAAGCAAGAAACTCTATAAATAGTTGGAGACTCTCAAATGGGTGTTCGACTTTACAAACAGATGCTAGCCATTCAGAAGGCTTTGGAACATGCTCTTGCTGAACACCGACAACATGTTATCATAAATACAGATTCGAGAACCGCCATTGAAACCTTGCAACAAGAACACATATGTGATAACATATATCTGATCACAAATGTCAGGTCATTAATGCCAACACTTAAACGACAAGGCCGACGGGTACTTATCAACTGGGTGCCAAGTCATGTAGGAATAATAGGAAATGACATTGCAGACGAAGCTGCAAAACTTGCAATTAAGAGAAGAAATGTAGACATTTACATACCACAGTGTCTATCACAGATTAAGACAGTAATTAGAAACAGAGCAATGCAAAAGATGTACAGTGACCACAACACAGCAGTTGCAACACCAGGATCTGCAGGTTGTACAAGAATTCAACCAAATACGAACCACTTAGTTTGATGAAAGGGAGCAGTAGAACAACAGAAGTACACTTACATCGCATCAGGCTTGGATACCCATGTGCATGGGAAATATGCTTACAGGTTCCGGAAGATGAGAGAAAATGTCAGCACTGCGGATAAATGCCCGACAGACCACTGGAACATTATCTAACACAGTGCACAGTTACAAACCCATTAAGATTTCAACTTAGATTCAAACCTTCTGTACACTGCAGAAGAAGTTGTTAAACACATATGGCAAAGTCATACTGAAGCGACAACACGAGTCGTAAATACTCATACTCCGTCCAAGTAAAACAGAAACAAGCAACACTTAGTGGGCCAGCCAGAGGCTTAGGGCCCGCGCAGGAATATCCCTGCAAAAAAGAAGCAATTGGGCCACACACACTGGACAACAGTGTACAGTGGGCCATACATTGGACAACAGTGTACAGCGGGCCACACACTGGACAACGGTGTACAGTGGACCACAAACCACACACTGGCCAACAATGTACAGTGGCCCATACATCACACATTGGCCAACAGTGTACAGTGGCCCATACATCACACACTGGACAACAGTTTACAGTTCGCCACCAACGACAGTTGAAAGAGGGTTAGAATCCTCGCTGACCTGAAACACGAAACACCGATCAACAAACTCCCTCCGAATTTCACTGCGAAGATGTAACGTAATCAGGGAGACACACTATTCTAAGCATCCTCACAGAATCAAGCACACCAAACCACGTCCATCGCCAGGAACGAAGAGTGACCCAACTACAAAACCCATTCAAATTACTCACTGGCACACCAGTCGCCACCGCAGAATCCTCTAATACCTCCATCACATACACTATGTATCTTATCTTCTTGAGATGATTGCTGGGCTTTAGTGTCCCCGCGGCCCGGTCCTCGACCAGGCCTCCACCCCCAGGAAGCAGCCCGTGACAGCTGACTAACACCCAGGTACCTATTTTACTGCTAGGTAACAGGGGCATAGGGTGAAAGAAACTCTGCCCATTGTTTCTCGCCGACGCCCGGGATCGAATCCGGGACCACAGGATCACAAGTCCAGTCCGCTCGGCCGACCGGCTCCCTAATGTAGGCGTTATTTGCCACAAACACCTTGGTATCATCCGCAAATCCGTATACCAGGCCCACCAACCAATTAGGAAACCTAGGAGAGACTAAACAGGGATGAGCCTTAAAAGCTTTATTCAAAGGTCATAGGAATAGAATTACCTTTGACCATAGAATTATTTAGGAGCAAGGGATGAATCCCGGTCATATTTGGCATTCTTCTAAAAATGGGAGTTGAAAATAAATGGTTGTCGATGGCACTTGTCGTCAGTTACCGACTGGACAAATATTGTAAATTAAATGCAATATTCTTCATTGATAACTAGGAACACTTTTTTGGTAGGAATGACACATATGCTCGAGATGGGATGCATTTATGTAGAGCTGGGGTTGTTGTTGCCAACTCGTTGGAACCTGTGGTTGAAGGGTTTTGTTTGGGTTAAAACTGTTAATAGATAGTGGTCTGGGAATTTATATGGAGAAAGGAGACAATAAAAATATGTGTTGGTAGGGGAGAAAAAATGGCCAAATGAACAGGGAAGGAGAAGGGCCTCAATATACCGATAGACTTGAGGTTTATTACACAAACAGTAGGAGTCTAAGAAACATAATAAACGATTTAAATGCTCTTGTTTGCACAGAAACAATATATATTATTGCATTTACCAAAGCATGGATGAATTTGGAAAACAGAGAACTATTAGCTGAATATCAAATAAACGGATTTAAACTGTTTCACACAGATAGCTATATTAGACGAGAAAGGGGCAGTAGCCATATACGTCAGGTAAAATTTGAAATGTAGTCTGAAAGTTGGAATCAAAACTGAGTCATACACAGAAACTATTTGGCTAGAATTAAACTAAATAGCTAGAAATTAGTGTGATTTCTGTGTGTAATGCGTATTATAGGAGTTATATTCAGGCCACCAAACTTAGACAGAATGGAAGCAAAGCATCTATGGGATGAAATATGTAGCGCATCTAGGTCTATCAGTATTTGTGTTATGGGTGACTTTAATTTAGTGGAATAAACTGGTTTAACAGAACAGGAAATAATGAAGCAGAAGATTTTCTAGAATTAATTGACGAGTGCTTTCTTACGCAACACATTAAGGAACCAACGCGAGAAAATAATATTGTAGATTTAGCGTTAACTAACAGGGACACATAAATAAATTACATCGAAATAGTGAGTGTGCTAGGGAACAGTGATCACAAAGGAATTAGATTTAGTATAGAATGGATTAGATTTGTAAGTGAAAATTCTGTTAACGTTCCAGAATTTCGAAAAGCTGATTTTAATAGGTAAAGAAATTTTTGGCTGAGAAATTGATTGGAAAGTCTTGGGCTTGGGGGATAGCACAGTCTTGAAGCGTGATATGAACCCAGCAATAAGTGCTGTAAAAGTGGATTTCGATGTGGATTCAAAATATAACTTATTTAAAAATATTCTAAGCAAAGCACAGGACCGTAGTATGCCATACAAATTGAATAGATCAAATACTAATGACACGTAATGGATAACAAAATATCTGAAGAGCCTTATAGGTAGAAAGAGAGTTTGATACAAAAGGATAAAGAATGAGGACGTCAGTTTAGAACAAGAATTCGTCAAACTAGTTAGAAATGTTAAAAAAGAGATAAGAAGGGCAAAAAGAAACTATGAAGTTCGCATTGCAGGGCAAGCAAAGACAAATTGAAAAGAGTTTTTCCAGGTATTTTGAACAAAAATTAGGGAAACATTAAGTCCATTCAAAACTGGGACAGGTCAGATTCCTGATAACGTCGAAGAGATGAGTGGTATTTTTAATAAATATTTTATCTCTGTATTTACTAAAGAGGAACTTAACATTAAGTCTTCAGCCGAACAAGTCTATGTAGGTGGGGAAGAGGACAGGTTGACTAGTTTAGAATTTACCAAGGAGGATGTTATTAAACAAATAGTGAAACTCAAGCGAAACAAATCCTCAGGACCAGACGAAGTGTTTGCCAGGGTTTTAAGGAATGCAAAGAGAAGCTTTGCGAGCCATGGTCTACCTTCTATATATATATAAAAATGGAAACGTTCGTTTGTTCAAAATCGCTAATCTCAGAAAGTTCTTCACCGATTGCTTTGAAATTTTCACACAATGTTCCATTCGTATCTGAGCAGGTTTTTATATACTTATTATATTGATGTCACGTCTGTGACGAAAAAACATGCTCTTTTTGAAAAACAGTTTTTATGTGGTTTTCATGTGAGAGAAATCTTCGAAACCTCTTTACCGATTACTTTGAAATTTTGACACGACGTTGCATTCGAATAGGCGCGTGTTTCTATACACTTACAATATACATGCCTTACCTGTGACCGGAGTAAACATGCTGTTTTTGAAAAACATCGCAATACTAGGCCAACAATAAAAACAATACTAGCAATACTAGGCCAACACATGGCCGGGTATTGCGTTGATTGCTGTAATTGTTTTGTTTACTTTCCGCTTAAGGTCTTCTACGGGGTTCCTCGTGATTCGTTGAAATTTGGAGTCGTCACTTAGGATGTCGCTAATTTTGTTCATGTATTCATGGCCCCGTAGAAGACCTTAAGCGGAAAGTAAACAAAACAATTACAGCAATCAACGCAAAGAAAGGTAGTGTGCATTTCAATAAACTTCAAGGCGACTATGGCTTAGGATATGCCTACGGCAATGTTAAGACGCATAAACCAGGTAACCCACTACGCCCTATAATCAGCCAAATACCAACCCCAACTTATCACCTGGCAAAGAAACTCAATGAACTCCTAACTCCATACACTCCAAGTAAGTTTAGTCTACAATCATCAGCAGATTTCCTAGAATTGATCAAATCTACCCAGCCCGATGGAATCATCGCTTCCCTGGACGTTGAATCCCTTTTTACCAACGTCCCAGTCGACACAACCATAGGAATGATACTGGACAGAGTATACAGAGACGAGAGCACCCCCAAATTAGACATACCTGAGCCACATTTGAAAAGTCTTCTCGAAGCATGTACAAAGGAAGCCCCTTTCATCAGTCCACAAGGAGACATGTATTTACAAATAGACGGAGTAGCAATGGGCTCCCCCTTAGGAGTTTTATTTGCTAATTTTTATATGGGAACCATCGAAGATAGGGTCTTCAGTAGCAGACAAAAACCAACTGTATACTGCCGTTATGTAGATGACATATTCGTAATAGTAAAAGACTCAGATGAACTAATTGACCTAAAAAGACACCTAGAGAGAGAGTCAGTACTCCGATTTACACATGAAAATAGTGAAAATAACAGTCTGCCATTCTTGGATGTACTAATAACAAAAACAGGAACCTCTTTAAGCACCAACGTATATACCAAGCCCACCAACATAGGATTATGCCTGAACGGTAGAAGTGAGTGCCCCCAAAGATACAAAGCCAGTGTTCTCAATGCTTATATTCGTCGAGCGCTTACCCACTGCTCTGAATGGAGCAACGTGAGTAGAGAGTTTGAAAGAGTAACTCAGGTATTGGTGAACAACGGATATAGCAACGCGGAAATAAACGCTGCTATAAGAAGACACTTGGACCGTTGGTATAATTCAGAACCTAGAACAGAAACCACAACACCCCCAATAAAATTATATTACAAATCAACCATGCACAGTGAACATATAAAAGAGGAAAGAATAATGAAAGAAATAATCCGTAAAGGAGTAAAAAGCACTACTCCTAACCAAAACATAAACCTGATAATATTCTACAAAACCAAGAAGACTTCCGAACTCCTTATCAAAAACAGCCCGAAGCCGACGGAGAACCCTCTACAGCAGTCAAGCGTTGTATACATGTACACTTGCCCCCACGAAGGATGTAACCTTCAATGTAAGTACATAGGTATGACGTCGACCAAGCTGACGAGGCGTTTGACATGCCATCTTCAATCTGGTGCCCCTAGGAATCACATGAGACAAGCCCATGACATTACTCTAACAAGAGAAATGTTGAACAAGAATACTTGCATAATAGACAAAACCCAAGATTCAAGAAGATTACAAATTCTTGAGGCAATTCACATAAGAATAGAGCGACCTACCATGAACACCCAAATCACGGAACTATTTACTCTACCCACCATGAGAGTAAGGACAAGACAAGAACATATCGATGCCAACACAGAAGACATAACATGTCCAACATAACAGGCCAATTACACTGGATTAATCTTTGTGTTTAGATAGGAGATGCCTCGTATGGGCCAATAAGCCTTCTGCAGCCCCTATGTTTATCCCTTATGTATCCCCCCATGTTTTCACCTTCATTGTATTATCACCTGACCTAATGCGGGTATAAAATCAACTAGTATTGTAAGATCTGTTCACTTGAGAATGAACCATGGAGGTTCGAAACGTCGTGCAAATTATACAAATAAGTGTAATACACTCTATAGTAAATCACTTCTTTTCTTCACCTTAAAAGTACGAAAATGAGTTTTGGAGAACTCCTATTTCAATTAAGCCCTGATGCTAAGAAAATAGTTAGAGGGATAGAAGCCCTAAACCAGAAAATAATAAATACAGAATATGCGGTCATATTCAATGAAACATGTTTGAAAGAAAAATATATATATATATATATATATATATATATATATATATATATATATATATATATATATATATATATATATATATATATATATATATATATATATATATATATATATATATATATATATATATATTGTTTGTGAGGGTACCACCTCTGGTGCCAATGTGGGGACCCATAGCCTCGGAGAAGAAAATAACAACTATTCGGAGGAGACCTTGTGGTTTCTCACTGAACACTAATATTATCTTCTCCTACCACCCCCATTCTTTTGTATGTACACATATATATTTACTTTATTTGAACTTTGTTACAAAAAAGGAGTTACATATGGGTTACAAAGATGGTTATCATAGGTTGTCGAGTTCCTCCAGCTCCTCAGATGGCGGGCAGGAACCCTGGATGCAGTGCGCATTTCCCCTCTGTATCGCCACACTGAGGCGCTGGAAAAGAAAGCTTGCAGCTCTTGGGTCCCTTGTTGTTTCAATGAGCCTAGAACCCAGTTCCTTCAAAAAACTGGTAGCACATTTACCCCAGGCGCCGAGTGTCTCAGAAGCAATGGGGACAAAATTGTAGTGGTGATCCAGTTCTCTATACTTACGGGATTTTGCTGCTTCCCTGTGGGTGGCAGCGCCACCTGGTTGTGCAACACTGAGGTTAATGTAGGTGTTAGCCAGGGTTGATACGCACGTGTAGTCCCATACCAACTGCTTGCCATTCTTCCAGGGGTTCACTGTGATACCATTCGGGCGACCAATAAGAGCATCAGAGTTACGAGGCGTTAGGTAACGGGGCTCTCTTTAAGCTGGGCATCCAGCTGTGGTGAGGCTCCTCTTGATGATGTCGTTAACTTCACTGTGCCTCGAGTGCCATCGCCCTGTGCTTTGGCAGAGTAGGCCATGGTGGCCGTACCTGTCAGCCACCACCTCGCCGCAAATACACCTATATCTGGTGTGGATTGGGGCAGCAAGGCGGAGGGCCACAGCAATTCGGAGGGCGTGTGGTGTGAGACGCGTGCCAGTTGCCGACATTGGGGTTACTAACAGGAAATCCCCTGCATGTTGTGCTGCTACTGCTGTGAGGCGAGCAATGTCGTGTTGTGTTGTTGCAGCACCCAGGCACTCTGCAGCAACTTGGTCTACAATGGGGCCATCCCAGCTGGATTGCTTGTGGGCTTTTGGGGATGGTGGTTGAGGTGATTGGCCTGCACGCTGTGCCTCTGTGGCACAGCGTGTAAAATTGGGATCATGTACACCTGCCAGCTGATGTAAGTGGGCAGGTAAAATTTCCTTCACAAGGTCGTCGGATGCTGATAAGGAGGACAGGAAGGCTGGAACAGCGATTTGCGTTGCTGTTCGAACTCCGAGGCCCCCAAGTCTTACGGGAAGAGAGGCTTGTTTCCACTGTAGGTCATCGAGAGAGAGGTTAAGGGCTTTTTCTAGCATTTATATATATATATATATATATATATATATATATATATATATATATATATATATATATATATATATATATATATATATAAGCCTATACTTGCATAAACCACAAGTGAAGATATACAATCTTTGGACAACACCCACCAGTGGGACTCGAACCCAGAAAGCACAACTACCTTCCAGTAGCTGGCATAACTAGTATGCTTTAACCCACTACGCCATCAGACCTTACAAAAGAAGTAGATAGTTCGAGATATATATCTCAAACATCTCTACCTCCCGAAGGCACCAGATGAGTGAGGGGTCAGTCTGCATTTTTCGTCAAGCCACTGTCAATGTGAGAGAACTCGTGTCCAGCTTATAAGCCTATACTTGCATAAACCACAAGTGAAGATATACAATCTTTGGACAACACCCACCAGTGGGACTCGAACCCAGAAAGCACAACTACCTTCCAGTAGCTGGCTTAACTAGTATGCTTTAACCCACTACGCCATCAGACCTTACAAAAGAAGTAGATAGTTCGAGATATATATCTCAAACATCTCTACCTCCCGAAGGCACCAGATGAGTGAGGGGTCAGTCTGCATTTTTCGTCAAGCCACTGTCAATGTGAGAGAACTCGTGTCCAGCTTATAAGCCTATACTTGCATAAACCACAAGTGAAGATATACAATCTTTGGACAACACCCACCAGTGGGACTCGAACCCAGAAAGCACAACTACCTTCCAGTAGCTAGCATAACTAGTATGCTTTAACCCACTACGCCATCAGACCTTACAAAAGAAGTAGATAGTTCGAGATATATATCTCAAACATCTCTACCTCCCGAAGGCACCAGATGAGTGAGGGGTCAGTCTGCATTTTTCGTCAAGCCACTGTCAATGTGAGAGAACTCGTGTCCAGCTTATAAGCCTATACTTGCATAAACCACAAGTGAAGATATACAATCTTTGGACAACACCCACCAGTGGGACTCGAACCCAGAAAGCACAACTACCTTCCAGTAGCTGGCATAACTAGTATGCTTTAACCCACTACGCCATCAGACCTTACAAAAGAAGTAGATAGTTCGAGATATATATCTCAAACATCTCTACCTCCCGAAGGCACCAGATGAGTGAGGGGTCAGTCTGCATTTTTCGTCAAGCCACTGTCAATGTGAGAGAACTCGTGTCCAGCTTATAAGCCTATACTTGCATAAACCACAAGTGAAGATATACAATCTTTGGACAACACCCACCAGTGGGACTCGAACCCAGAAAGCACAACTACCTTCCAGTAGCTGGCATAACTAGTATGCTTTAACCCACTACGCCATCAGACCTTACAAAAGAAGTAGATAGTTCGAGATATATATCTCAAACATCTCTACCTCCCGAAGGCACCAGATGAGTGAGGGGTCAGTCTGCATTTTTCGTCAAGCCACTGTCAATGTGAGAGAACTCGTGTCCAGCTTATAAGCCTATACTTGCATAAACCACAAGTGAAGATATACAATCTTTGGACAACACCCACCAGTGGGACTCGAACCCAGAAAGCACAACTACCTTCCAGTAGCTGGCATAACTAGTATGCTTTAACCCACTACGCCATCAGACCTTACAAAAGAAGTAGATAGTTCGAGATATATATCTCAAACATCTCTACCTCCCGAAGGCACCAGATGAGTGAGGGGTCAGTCTGCATTTTTCGTCAAGCCACTGTCAATGTGAGAGAACTCGTGTCCAGCTTATAAGCCTATACTTGCATAAACCACAAGTGAAGATATACAATCTTTGGACAACACCCACCAGTGGGACTCGAACCCAGAAAGCACAACTACCTTCCAGTAGCTGGCATAACTAGTATGCTTTAACCCACTACGCCATCAGACCTTACAAAAGAAGTAGATAGTTCGAGATATATATCTCAAACATCTCTACCTCCCGAAGGCACCAGATGAGTGAGGGGTCAGTCTGCATTTTTCGTCAAGCCACTGTCAATGTGAGAGAACTCGTGTCCAGCTTATAAGCCTATACTTGCATAAACCACAAGTGAAGATATACAATCTTTGGACAACACCCACCAGTGGGACTCGAACCCAGAAAGCACAACTACCTTCCAGTAGCTGGCATAACTAGTATGCTTTAACCCACTACGCCATCAGACCTTACAAAAGAAGTAGATAGTTCGAGATATATATCTCAAACATCTCTACCTCCCGAAGGCACCAGATGAGTGAGGGGTCAGTCTGCATTTTTCGTCAAGCCACTGTCAATGTGAGAGAACTCGTGTCCAGCTTATAAGCCTATACTTGCATAAACCACAATTTATATATTTGAGATATATATCTCGAACTATCTACTTCTTTTGTAAGGTCTGATGGCGTAGTGGGTTAAAGCATACTAGTTATGCCAGCTACTGGAAGGTAGTTGTGCTTTCTGGGTTCGAGTCCCACTGGTGGGTGTTGTCCAAAGATTGTATATCTTCACTTGTGGTTTATGCAAGTATAGGCTTATAAGCTGGACACGAGTTCTCTCACATTGACAGTGGCTTGACGAAAAATGCAGACTGACCCCTCACTCATCTGGTGCCTTCGGGAGGTAGAGATGTTTGAGATATATATCTCGAACTATCTACTTCTTTTGTAAGGTCTGATGGCGTAGTGGGTTAAAGCATACTAGTTATGCCAGCTACTGGAAGGTAGTTGTGCTTTCTGGGTTCGAGTCCCACTGGTGGGTGTTGTCCAAAGATTGTATATCTTCACTTGTGGTTTATGCAAGTATAGGCTTATAAGCTGGACACGAGTTCTCTCACATTGACAGTGGCTTGACGAAAAATGCAGACTGACCCCTCACTCATCTGGTGCCTTCGGGAGGTAGAGATGTTTGAGATATATATCTCGAACTATCTACTTCTTTTGTAAGGTCTGATGGCGTAGTGGGTTAAAGCATACTAGTTATGCCAGCTACTGGAAGGTAGTTGTGCTTTCTGGGTTCGAGTCCCACTGGTGGGTGTTGTCCAAAGATTGTATATCTTCACTTGTGGTTTATGCAAGTATAGGCTTATAAGCTGGACACGAGTTCTCTCACATTGACAGTGGCTTGACGAAAAATGCAGACTGACCCCTCACTCATCTGGTGCCTTCGGGAGGTAGAGATGTTTGAGATATATATCTCGAACTATCTACTTCTTTTGTAAGGTCTGATGGCGTAGTGGGTTAAAGCATACTAGTTATGCCAGCTACTGGAAGGTAGTTGTGCTTTCTGGGTTCGAGTCCCACTGGTGGGTGTTGTCCAAAGATTGTATATCTTCACTTGTGGTTTATGCAAGTATAGGCTTATAAGCTGGACACGAGTTCTCTCACATTGACAGTGGCTTGACGAAAAATGCAGACTGACCCCTCACTCATCTGGTGCCTTCGGGAGGTAGAGATGTTTGAGATATATATCTCGAACTATCTACTTCTTTTGTAAGGTCTGATGGCGTAGTGGGTTAAAGCATACTAGTTATGCCAGCTACTGGAAGGTAGTTGTGCTTTCTGGGTTCGAGTCCCACTGGTGGGTGTTGTCCAAAGATTGTATATCTTCACTTGTGGTTTATGCAAGTATAGGCTTATAAGCTGGACACGAGTTCTCTCACATTGACAGTGGCTTGACGAAAAATGCAGACTGACCCCTCACTCATCTGGTGCCTTCGGGAGGTAGAGATGTTTGAGATATATATCTCGAACTATCTACTTCTTTTGTAAGGTCTGATGGCGTAGTGGGTTAAAGCATACTAGTTATGCCAGCTACTGGAAGGTAGTTGTGCTTTCTGGGTTCGAGTCCCACTGGTGGGTGTTGTCCAAAGATTGTATATATATATATATATATATATATATATATATATATATATATATATATATATATATATATATATATATATATATATATATATATATATATATATATATATATATATATATATATATATATATATATATATATATATATATATATATATATATATATATATATATATAAATGTAAATGAAAGTTCTTCACCGATTGCTTTGAAATTTTAACACAACGTTCCATTCGAATAGGCCGGTGTTTTTATATACCTCCTATATGCATGAAACAACTGTGACAGGAAAAATCGTGTTTTTTTTTTAAAAACAGCGACATCTGTTGGACGTAAGAGCAACACGCTGAAATCTCCGAAAGTTCTTTATCGTTTGCTTTGAAATTTGGATATAACGTTCCATTCGAATACACGCGTGTTTTTATATACCGACTATATAAATATAAAGCGCCCAGTTTCAGAATAGGGCGCTCTTGCCTGTCGCAGTTGCTGGACCACTATGATATGGCATTAGATGCTATGGAAGACAAACAAAACGCTGATGTAATTTACACAGATTTCGCAAAAGCTTTTGATAAATGTGACCATAGTGTTATTGCACATAAAATGCGTTCAAAAGGAATTACCGGAAAAATAGGCAGATGGATCTACAATTTCCTGACCAACAGAACCCAATGTATAATAGTCAACAAAATAAAATCCAGCCCATCAACCGTGAAGAGCTCAGTCCCCCAGGGTACTGTGCTTGCTCCAGTACTTTTTCTCATCCTCATATCGGACATAGACCAGAACACAACCTATAGCACTGTATTATCCTTTACAGATGACACTAGGATCTTCATGAGAGTAGGCAACATAGAGGACACGGCAAACCTCCAGTCAGATGTAGATCAGGTCTTTCTATGGGCTACAGAAAATAATATGGTGTTTAACGAAGATAAGTTCCAGCTCATGTGCTATGGAAAAAATGAAAATATAAAAACGGAAACCACGTACAAAACTCAGGCAAATCATGACATAGAACGAAAAGGCAATGTAAAGGATCTGGGTGTACTCATGTCGGAAGACCTTACCTTTAAAGAACACAATAAAGTAGCCGTCACAACTGCAAGAAAAATGACAGGTTGGATAACAAGAACTTTTCACACTAGAGATGCTATACCGATGATGACACTTTTCAAAACGCTTGTGCTCTCTAGAGTGGAGTACTGCTGCACAATGACAGCCCCTTTCAAAGCTGGAGAAATTGCCGACCTGGAGAGCGTGCAGAGATCCAATACTGCTAGAATTCACTCAGTAAAACACCTAACTATTGGGACCGACTAAAGAGCCTAAATCTGTACTCCCTTGAGCGCAGGCGGGAGAGATATATTTACACGTGGAAAATGTTAGAGGGGCTGGTCCCAAACCTGCACACAGAAATAACATCACATGAGACCAGAAGACATGGCAGGATGTGCAGAATACCCCCGTTGAAAAGCGGAGGTGCAACAGGTACTCTGAGAGAGAACTCTATCAACATCAGAGGCCCGAGACTGTTCAACACGCTTCCGCTACACATAAGGGGCATAACTGGCCGACCCCTCACAGTGTTCAAGAGAGAACTGGATAAGCACTTCCAAAGGATACCTGATCAACCAGGCTGTGACTCATACGTCAGGCTGCGATCAGCCGCGTCCAACAGCCTGGTTGATCAGTCCAGCAACCAGGAGGCCTGGTCGACGACCGGGCCGCGGGGACGCTAAGCCCCGGAAGCTCCTCAAGGTAACCTCAAGGTATATAGATGCCACACACCTGTGACATGTAAAAATATGCTTTTTTGAAAAACAGTGCAATCTGTTGCACGTAATAGCAACTCACACTATATTAAATCTGTTCCGATTCCATTTCAGTGTTTCCGATTGCGTTGATAAATTTAATTTTCATGAATTTCGATTTATTTTCATTTTGATTTAATTTATTTTGTGTAACATTGCGTTGAAATTGGGCTGTGTTGTTTACCATACCGTTCATTTCCTGAGTATAATTTATTTTTGTATTTTTCATATTTTTCATTTCGTTTTTTATCTGTTTTTCATATATTTTAGTGATGGGAACATCAGATCATTTGATGTTTTTAATTTTCTGATGAGATCATCAGATCGTTTTGGAATGCATCGAACGAGGGAGTGGGAAAGGTTGGGGAGGACAAGGGGATGGGAGTGGGGGATTTTGGGGAGGACGAGAGGGCAGGGGAGGGGGGTAATAGTGGGGAGGACGAGATGGTGGGGACGAAGGGATAGGGGAATGGAGAATGGTGGGGAGGACAAGGGAACAGAGGAGTGGGAGTTGGTGGAAAGGACGAGTCGACGGAGGAGGGGGAATGGTAGGGAGGATGAGGGGATGGGGGAGTGGAAGATAGTGCGGAAGAGGAGGGGACGATGGAGTGGGGAATGGTTAGAAGGACGAAAGGACCCTGGAGTGAGGAATGTTGGGGAGGACAAAGGGACGGGGGAGGGGAAGACGAGGAGACGGGGAGGGGGGAATTGTTGGGAGGAAGAGGGGACGGGTGAGTGAGGAATGGTTGTTAGGATGAGGGGACGGAGCATGGGGAATGGTGGGGAGGACTGGGGGACAAGGAAGGTTGCTGTGGCTCAGCAACGCGTGGCCGGGTACTGCTAGTATTTAATAAATTATTAAAGTCAAGCAGAGTGCCAGAGTCGTGGATGGTTGATAGTGTGGTTCCAATTTTCAGGAGAAGAGATAGATCACTTGTGCCAAACTGTCGGCCAATTAGCTTAACGTCTCTTGTGGGAAAGTTACTCTAGTCGATAATTGCAAATACCATTCGTCTTCATCTTGAAAAACATAAATTGTAAATATAATTATTTAATAATTATTAATTAAATAATTAATCTCAGTTTTGATTCCCTCTTTGATACTACATTTAAAATTTTCCCAAACGTATATGGCTACTCCCCTCATCGTCTAATATATCTATCTGTGTGAAATAGTTTAAATAAATTTTTTATACTCATCTTATAGTTTCTATTTTCTACATTTATCTACGTTTCGGTAAGTGCAATAACATATATTTTTTTCGATGCAGACAAGAGCATTTAAATAGTTTATGTTATTTCTTTCGAATGCCTTTGACCAATTTAAGCTAATCATAGCTGCCGGACAACCCATATCGGCAACGCAAAGCACCACATCCCTAATCAGATTGTTTCTGCGCACAATCATTCTTCCCCGGAACACCACAAAACTGCTCCTTTTAAACACACCGACATAATACCTTTCTAAGGCGAACGCCACGTAATTTGGAAACGATCTTGAAATCATGTTCAAAAAACATGCCAAAACTCTCAGACGCACGTCTCTTCACTATTATGATAAAAAACCTCTTACACTTTTTTACACCAATCCCACCAGTCGTCGATACTCGCGAAATCCCCGTTTCTACCCGCTAATATCAACCACACGAGCCCATTACCTGGAATACATTCTTCGACTTGATATTCTTGATAAAGACCTTTTGTGCCCTCTGTAATACTTTTTGTGCTACCGCTCATAGGATGAGTATGGGGTGCATAATAAACTAGCCGCCACCGGCGGCAACAATAAAAAAAAGATAAGTTTGCAAATATGAGTGAATGATATGCTGCAAGCAAGAAGTAACGAAATTTTGATAAGGTTAAGTGAATGAGGTAACGTATCAAAAAGATATAGGTATATTGAAAAAGTAAAATAATAATCAAGGAACCTGCAGAAGGCCTATTGACCCATACGTGGCAGCTCCTATTATATCCAGCCAAACTCATTCATATATACGTCTAACCTACGCTTGAAACAATCAAGGGATACTACCTGGTAATTTGTTCAGTAATTTGTTCCACAACCCTTTTACTAAAGTAGTATTTACCCAAGTCTTTCCAAAATATCAACATATCCAATTTATATCCGTTGTTTCCGTGTTCCTTTATGTGTTGATATATTTATTACTTCATCAATATCTCCGTTGTTATGAGATACAGGAATTACTTTGTTAAATATATGAACTAATAAAACTAAACACGACAAAAACGCACAATGTTCTTTGCTGTTAAATACAAAGGCTCCTAGGCATCATAAGCCTAACATAGAGGAGGATGAGGCGACACAACGTTCTCCACAGAGACCTGGGCCCGACACTGTCCACAGAGACCTGGGCCCGACACTGTCCACAGAGACCTGGGCCCGACACTGTCCACAGAGACTTGAACCCGACACTTTCCACAGAGTACTGGCCCGACACTGTCTACAGAGACCTGGCTTGACACTGTCTACAGAGACCTAGGATAGACACTGTCCACAAAGACCTGGGTCCGACACTGTCCACAAAAACCTGGGCACGATACTTTCCACAGAGACCTGGGCCCGACACTGTCCACAGCGACCTGGGCCCGACACTGTCCACAGCGACCTGGGCCCGACACTGTCCACAGAGACCTAGGCCCGATACTTTCCACAGAGACCTAGGCCCGACACTGTCCTCAGAGACCTGGCTCGACACTGTCCACAGAGACCTGGGCCCGACACTCTCCACAGAGACTTGGGCCCTACACTTTCCACAGAGAACTGGGCCCGACCTTAAGGAACCAACACGGGAAAATAATATTTTAGATTTAGTGTTAACTAACAAGGAAACACAAATTAATGACATCGAAATAGGGAGTGAGCTAGGGAACAGTGATCACAAAGAAATCGGATTTAGCATAGAATGAAATAGACCTGTAGGAGAAAATTCTGTTAAAGTGCCAGATTTTCGAAAAGCTGATTTTAATAGCCTTAGAAATTTTTTGGGTCAAATTGATTGGAAAGTCTTGGGAATGGGGTGGGGGCCGGTCTTGGAGCGAGACATGAACCCAGCGATAGGTGACGTAAATGGGGATTTCGATGTGGATTCAATATATAACTTATTTAAGAATATTCTAAACAAAGCTCAGGAACGTAGTATACCATACAAATTGAATAGATCGAATACCAATGACCCAAAGTGGATAACAAAGAATTTGAAGAACCTTATAGGTAAAAAGAGAGCTTGGTACAAAAGGATTAAAAATGGGGAGGTCACTTTAGAACAGGAATTCGTACAACTGGTTAGAAATGTTAAAAAAGAGATAAGGAAAGCAAAAAGAAACTATGAAGTTCGCATAGCAGGGCAAGCAAAGACAAATCCTAAAGGGTTTTTTCAGTTATATCGTACTAAGACTAGGAAAAAGATAGGTCCATTAAAAACTGAGACAGGTCAAATAACAGATAGTGATGAAGAGATGAGTAGTATTTTTAATAAATATTTTGTATCTGTATTTACTTAAGAGGAACTTAACAATATGCCTTCAACCGAACAAGTCTATGTGGGTGGGGACGAGGACAGGTTGACGAGTTTAACAGTTACCAGGGAGGATGTTCTTAAACAAATAGTAAAACTCAAACCAAACAAATCCCCAGGGCCGGATGAAGTGTTTGCCAAGGTGCTTAAAGAATGCAAAGAGGAGCTTTGTGACCCACTGTCAATCATATTTAATAAATCAATAGAGTCAGGCAGAGTGCCAGAGTTTTGGAAAGTTGCTAATGTGATACCAGTTTGTAAGAAAGGAGATAGATCACTTGCGTCTAACTATCGACCAATTAGCCTAACGTCTATTGTAGGAAAGTTACTCAAATCTATAATAGCAAACAAAATTCGTCTTCATCTTGAAAAACATAAATTAATAATTGAGTCGCAACATGGTTTTATAATTGGCCGTTCATGTTTAACAAATTTGTTATCTTTTTATTCTAGCATTGTTGAGGCAGTTGACAGTAGTAAGGATTGCGATGTTGTGTACCTTGACTTTAGCAAAGCTTTTGATACAGTGCCACATGAAAGACTGATTAAAAAGTTAGAGTCTCATGGTATTGGGTGTGCTATATTAAGCTGGATTAGGGCATGGCTATACCAAAGGAAACAGAGAGTTAGTATAAATGGAGTCAAGTCAGAGTGGGAAAATGTTGTAAGTGGGGTACCTCAGGGCTCTGTCCTGGGACCTCTGTTGTTTATAATATATATAAACGATTTAGATTCAGGTTTGAGTAGCAACATTTGCAAATTTGCCGATGATACGAAAATCGGTAGGGAAATTAATTCGGAGGAGGACTCACTATCACTTCAAGTTGATCTAGATAGGGTTTTGAAATGGTCGAAGGATTGGCAGATGCAGTTTAATGCTGATAAATGTAAAGTTCTGAGGTTAGGTAATGATGATAGGGTTACAAGATACGAGCTAGCATTTTGTTATATTATCATAGCAATATGGAAGTTGTAGTGAAGGACCTGGTGACTCTAGTGGGAGCCCTGAGGACAGAGTTGGACTCTCTGCGGGAGGAGGTGCGTCAGCTTAAAAAACAACGAGAAGTAACGAAGGAGGAGACCAGCAGTAAAGGGACCTCGTCTTGGAGAGTTGCTAAAGACAGGGGCCTTAAGAAGACTTTGATAAAGCCGCCTTCAAACGCCATAGCAACTTCAAATTCATTTGACGTTTTGGAGGACGAGTGCTGTGGAGAGACTGTGGATCGCGCAAAAGGGAAAGCAACGAAGAGAAAGGAAGCGCAGGCCCCTCAGAGAGTAAAGGTAGTACCTAAGCAAACATTAGTTGTGGGAGATTCCCAGATAAGGTATTTTGATAGAACGTTTTGTGCTAGAGATAGGGGGAACAGGTTAAGGGTTTGCTATCCCGGAGCTGGCATTGGTGATATTATAAACAACATGAATGATATTATGGCTGGTAATGGGAACAATCCCATTATTTGCATTAGCGTGGGAGGAAATGATGTTGGTCGAGTCAGGAGTGAGGAACTGATTCAGAGGTATAAAACAGCCATAGAGTTAGTTAGGAGCAAGGGAGGAATCCCGATCATATGTGGCATTCTTCCAAGAAAGGGAGTGGGAAATGAATGGATATCGAGGGCACTTGGTGTCAATTGCCGGCTGGAAAGATATTGCAAATCAAATGCAATATCTTTCATAGACAACTGGGAACACTTCTATGGAAGAAATGAAATGTATGCTCGTGATGGGGTGCATCTATCGAGAGCTGGGGTTGTTGCTGTTGCGAACTCGCTAGAAGAAGTGGTTAGAGGTGTTTGTTTGGGTTTAAACTGTTAGTAGATAGAGGTATGGGAATTGATTTGGAGGAAGGAGGTAATAAAAGTATGTGTTTGTGGGAGAAAGGAATTGGCAAAACGATCAGGGAAAGAGAAGGTCCGCAAAATAACAATTCACTTAGGGTATATTACACTAACAGTAGAAGTCTAAGAAATAAAATTAACGAATTAAATGCTCTTGTCTGCACAGAAAAAATAGATATTATTGCACTTACCGAAACGTGGATGAATGTAGAAAATAGAGAACTATTAGCTGAATATCAAATATATGGATTTAAACTATTTCACACAGATAGATATATTAGACGAGGAGGTGGAGTAGCCATATATGTTAGGGACAATTTGAAATGTAGTCTCAAAGAGGGAATCAAAACAGAGCCACACACAGAAACTATTTGGATTGAATTAAACAAAAAAGCTAATAATATTATAATAGGAGTAATATATAGGCCACCAAATTTAGACAGAATGGAAGCAAAGCATCTATGGGATGAAATATCTAGAGCATCTAGATCTAACAGTATTTATGTCATGGGTGACTTTAATTTTAGCGGAATAAACTGGTTGAACAAAACAGGGAATAGTGAAGCAGAAGATTTTCTAGAATTAATTGACGATTGCTTTCTTACGCAACACATTAAGGAACCAACACGGGAAAATAATATTTTAGATTTAGTGTTAACTAACAGGGAAACGCAAATTAATGACATCGAAATAGGGAGTGAGCTAGGGAGCAGTGATCACAAAGAAATCAGATTTAGCATAGAATGGAATAGACCAGTAGGAGAAAATTCTGTTAAAGTGCCAGATTTTCGAAAAGCTGATTTTAATAGCCTAAGAAATTTTTTGGGTCAAATTGATTGGAAAGGCTTGGGTATGGGGTGTGGGCCGGTCTTGGAGCGAGACATGAACCCAGCGATAGGTGACTTAAATGGGGATTTCGATGTGGATTCAATATATAACTTATTTAAGAATATTCTAAACAAAGCACAGGAACGTAGTATACCATACAAATTGAATAGATCGTATACTAATGACCCAAAGTGGATAACAAAGAATTTGAAGAACCTTATAGGTAAAAAGAGAGCTTGGTACAAAAGGATCAAAAATGGGGAGGTCACTTTAGAACAGGAATTCGTACAACTGGTTAGAAATGTTAAAAAAGAGATAAGGAAAGCAAAAAGAAACTATGAAGTTCGCATAGCAGGGCAAGCAAAGACAAATCCTAAAGGGTTTTTTTCAGTTATATCGTACTAAGACTAGGGAAAGGATAGGTCCATTAAAAACTGAGACAGGTCAAATAACAGATAGTGATGAAGAGATGAGTAGTATTTTTAATAAATATTTTGTATCTGTATTTACTAAAGAGGAACTTAACAATATGCCTTCAGCCGAACAAGTCTATGTGGGTGGGGACGAGGACAGGTTGACGAGTTTAGCAGTTACCAGGGAGGATGTTCTTAAACAAATAGTAAAACTCAAACCAAACAAATCCCCAGGGCCGGATGAAGTGTTTGCTAGGGTGCTTAAAGAAAGCAAAGAGGAGCTTTGTGACCCACTGTCAACCATATTTAATAAATCAATAGAGTCGGGCAGAGTGCCAGAGTTTTGGAAAGTTGCTAATGTGATACCAGTTTTTAAGAAAGGAGATAGATCACTTGCGTCTAACTATCGACCAATTAGCCTAACGTCTATTGTGGGAAAGTTACTCGAATCTATAATAGCAAATAAAATTCGTCTTCATCTTGAAAAACATAAATTAATAATTGAGTCGCAACATGGTTTTATAAATGGCCGTTCATGTTTAACAAATTTGTTATCTTTTTATTCTAGCATTGTTGAGGCAGTTGATAGTGGTAAGGATTGCGATGTTGTATACCTTGACTTTAGCAAAGCTTTTGATACAGTGCCACATGAAAGACTGATTAAAAAAATAGAGTCTCATGGTATTGGGGGTGCTATATTAAGCTGGATTAGGGCATGGCTATACCAAAGGAAACAGAGAGTTAGTATAAATGGAATCAAGTCAGAGTGGGAAAATGTTGTAAGTGGAGTGCCTCAAGGCTCTGTCCTGGGACCTCTGTTGTTTATAATATATATAAATGATTTAGATTCAGGTTTGAGTAGCAACATTTGCAAATTTGCCGATGATACGAAAATCGGTAGGGAAATTAATTCGGAGGAGGACTCACTATCACTTCAAGTTGATCTAGATAGGGTTTTGAAATGGTCAAAGGATTGGCAGATGCAGTTTAATGCTGATTAATGTAAAGTTCTGAGGTTAGGTAATGATGATAGAGTTACAAGATACGAGCTAGATGGTGTTGTGATTGCGAAGTCGGATTGCGAAAGGGATCTGGGAGTTATGATTAGTAAGAATTTAAAACAAAAGGATCAATGCATAAATGTTCGTAATAAGGCAAATCGGACACTTGGATTTATTAATCGCAGCGTTAGTAACAAGACACCTGGTGTGGTTCTCAAGCTATATCTTGCTCTAGTTAGGCCCCATTTAGATTATGCAGTTCAGTTTTGGTCGCCATATTATAGAATGGATATAAATTCACTTGAACGTGTCCAGCGTAGGATGACTAAGTTAATTCCCCAAATTAGAAATCTTTCATATGAAGAAAGATTAACAAAGCTTAAGTTGCATTCACTGGAAAGGCGAAGAGTTAGGGGTGACATGATAGAGGTTTACAAGTGGATGAATGGACATAACCGGGGGGATATTAATAGGGTATTAAAAGTATCAACACAGGACAGAACACGAAACAATGGATATAAATTGGATAAGTTTAGATTTAGGAAAGACTTGGGTAAATACTGGTTCAGTAACAGGGTTGTTGATTTGTGGAACCAATTGCCGCGTAACATTGTGGAGGTGGGGTCCCTCGATTGTTTCAAGCACGGGTTGGACAAGTATATGAGTGGGATTGGGTGGTTATAGAATAGGAGCTGCCTCGTATGGGCCAATAGGCCTTCTGCAGTTACCTTTGTTCTTATGTTCTTATGTTCTTAGATGGTGTTGAGATTGCGAAGTCGGATTGCGAAAGGGATCTGGGAATTATGATTAGTAAGAATTTAAAACAAAAGGATCAATGCATAAATGTTCGTAATAAGGCAAATCGGACACTTGGATTTATTAATCGCAGCGTTAGTAACAAGACACCTGGTGTGGTTCTCAAGCTATATCTTGCTCTAGTTAGGCCCCATTTAGATTATGCAGTTCAGTTTTGGTCGCCATATTATAGAATGGATGTAAATTCACTTGAACGTTTCCAGCGTAGGATGACTAAGTTAATTCCCCAAATTAGAAATCTTTCATATGAAGAAAGATTAACAAAGCTTAAGTTGCATTCACTGGAAAGGCGAAGAGTTAGGGGTGACATGATAGAGGTTTACAAGTGGGTGAATGGACATAACAAAGGGGATATTAATAGAGTATTAAAAGTATCAACACAAGACAGAACACGAAACAATGGGTATAAATTGGATAAGTTTAGATTTAGGAAAGACATGGGTAAATACTGGTTCAGTAACAGGGTTGTTGATTTGTGGAACCAATTGCCGCGTAACATTGTGGAGGTGGGGTCCCTCGATTGTTTCAAGCATGGGTTGGACATGTATATGAGTGGGATTGGGTGGTTATAAATAGGAGCTGCCTCGTATGGGCCAATAGGCCTTCTGCAGTTGCCTTTGTTCTTATGTAACGTGGTGGAGGTGGTGTCCCTCGATTGTTTCAAGCGCGGGTTCGACAAGTATTTCAGTGGGATTGGGTGGTTATAGAATAGGAGCTACCTCGTATGGGCCAATAGGCCTTCTGCAGTTTCCTTTGTTCTTATGTTCTTATACCCATTGTTTCGTGTTCTGTCTTGTGTTGATACTTTTAATACCCTATTAATATCCCCTTTGTTATGTACATTCACCCACTTGTAAACCTCTATCATGTCACCCCTAACTCTTCACCTTTCCAGTGAATGCAACTTAAGCTTTGTTAATCTTTCTTCATATGAAAGATTTCTAATTTGGGGAATTAACTTAGTCATCCTACGCTGGACACGTTCAAGTGAATTTATATCCATTCTATAATATGGCGACCAAAACTGAACTGCATAATCTAAATGGGGCCTAACTAGAGCAAAATATAGCTGATGAACATAAGAACCAACTGAAGAACATAAGAACGAAGCTGAAGAACATAAGAACTGAGTGCCTGTGCTACCGGCACTTTTCATTTCTTTATACATATTGAATTCCGTGAATCTGGACCCGGGGCCGAGTGCATGTGTATGTTTTCAATTTCTTTTTCAAAGTCTGGTACACTTGTGTTGATATCAGTATTATTTACAGGGGTTTAGATATCCCGCATATCCCGCATTGTTTGGATCGTCCATTTTCATGTTGTTTATTGGAGTGCTAAGCATGTCCTCATACTGCTTTTTTTGGATATCACTAATTTCTTTGTCATCCTCCGAGTATGAACCTTCACTTGTACGAATAGGTCCAATCGTCTTGGAGAGTTGCGAAAGACAGGGGCCTTAAGAAGACTTTGATAAAGCCGCCTTCAAACGCCATAGCAACTTCAAATTCATTTGACGTTTTGGAGGACGAGTGCTGTGGAGAGACTGTGGATCGCGCAAAAGGGAAAGCAACGAAGAGAAAGGAAGCGCAGGCCCCTCAGAAAGTAAAGGAAGTACCTAAGCAAACATTAGTTGTGGGAGATTCCCAGATAAGGTATTTGGATAGAACGTTTTGTGCTAGAGATAGGGGGAACAGGTTAAGGGTTTGCTATCCCGGAGCTGGCATTGGTGATATTATAAGCAACATGAATGATATTATGGCTGGTAATGGGAACAATCCCATTATTTGCATTAGCGTGGGAGGAAATGATGTTGGTCGAGTCAGGAGTGAGGAACTGATTCAGAGGTATAAAACAGCCATAGAGTTAGTTAGGAGCAAGGGAGGAATCCCGATCATATGTGGCATTCTTCCAAGAAAGGGAGTGGGAAATGAATGGATATCGAGGGCACTTGGTGTCAATTGCCGGCTGGAAAGATATTGCAAATCAAATGCAATATCTTTCATAGACAACTGGGAACACTTCTATGGAAGAAATGAAATGTATGCTCGTGATGGGGTGCATCTATCGAGAGCTGGGGTTGTTGCTGTTGCGAACTCGCTAGAAGAAGTGGTTAGAGGTGTTTGTTTGGGTTTAAACTGTTAGTAGATAGAGGTATGGGAATTGATTTGGAGGAAGGAGGTAATAAAAGTATGTGTTTGTGGGAGAAAGGAATTGGCAAAACGATCAGGGAAAGAGAAGGTCCGCAAAATAACAATTCACTTAGGGTATATTACACTAACAGTAGAAGTCTAAGAAATAAAATTAACGAATTAAATGCTCTTGTCTGCACAGAAAAAATAGATATTATTGCACTTACCGAAACGTGGATGAATGTAGAAAATAGAGAACTATTAGCTGAATATCAAATATATGGATTTAAACTATTTCACACAGATAGATATATTAGACGAGGAGGTGGAGTAGCCATATATGTTAGGGACAATTTGAAATGTAGTCTCAAAGAGGGAATCAAAACAGAGCCACACACAGAAACTATTTGGATTGAATTAAACGAAAAAGCTAATAATATTATAATAGGAGTAATATATAGGCCACCAAATTTAGACAGAATGGAAGCAAAGCATCTATGGGATGAAATATCTAGAGCATCTAGATCTAACAGTATTTATGTCATGGGTGACTTTAATTTTAGCGGAATAAACTGGTTGAACAAAACAGGGAATAGTGAAGCAGAAGATTTTCTAGAATTAATTGACGATTGCTTTCTTACGCAACACATTAAGGAACCAACACGGGAAAATAATATTTTAGATTTAGTGTTAACTAACAGGGAAACGCAAATTAATGACATCGAAATTAATGTCATCGAAAATTAATACCAAAGGAAACAGAGAGTTAGTATAAATGGAATCAAGTCAGAGTGGGAAAATGTTGTAAGTGGAGTGCCTCAAGGCTCTGTCCTGGGACCTCTGTTGTTTATAATATATATAAATGATTTAGATTCAGGTTTGAGTAGCAACATTTGCAAATTTGCCGATGATACGAAAATCGGTAGGGAAATTAATTCGGAGGAGGACTCACTATCACTTCAAGTTGATCTAGATAGGGTTTTGAAATGGTCAAAGGATTGGCAGATGCAGTTTAATGCTGATAAATGTAAAGTTCTGAGGTTAGGTAATGATGATAGAGTTACAAGATACGAGCTAGATGGTGTTGTGATTGCGAAGTCGGATTGCGAAAGGGATCTGGGAGTTATGATTAGTAAGAATTTAAAACAAAAGGATCAATGCATAAATGTTCGTAATAAGGCAAATCGGACACTTGGATTTATTAATCGCAGCGTTAGTAACAAGACACCTGGTGTGGTTCTCAAGCTATATCTTGCTCTAGTTAGGCCCCATTTAGATTATGCAGTTCAGTTTTGGTCGCCATATTATAGAATGGATATAAATTCACTTGAACGTGTCCAGCGTAGGATGACTAAGTTAATTCCCCTAATTAGAAATCTTTCATATGAAGAAAGATTAACAAAGCTTAAGTTGCATTCACTGGAAAGGCGAAGAGTTAGGGGTGACATGATAGAGGTTTACAAGTGGATGAATGGACATAACCGGGGGGATATTAATAGGGTATTAAAAGTATCAACACAGGACAGAACACGAAACAATGGATATAAATTGGATAAGTTTAGATTTAGGAAAGACTTGGGTAAATACTGGTTCAGTAACAGGGTTGTTGATTTGTGGAACCAATTACCGCGTAACATTGTGGAGGTGGGGTCCCTCGATTGTTTCAAGCACGGGTTGGACAAGTATATGAGTGGGATTGGGTGGTTATAGAATAGGAGCTGCCTCGTATGGGCCAATAGGCCTTCTGCAGTTACCTTTGTTCTTATGTTCTTATGTTCTTATGAAATAGGGAGTGAGCTAGGGAGCAGTGATCACAAAGAAATCAGATTTAGCATAGAATGGAATAGACCAGTAGGAGAAAATTCTGTTAAAGTGCCAGATTTTCGAAAAGCTGATTTTAATAGCCTAAGAAATTTTTTGGGTCAAATTGATTGGAAAGGCTTGGGTATGGGGTGTGGGCCGGTCTTGGAGCGAGACATGAACCCAGCGATAGGTGACTTAAATGGGGATTTCGATGTAGATTCAATATATAACTTATTTAAGAATATTCTAAACAAAGCACAGGAACGTAGTATACCATACAAATTGAATAGATCGTATACTAATGACCCAAATTGGATAACAAAGAATTTGAAGAACCTTATAGGTAAAAAGAGAGCTTGGTACAAAAGGATTAAAAATGGGGAGGTCACTTTAGAACAGGAATTCGTACAACTGGTTAGAAATGTTAAAAAAGAGATAAGGAAAGCAAAAAGAAACTATGAAGTTCGCATAGCAGGGCAAGCAAAGACAAATCCTAAAGGGTTTTTTCAGTTATATCGTACTAAGACTAGGGAAAGGATAGGTCCATTAAAAACTGAGACAGGTCAAATATCAGATAGTGATGAAGAGATGAGTAGTATTTTTAATAAATATTTTGTATCTGTATTTACTAAAGAGGAACTTAACAATATGCCTTCAGCCACCCACATAAGTCTATGTGGGTGGGGACGAGGACAGGTTGACGAGTTTAGCAGTTACCAGGGAGGATGTTCTTAAACAAATAGTAAAACTCAAACCAAACAAATCCCCAGGACCGGATGAAGTGTTTGCTAGGGTGCTTAAAGAATGCAAAGAGGAGCTTTGTGACCCACTGTCAACCATATTTAATAAATCAATAGAGTCAGGCAGAGTGCCAGAGTTTTGGAAAGTTGCTAATGTGATACCAGTTTTTAAGAAAGGAGATAGATCACTTGCGTCTAACTATCGACCAATTAGCCTAACGTCTATTGTGGGAAAGTTACTCGAATCTATAATAGCAAATAAAATTCGTCTTCATCTTGAAAAACATAAATTAATAATTGAGTCGCAACATGGTTTTATAAATGGCCGTTCATGTTTAACAAATTTGTTATCTTTTTATTCTAGCATTGTTGAGGCAGTTGATAGTGGTAAGGATTGCGATGTTGTATACCTTGACTTTAGCAAAGCTTTTGATACAGTGCCACATGAAAGACTGATTAAAAAAATAGAGTCTCATGGTATTGGGGGTGCTATATTAAGCTGGATTAGGGCATGGCTATACCAAAGGAAACAGAGAGTTAGTATAAATGGAATCAAGTCAGAGTGGGAAAATGTTGTAAGTGGAGTGCCTCAAGGCTCTGTCCTGGGACCTCTGTTGTTTATAATATATATAAATGATTTAGATTCAGGTTTGAGTAGCAACATTTGCAAATTTGCCGATGATACGAAAATCGGTAGGGAAATTAATTCGGAGGAGGACTCACTATCACTTCAAGTTGATCTAGATAGGGTTTTGAAATGGTCAAAGGATTGGCAGATGCAGTTTAATGCTGATAAATGTAAAGTTCTGAGGTTAGGTAATGATGATAGAGTTACAAGATACGAGCTAGATGGTGTTGTGATTGCGAAGTCGGATTGCGAAAGGGATCTGGGAGTTATGATTAGTAAGAATTTAAAACAAAAGGATCAATGCATAAATGTTCGTAATAAGGCAAATCGGACACTTGGATTTATTAATCGCAGCGTTAGTAACAAGACACCTGGTGTGGTTCTCAAGCTATATCTTGCTCTAGTTAGGCCCCATTTAGATTATGCAGTTCAGTTTTGGTCGCCATATTATAGAATGGATATAAATTCACTTGAACGTGTCCAGCGTAGGATGACTAAGTTAATTCCCCAAATTAGAAATCTTTCATATGAAGAAAGATTAACAAAGCTTAAGTTGCATTCACTGGAAAGGCGAAGAGTTAGGGGTGACATGATAGAGGTTTACAAGTGGATGAATGGACATAACCGGGGGGATATTAATAGGGTATTAAAAGTATCAACACAGGACAGAACACGAAACAATGGATATAAATTGGATAAGTTTAGATTTAGGAAAGACTTGGGTAAATACTGGTTCAGTAACAGGGTTGTTGATTTGTGGAACCAATTGCCGCGTAACATTGTGGAGGTGGGGTCCCTCGATTGTTTCAAGCACGGGTTGGACAAGTATATGAGTGGGATTGGGTTGTTATAGAATAGGAGCTGCCTCGTATGGGCCAATAGGCCTTCTGCAGTTACCTTTGTTCTTATGTTCTTATGTTCTTATGTAATACTGACAGTGGTTTTTGTTTTGATTTCGCATACGTGAAGAAGTATTTTGGATTTTTCTTCATTTCCTGAATTGCATTTTCCTTGCTCTCCAGTTTGATATGAGTGTTTTAATTTCCACTCGATTTCTTCAATCTCCCTATTTAAATTATTTCTTCTTTTTTATTTCTGCTTTCTTACTCAACACGTTAAGGAAAGCCACGAGGGAAAATAATATTTTAGATTTAGTGTTAACTAACAGTGAAACACAAATTAAGGACATCGAAATAGGGAATGAGCTAGGGAACAGTGATCATAAAGAAATCAGATTTAGCATTGAATGGAATAGATCTGTAGGAGAAAATTCTGTTAAAGTGCCTGATTTTCGAAAAGCTGATAAGAATAACCTAAGAATTTTTTTGGTTCAAATAGATTGAAAAGTTTTGGGTCTAGGGTGTGGGCCGGTCTTGGAGCTAGATGTGAACCCAGCGATTGGTGACGTAAAAGGGATTTTCGATGGAAATTCAAAATATATCTATTTAAAAATATTCTAAGCAAATCCCAGGAATGTAGTATACCATATAAATTGAATAGATCTAATACTAATGATCCAAAGTGGGTAACAAAGGATCTGAAGAACATTAAAGGTAAAAATAGAGCGTGGTGCAAAACGATTAAGAATGGGGGAGTTAGTTTAGAACAGGAATTCATACAATCAGCCCTGTTACCGAACCAGAAATACTTTTTCGGTTGTTGATTTGTAGAACCAATTACCACGTGACGTGGTGGAGGTGGAGTCCCACGATTGTTTCAAACGTGGGTTGGGCATGTATATGAGTGGGATTGGGTGGTTATAAATTGGAGCTGCCTCGTATGGGCCAATAGGCCTTCTGTAGTTACCTATGTTCTTATTTATAAACAGGACCTGCTTCTTATGGGCCAGTAGGCTTTCTGTAGGTACTTTTATTCAAATGTTCTTATGTTCAGTTCAGTTTTGGCCGCCGTTTGGTTATGCGGTAATTATAACCAATTACCGCATAACATTATAGAAGTTGGATCCCTTGATTGTTACAATCGTAGGTTAAAAATTCATTTGAATGAAATTGGATCTAAATAAATAGGAGCTGCCACGCATGGGGCCAATAGTCCTTCTGCAGTTATCTTTATTCTTATGTTCTTATGAAACGTCGTCGATTCTTAATTTTCTGCAGTGTGGTGAGGTCATCACGGAGGTCTTCACCTCACTGACCCACCTGATGTGTCCTATAAAATGGCTCAAATAATAGCATTTTTTGTTTACGGGCTCACCATAGCCCGTGCTACATTGACGCTTCGTTCTGAGTAGCTAAATCTGAAACAACAGCAGTTTTACATAACGCTCTCATCATTAAGTTGGCCTTCGTCAAAATTGTTAACCTCGTACACGAATGGACGCCACACAGAATTTTGCTGACTTAAAGAAGGCAATTGAAGTCAATAACTTCAATCAATTCCTCATAGCCGTGTCGAAGATCGACAGCTCAAGAATCATTGGTGCGCAATTAGCACAAGCAATGAAATCGATGGAAAACAATTTTGATGTTTTTGCATATCAAAATCTCAACCGAGAACATTTTGCCTTAATGAAAGCTGAACTAGGAGTATTTTGGGCTATAACTATCGCCACGTGTCTGAATCAGAAGCCTGTTACGATGACAGGCCAATGGGAGAGCGTCCTCTTGAATATTATCAATCTTATAAAACACTGGGATCAGAAAACAAACTTGGATCTAAGTTTAATATTTTCAGATGCATTGAAACCCTGGGCACTACGACTGTTTTCTGATCACAAGTTATGTCCAAATGTGGACCTTCGTTTGGAAATTCTTCGTTTAATTAGTATATGGCCCGGACATTATCTGCAGGATACTGTATCGGGTAAGCAGGTAGCTGCTGGGTTGGTTAATATGAGCACCTACCTTAATTTAAATCATCACAGATTCGTGACCGGTGGCTCTCGAACCAGTCTCTTTTATCCTCTTCACAAAGTGCTGATCCACCTTCATAAATACGGTCACCTAAATGATGTTGTTGTGACCGCCGTCCGCCAGGTGAGAAATTTACAAGTCGGACCAGAAGTAATTTTCTTCAACCGCCTGGTACTGCTCCTGACCCAAGAAACAGAGGAAACTCAAAAGATGTATCTTAAATTGAATATGAGTGCTTCGAACACTGCAAGTACGTATTATGCTATCGTCCACCTATTGCAGCTTTTGGTTGCTGCACAACCTACGATGTCGGCTTATGCGTGTCCTGGTCTGGCCCAAGCTGCTATAAATTCCTTGGTTACAATTACAACTTCTTTTGTTGCAGTAAGTAATATGTTACGAGTTGAAGATCAAAACACTTACAGTCACCTCGTCTCAAATATCGATAACATATATCAAGTGTGGTCAGTTCTAGGGAAATCATCTTATATTTATCGAGTTCTGATATCTAACTACGCTCAAAGTTTGGCTAATATCAACCTCAGAGCGGCAGAGTCTGGGATCTCGTTCCACAATTTCCCAACAACATGCGAGGATTCGATAGAGGAGTGTCCAGAGGAGTTTGTGGACAGCGTGACACAGTGTGTGATGGAGTCGCCGGTGCTGCTACATTCGTCCAAGATGGTGGTGGATGATTCGACACTGGTGCATTTGCTGCTGGTGTCTCCCTCAGACCCTTTCACACGGTGTCCTCTGGACATCGGCTCTTACAGTCGCCTGCCGAACCTCCAGGCAGACATTGCTGCCTGGAGGAACACCACCAGTGGCATCCTCCCTACATCTACTGAAGACGATGGTGAGAATGCTAAAGAAGTAATAGAAAATGCTGCCTATGAGACTGAAAATTCAACAAACATGAGCGAGAATATTACTGACATGACCCAGAGCACAACAGTCATGAGCTCAAGTCCTACTGACAGGGAACGATGCCCGTTATGTATCTTGCTGTTTCAATTTCGTTATATTTGATTTTTATAATTTACAATTTATTTTTTTAAATATTTGTATTTTAGTATATATAATTTTTAGTTTTAATAAGTATATGTGTGTAATGGATAATTATATAAAAATATTTTAAATACAACCTAGAAATAAAATTTTGTTGAATTTTTGTAATATCATTATCGCGGTCATTATCCTGTATTTGTTAAATCATGGCTTTACCGATTATGGGTAACTTGCACGATGCACAGGTAAGAGTATATGAATAAAAAGATATAGTCATCTTACTCGTTATCTGTTAGAAAAAAAAAAGAAATATGTTGCTTGTTAATCAGAAAATCTTTGGACCAAGGGATATATTTCCCATAGATTATAAATGTGCAAATGTCACCCATATTTTCCAGAAAGACAGAAAGAGCTCGGCAGAAAACTACCGTCCGATCAGCTTGGCATCACACCAAGCTTGGTAAGTTCATGGAGAGACTCAGGGAAGGAATCATCCACCATCTCAGAGAACAATCTTGTAAAATAGACACAACAAGGGATTGCTAAGAGATCCTGCCTTGCACAAACCTGCTCACATTTCAGGAAATGGTAACCAGTTGCTACTACTTATTTTAAAAGTCCAATTATTCTACAATGACAGCTAAGCTTGTCTATTTATATAATTAATCATTCTTGAAATAGTAGAAAAATCATACTAACAAAATTTATAAATAATTTAATTTTGACTAGGTAGAACACGGAAATAACCCTCAAGTTTGTGAAGGGGATAAAACTAGATTAGTGGGATAAAATTATTCAGCCCATTCTCTAAAGAAATAATTGAATACCAAATTAAATATAATTAATTTAATAAATAATTATTAAATAATATAAATCCTGCTGGTAAATTTTGAATCTTCGAACCGGCATCATGATTATGCTCCACAAATGAACCAGTACAATCAATCAACAAAATAAAATAACCAGTGAAAGCAGGCGGCTAAAATAACAGAATCCTAATCTTTTCAATTCTCTGCAATGTTAGTGAATGAAGTTGTTAATGAAAACATTTATTCACAGCAGTATTCACACAGAAATCATAATAGGGTGATATATCAGACAAACAAGGGCCTTGTGGATTTGTTTATAGCAGTATTATTTTCGCCAACCTCAATAGGTAATTACCTAATAAATACGTTTGTAATGTTGGTAATTAGCAAATTTCTTGCTAATTACCAACCTCAAGTAGGTAATTAGCAAAATAAAGACCTAATTATCTACTACCAATTAATACGGAACGTATTAAATGCACCAATCACAAAAATTATAACTTCACTTTCGGCGAGTTTTATCAACGGAATTTTGTTGTTTTAGTTCTGTGGAGAGATAGCAAATTAATTAATAAATATTAGTGAAAGAAACTGCTGCTGATAAATACAAACACTTGATTGATGTTCAAGGTAGTTGTTGTGGGCCATAGTCAAGTGACCAGACAACTTGCTACTATAACTGAAGTTTAGGTAGGAATATTTAGATCTATTTACTGGTCTATTATTACGAGCGTAATAATAGACCAGCTCGTAATTTCAATAACAATTCCATCTTAACAGCAGCTGTACAATTATCTACCTGGGAGATAACAGGATGCATGACAGCATGACATACAGGGTAATGACATACATCCTCTCACGTACACCAACAAACGTAGCCAACACCCAAAAGAAACTATTTCCATGATCGTGTTTACTCTAATGGAATCCCGAAATCCTTTTGAAAATAACCGTCGAGGGGTGAGTGCTGAGTTTTAGACACTTACTGTGAATAATATAAATTATTGTATCAGAAGGCGAGTACGTATGGGTGAATGTTATATCCACTCTACAGCTCAACTGTTCCCTGAGAATTTATCTCCAGACGGAGTATACCTTTACAAGTACTCTCCTGCTACGAGGAGAGACTACGGGAATTAAACCTCACGAGACAAGAGTTAGAGGGGACAAAATCACCACATACAAGATTCTCAGAAGAATTGATTGGGTAAATAAATAAAATAATTTTAAACACAAGGAGCACACGCACTCGTTGACACAGGTGGAAATTGAGTGCCCAAATGAGCCATAGAGACGTTACAAACAATTTTTTCAGCGACAGAGTAGTAGACAAATTGAATGCATTAGGAAGTCATGTGGTGCAGGCTGACGCCATACACAACTTTAAGTGTATATATGATAGAGCCTATTAGGCTCAGGAACCTGTACATTAGCAGGCGATGAGTCACAATAAGGTAGCTGAAGAATGTTGACCAGTCCACACATTAGGTGTGTCGGCGATGGAAAGGTCCAGGACGACGAAGTTTCGGCCCGTCCTGGACCATACTCAAGTCGATTACGACTTGAGAATGGTCCAGGACGGACCGAAACATTGTCGTCCCTTAACCTTCTAGTGTGTGGTCTGATCAACAACCTGGACATTGATTGATTGACCGTTGAGAGGCGGGACCAACGAGCCAGAGCTCAACCCCCACAAGCAGAACTAAGTACCTTTCACTTGAATTTAGTATTAGCGTATGTGACTAATAAATTAATAAACACTATCAAATATTACCAGAGGTTGATGAGAGACTACCAACATTAGTTCAATTTATATTTCTCAAAGTAAAAGACTTAAAGTATTTAAAATATATTAAAAAAACATAAATATGTATGGCACTTTGCTATTGCAAAATTATATAAAGAACTAGAACAAAGGAGGATCTTCCCCCTATCTTAAGAACAGAAGAACAAAGGCAAATGCAGAAGGCCTATTGGCCCAAACGAGGCAGCTCCTATTTATAACCACCCAATCCCACTCATATACTTGTCCATCCCGCGCTTGAAACAATCGAGGGACCCCACCTCCAGCACGTTACGCGGTAATTGGTTCCACAAATCAACAACCCTGTTACTGAACCCAAGTCTTTCCTAAATCTAAACTTATCCAATTTATACCCATTGTTTCGTGTTCTGTCTTGAGTTGATACTTTTAATACCCTATTAATATCCCCTTTGTTATGTCCATTCATCCACTTGTAAACCTCTATCATGTCACCCCTAACTCTTCGCCTTTCCAGTGAATGCAACTTAAGCTTTGTTAATCTTTCTTCATATCAAAGATTTCTAATTTGGGGAATTAACTTAGTCATCCTACGCTGGACACGTTCAAGTGAATTTATATCCATTCTATAATATAGCGACAAAAACTGAACTCCATAATCTAAATGGGGCCTAACTAGAGCAAGATATAGCTTGAGAACCACACCAGGTGTCTTGTTACTAACGCTGCGATTAATAAATCCAAGTGTCCGATTTGCCTTATTACGAACATTTATGCATTGATCCTTTTGTTTTAAATTCTTACTAATCATAACTCCCAGATCCCTTTCGCAATCTGACTTCGCAATCTCAACACCATCTAGCTCGTATCTTGTAACTCTACCATCATTACCTAACCTCAGAACTTTACTTTATCAGCATTAAACTGCATCTGCCAATCCTTCGACCATTTCAAAACCCTATCTAGATCAACTTGAAGTGATAGTGAGTCCTCCTCCGAATTAATTTCCCTACCGATTTTCGTATCATCGGCAAATTTGCCAATGTTGCTACTCAAACCTGAATCTAAATCATTTATATATATTATAAACAACAAAGGTCCCAGGACAGAGCCTTGAGGCACTCCACTTACAACATTTTCCCACTCTGACTTGATTCCATTTATTCTAACTCTTTGTTTCCTTTGGTATAGCCATGCCCTAATCCAGCTTAATATAGCACCCCCAATACCAGGAGACTATCTTTTTAATCAGTCTTTCATGTGGCACTGTATCAAAAGCTTTGCTAAGTCAAGGTACGTTGTGTCAAGGTACACAATCCCTTGATACATCACAATCCTTACCACTATCAACTGCCTCAACTATGCTAGAATAAAAAGATAACAAATTTGTTAAACATGAACGGCCTTTTATAAAACCATGTTGCGACTCAATTATTAATTTATGTTTTTCAAGATGAAGACGAATTTTATTTGCTATTATAGATTCGAGTAACTGTCCCACAATAGACGTTAGGCTAATTGGTCGATAGTTAGACGCAAGTGATCTATCTCCTTTCTTAAAAACTGGTATCACATTAGCAACTTTCCAAAACTCTGGCACTCTGCCTGACTATTGATTTATTAAATATGGTTGACAGTGGGTCACAAAGCTCCTCTTTGCATTCTTTAAGCACCCTAGCAACCACTTCATCCGGCCCTGGGGATTTGTTTGGTTTGAGTTTTACTATTTGTTTAAGAACATCCTCCCTGGTAACTGCTAAACTCGTCAACCTGTCCTCGTCCCCACCCACATAGACTTGTTCGGCTGAAGGCATATTGTTAAGTTCCTCTTTAGTAAATACAGATACAAAATATTTATTAAAAATACTACTCATCTCTTCATCACTATCTGTTATTCGACCTGTCTCAGTTTTTAATGGACCTATCCTTTCCCTAGTCTTAGTACGATATAACTGAAAAAAACCTTTAGGATTTGTCTTTGCTTGCCCTGCTATGTGAACTTTATAGTTTATTTTTGCTTTCCTTATCTCTTTTTTAACATTTCTAACCAGTTGTACGAATTCCTGTTCTAAAGTGACCTCCCCATTTGTAATCCTTTTGTAGCATTTGTAATCCTTTTGTACCTTTTTACCTATAAGGTTCTTCAAATTCTTTGTTATCCACTTTGGGTCATTAGTATTCGATCTATTCAATTTGTATGGTATACTACGTTCCTGTGCTTTGTTCAAATATTCTTAAAAAAGTTATATATTGAATCCACATCGAAATCCCCATTTAAGTCACCTATCGCTGGGTTCATGTCTCGCTCCAAGACCGGCCCACACCCCATACCCAAGACTTTCCAATCAATTTGACCCAAAAAAATTCTTAGGCTATTAAAATCAGCTTTTCGAAAATCTGGCACTTTAACAGAATTTTCTCCGTTTTAACAGAATTTACAGGTCTGTTCCATTCTATGCTAAATCTGATTTCTTTGTGATCACTGTTCCCGAGCTCACTCCCTATTTCGATGTCATTAATTTGTGTTTCCCTGTTAGTTAACACTAAATCTAAAATATTATTTTCCCGCGTTGGTTCCTTAATGTGTTGCGTAAGAAAGCAATCGTCAAATAATTCTAGAAAATCTTCTGCTTCACTATTCCCTGTTTTGTTCAACCAGTTTATTCCACTAAAATTAAAGTCACCCATGACATAATTACTGTTAGATCTAGATGCTCTTGATATTTCATCCCATAGAAGCTTTGCTTCCATTCTGTCTAAATTTGGTGGCCAATATATAACTCGTATTATTAGCTTTTTCGTTTAATTCTATCCAAATAGTTTCTGTGTGTGGCTCAGTTTTGATTCCCTCTTTGAGACTACATTTCAAATTGTCCCTAACATATATGGCTACTCCACTTCCTCGTCTAATATATCTATCTGTGTGAAATAGTTTAAATCCATTTATTTGATATTCAGCTAATAGTTCTCTATTTTCTACATTCATTCACGTTTCGGTAAGTGCAATAATATCTATTTTTTTCTGTGCAGACAAGAGCATTTAATTCGTTAATTTTATTTCTTAGACTTCTACTGTTAGTGTAATATACCCTAAGTGAATTGTTATTTTGAGGCCCTTCTCTTTCCCTGATCATTTTGCCAATTCATTTCTCCTACAAACACATACTTTTATTACCTCCTTCCTCCAAATCAATTCCCATACCTCTATCTACTAACAGTTTAAACCCAAACAAACACCTCTAACCTCCTCTCTAACCAAACAAACACCTCTAATTGCCTCGTAGGACTTAATTACAGCTAGGATATATATAAACGTGTAAAACACTTCTTCCAACGAGTTCGCAACAGCAACAACCCCAGCTCTTGATAGATGCACCCCATCACGAGCATACATTTCATTTCTTCCATAGAAGTGTTCCCAGTTGTCTATTGCATTTGATTTGCAATATCTTTCCAGCCGGCAATTGACACCAATTGCCCTTGACATTCATTCATTTCCCACTCCCTTTCTTGGAAGAATGCCACATATGATCGGGATTCCTCCCTTGCTCCTAACTAATTCAATGGCTGTCCTGAATCTCTGTATTAGTTCCTCACTCCTAACTCGCCCAACATCATTACCCCCTGCACTAATACAAATAATGGGTTTGTTTCCATTTCCCGTCATAATATCATTCATGTTACCAACAATATCACCAATTCCAGCTCCCGGATAGCAAACCCTTAATTTGTTCACTCTATCTCTGGCACAAAACGTTCTGTCTAAATACCTCACCTGGGAATCTCCTACAACCAATCTTCACTGTAGGGGGAAGATCTGCCTTCCATTTCAAAAGGTTTTTAAATTTGTTATCTTTGTTTTTGTTTTTTTTCTTGTTTTAACTCTTATTATTTTATGTACTCCATACTCCCTTGTTCCATTGTTCACTGGCTTGCCTGTGTCCTCTAGTATAAACTTTTCTTTCAGTGTTCCTGAATCAACCTAAATCATTTTTATGATATTCAGCTATCACATTATCATATACAGTTTTTTGCTAGATTTATATCCCAAATGTATTTAGTGCAATAATACAAATTTTCAGTTTCCCTTAAAAATTATGTAGTAAAATGATGTTTATATTTATAATATCAATAAACGGACTTATGAAAACAGAGCGGCAACAGATTATAGAGACAAACTCGACATACAAGGTCCATGAAAATTCAATAAAAAAAGAAAGGTTATAAGAACGTTTATGTTACTTGAAAATAAATAAGTAAAAAATAAAGTCAATGGGTCTGCCATCTGTGGCCGAGGTTGACATCAACCAATTTTATTCAAAATTAGCACCCTTACAGATAAGCTTACGTGCAGTCAGGTGTATTAGTTTCATGCAAATCGTCTGATAAACAAATAAGATTTTTTTTTTATTTTATTAGCAATTTTTTGGGGAATAAAACTAGTTATTTATTTAAAAAAACTAATTATTCATTTATTATATGCTATTTTGATAGCTGAGAGTCATAGACATTATTTCAGCTGACACTTGCTTTTGATGTTTATTTTTGACCATTTTCGAAATTTTTTGACACATAATTCAATATTTTTTTCCCCTTCCTATTTATGCTACGATGCTGAGACTTGTACCAGATGAAACTCTTTTCATTTTCAACTAGTCAAAAAAGTTTGATTCAAATCGAACTAGTTTTCATTTATTGCATATATTTTTGTTAATTTGAAACCCATATCCCATAAGGAATCTTATCATAAACAACAACCTCAACAAATATCATGTCATTCTGGGTGGTGACTTCAATATTGACCTTGGGCAACAAAATAGCCCTCAAGTCGACTATTTCCTTAACAGCATGAACTCTTGTATGCTCATCCCCGCAATAAGCAGGTCCACCCGATTCACTCAAACATCCGCTACTTCCCTGGATCATTTATGGACCAACATAACAGCTCCTCCTACATCAGGTATTATCACTGACAGAATAACTGACCAATATCCTACCTTCCTCGTAGCGAACATGGCCATAACACCACCAGATAACAAGAAAATAACCTTTAGGCTACACAGTGAAGCAGCAATAGGCAGTCTCACAAATGCCCTGCACAATATAAACTGGGAATCTGAATTTAATAATTAACATGATATAAATTCATTAACTAACCTCTTCCTTTCCAAAATCCTAAGCCTTTTAAATACATATTGTCCTCTCCTCACCAAGCAAATAACTAGCAAAAATGTTAATAATCCCTGGGTCATTATTGGCATACTCAAAGCAATCGACAAGAAACGTGAATATATACAAAACTTAGGATTGGCCTAGTTGCAACTGAAGTAGTTAAGAGGTACTCGTCAGTGCTTACCAGTATAATAAGAAAAGCAAAATTTTCCAAAAGCACATGGTAAGCCATCTCTAACATCCTAGAAGCTAAACAAGAAGCATAACCAGATAAAAATCTCCAAGGATGGTTATACACCTGCAACAGATCTTGAAACAGCAACTGAATTTAATAGCTTATTTCATCGATTGGTGCTAACCTTGCTCTAAAAATCCCACAGACTCAAATACATGTTACCATATATCTTCCAGGCAGCTACCTCTTCTCTTCTCTTCACCGATGAGCCCTACAGATGTTGTGTCTATCATTCACTCACTAAAAACCAAAGCTGGGAACACTAGTTAAATACCATCCATGGTATACAAGAGTGCCTCCCATGCCCTTGCACCACCCATAGCTTTTCTGTTCAATAAATCTCTAGTGTCATACCTTCCCTAATATCCTTCAAAAAAGCAAGAGTAATGCCAGTTCATAAAGGAGGCAATATGTCAGACATAAATAACTACAGACCCATATCAAATCTATGGCTGAATATTATTATCAAAAATAATATTTAATAATTTTGAATATTATTATTATTTAATAATAATATAAAAAATATTATCATAATTTATTATAAAAAAATATTTGAAAAAATTATTTACAAACAGCTCTACTTCTATCTCGTAAAATTGATTATACTAAGTCCCTGTCAGTTTTACTTCCGCTCCCAAAAGAGTACCTATGATGCAATTGTTAGTCTGCTTGACTTAATCTACTCAGCCCTTGACAAAGGTGACTTTCCGATTGTACTCTTCATTGACCTGAGAAAGGCTTTTGATACTGTTAACTATAACTACCTCTTACTTAAACTCCACCATTATGGAATCCGAGGTCTTGCCCTGAACAATATCCGATCCTATCTTAGTGTTAGATACCATTTCAATATGAAAGAAAAGTTTTTACTAGAGGACACAGGGAAGCCAGTGTACAATGGAACAAGGGAGTATGGAGTACATAAAATAATTAGAGTAGAAAACAATAAAAAAGATGAAAAATTTAAAAACCTTTTCAAAAGAAAGGCAGAGCTAGATAATAACACTCTGGTAGGGGGAAGATGGTAATCCTCCTATGTTTAATTCCAGTTTCAGGGGGAGAGTTATTAGGTCATTTGCAGGATGAGCAGAGATACGAAATCCAGGTCCTGTTAGGGTGTTACGAACCGAAGTTCATCTTCGGAGCACGGAGCAGCGACATTAACGCAATCTGTGAGTCCGCTCCCGAAACCCCCCACAAAATACACAACGCCATCTAGTGATGACGGGAATATACTGGCAATAGGCGCTAGATTCCTGTCCTAGTCGGCTCGTGAGGTGCTGACCTCTGGTGAGGTGACGCTTGGAAAAGCAGCGCCATCTATTGAGCGACAGGGTGTACGTCTATGTCAGCCAGTAAGTGATCTTTCCTAGTGGTTCCATGTAGTGTCCCAGTGTACTGATGACGTGTCTGTATTCACAGAGTTAACGTAGGGCTGCTGTGATGTACGAAGAGTCAGTCTACCCAAGTCTGCTTTACACCAGTCTACTTTAAAGAAGCAGTGAGCTGCCGCCGGACGAGAACTGTAGAGTGTTCAACTGTCTGCCTGTGGAGAGGCAGGAGTAAATCAAGAGTAAATCTCCTCAGTCTTCTAATGCACACACAATACACAAAATCTGCCAATACGACAACCATCGTATTTCTCTTTCCGGAGTGTAACTCAGGAAATCTAAACAATAAAAACCGCAAAAGATTCAACTAATATCAGCACCACAAACTTCCACAATATAATTTTATCAACACAAGACATAAAACGAAACAATGGGTTTAAATTGGATAAGTTTAGATTGAGGAGAGACTTTGGTAAATACGGGTTCGGTAACAGGGTTGTTGATTTGTGGAACCAATTACCGCGTAACGTGGTGGAGGTGAGGTCCCTTGATTGTTTCAAACGTGGGCTGGACATATATATGAGTGGGATTGGGTGGTTATAAATAGGAGTTGCCTCGTTTGGGCCAATAGGGCTTCTGCAGTTACCTTTGTTCTTAATACGACTTTTCAGCCAGTCAACCAACACCACAGAACGACGACAAAAATATAACACGTATTTGGGATTCTACCTCACCACAATGTACACATGCATCCGACTCTGCAATCCCCAGTAAGGGAAGATGATAATTCGTAGGGAGCGACTGGTATAGGTTGCTCTTTGAGCTAATGTGCTAAATTCTAGCACATTAGGCTCTAAAAACCTACCTTGGAGATCTGACCACACGGCACCCCAGATGTCGGAAAACTGACACATAACACACTTACATACTAACTTGTAACCGTCATAAGATGTTGTTCATTTACCTGAACAAATCATTTACAAACACAATCACTGAGAAGGGTGTCGACGAAATACATGCAGACTTTGCTATGCAATCCCTTTGGGAATCTCTGCCAGCAGACTTTAAGATTATGGTTCTTGAAAGAAAAAAGAACCAGACAAATCCTCGTCTCCTACGTAACATTGCACAGATGCATATAGAAGCAAACTTGGCATTCGACAGCTTCACTTACTTCACAGATGGATCAGTAGACCAGCAGGGGCAAGAAACCGGAGCTGCAGTTAAAGCAGGAAACTCTATAAATAGTTGGAGACTCTCAAATGGGTGTTCGACTTTACAAACAGATGCTAGCCATTCAGAAGGCTTTGGAACATGCTCTTGCTGAACACCGACAACATGTTATCATAAATACAGATTCGAGAACCGCCACTGAAACCTTGCAACAAGAACACATATGTGATAACATATATCTGATCACAAATGTCATGTCATTAATGCCAACACTTAAACGACAAGGCCGACGGGTACTTATCAACAGTGTGCCAAGTCATGTAGGAATAATAGGAAATGACATTGCAGACGAAGCTGCAAAACTTGCAATTAAGAGAAGAAATGTAGACATTTACATACCACAGTGTCTATCACAGATTAAGACAGTAATTAGAAACAGAGCAATGCAAAAGATGTACAGTGACCACAACACAGCAGTTGCAACACCAGGATCTGCAGGTTGTACAAGAATTCAACCAAATACGAACCACTTAGTTTGATGAAAGGGAGCAGTAGAACAACAGAAGTACACTTACATCGCATCAGGCTTGGATACCCATGTGCATGGGAAATAGGCTTACAGGTTCCGGAAGATGAGAGAAAATGTCAGCACTGCGGATAAATGCCCGACAGACCACTGGAACATTATCTAACACAGTGCACAGTTACAAACCCATTAAGATTTCAACTTAGATTCAAACCTTCTGTACACTGCAGAAGAAGTTGTTAAACACATATGGCAAAGTCATACTGAAGCGACAACACGAGTCGTAAATACACATACTCCGTCCAAGTAAAACAGAAACAAGCAACACTTAGTGGGCCAGCCAGAGGCTTAGGGCCCGCGCAGGAATATCCCTGCAAAAAAGAAGCAATTGGGCCACACACTGGACAACAGTGTACAGTGGGCCACACACTGGACAACAGTGTACAGTGGGCCACACACTGGACAACAGTGTACAGTGGGCCATACACTGGACAACAGTGTACAGCGGGCCACACACTGGACAACGGTGTACAGTGGACCACAAACCACACACTGGCCAACAATGTACAGTGGCCCATACATCACACACTGGCCAACAGTGTACAGTGGCCCATACATCACACACTGGACAACAGTTTACAGTTCGCCACCAACGACAGTTGAAAGAGGGTTAGAATCCTCGCTGACCTGAAACACGGAACACCGATCAACAAACTCCCTCCGAATTTCACTGCGAAGATGTAACGTAATCAGGGAGACACACTATTCTAAGCATCCTCACAGAATCAAGCACACCAAACCACGTCCATCGCCAGGAACGAAGAGTGACCCAACTACAAAACCCTTTCAAATTACTCACTGGCACACCAGTCGCCACCTCAGAATCCTTTAATACCTCCATCACATATACTATGTATCTTATCTTCTTGAGATGATTTCTGGGCTTTAGTGTCCCCGCGGCCCGGTCCTCGACCAGGCCTCCACCCCCAGGAAGCAGCCCGTGACAGCTGACTAACACCCAGGTACCTATTTTACTGCTAGGTAACAGGAGCATAGGGTGAAAGAAACTCTCCCCATTGTTTCTCGCCGACGCCCGGGATCGAACCCGGGACCACAGGATCACAAGTCCAGTGTGCTGTCCGCTCGGCCGACCGGCTCCCTATTGTAGGCGTCATTTGCCACAAACACCTTGGTATCATCCGCAAATCCGTATACCAGGCCCACCAACCCATTAGGAAACCTAGGAGAGACTAAACAGGGATGAGCCTTAAAAGCTTTATTCAAAGGTCATAGATATAGAATTACCTTTGACCATAGAATTATTTAGGAGCAAGGGATGAATCCCGGTCATATTTGGCATTCTTCTAAAAATGGGAGTTGAAAATAAATGGTTGTCGAGGGCACTTGTCGTCAATTACCGACTGGACAAATATTGTAATTAAATGCAATATTCTTCATTGATAACTGGGAACAATTTTTTGCTGGGAATGACATATATGCTCGAGATGGGGGTGCATTTATCTAGAGCTGGGGTTGTTGTTGTTGCCAACTCGTTGGAACCTGTGGTTGAAGGGTTTTGTTTGGATTAAAACTGTTAATAGATAGTGGTCTGGGAATTTATATGGAGAAAGGAGACAATAAAAATATGTGTTGGTAGGGGAGAAAAAATGGCCAAATGAACAGGGAAGGAGAAGGGCCTCAATATACCGATAGACTTGAGGTTTATTACACAAACAGTAAAAGTCTAAGAAACACAATAAACGATTTAAATGCTCTTGTTTGCACAGAAACAATAGATATTATTGCACTTACCAAAGCATGGATGAATTTGGAAAACAGAGAACTATTAGCTGAATATCTAATAAACGGATTTAAACTATTTCACACAGATAGCTATATTAGACGAGAAAGGGGCAGCAGCCATATACGTTAGGTAAAATTTGAAATGTAGTCTGAAAGTTGGAATCAAAACTGAGTCACACACAGAAACTATTTGGCTAGAATTAAACTAAATAGCTAGAAATTAGTGTGATTTCTGTGTGTAATGCGTATTATAGGAGTTATATTCAGGCCACCAAACTTAGACAGAATAGAAGCAAAGCATCTATGGGATGAAATATGTAGCGCATCTAGGTCTATCAGTATTTGTGTTATGGGTGATTTTAATTTAGTGGAATAAACTGGTTTAACAGAACAGGAAATAATGAAGCAGAAGATTTTCTTGAATTAATTGACGAGTGCTTTCTTACGCAACACATTAAGGAACCAACGCGGAAAAATAATATTGTAGATTTAGCGTTAACTAACAGGGACACATAAATAAATTACATCGAAATAGTGAGTGTGCTAGGGAACAGTGATCACAAAGGAATTAGATTTAGTATAGAATGGATTAGATTTGTAAGGGAAAATTCTGTTAACGTTCCAGAATTTCGAAAAGCTGATTTTAATAGGTAAAGAAATTTTTGGCTGAGAAATTGATTGGAAAGTCTTGGGCTTGGGGGATAGCACAGTCTTGAAGCGTGATATGAACCCAGCAATAAGTGCTGTAAAAGTGGATTTCGATGTGGATTCAAAATATAACTTATTTAAAAATATTCTAAGCAAAGCACAGGACCGTAGTATGCCATACAAATTGAATAGATCAAATACTAATGACCCGTAATGGATAACAAAATATCTGAAGAGCCTCATAGGTAGAAAGAGAGTTTGATACAAAAGGATAAAGAATGAGGACGTCAGTTTAGAACAAGAATTCGTCAAACTAGTTTGAAATGTTAAAAAAGAGATAAGAAGGGCAAAAAGAAACTATGAAGTTCGCATTGCAGGGCAAGCAAACACAAATTGAAAAAGAGTTTTTCCAGGTATTTTGAACAAAAATTAGGGAAACGTTAAGTCCATTCAAAACTGGGACAGGTCAGATTCCTGATAACGTCGAAGAGATGAGTGGTATTTTTAATAAATATTTTATCTCTGTATTTACTAAAGAGGAACTTAACATTAAGTCTTCAGCCGAACAAGTCTATGTAGGTGGGGAAGAGGACAGGTTGACTAGTTTAGAATTTACCAAGGAGGATGTTATTAAACAAATAGTGAAACTCAAGCCAAACAAATCCTCAGGACCAGACGAAGTGTTTGCCAGAGTTTTAAGGAATGCAAAGAGAAGCTTTGCGAGCCATTGTCTACCTTCTATATATATAAAAATGGAAACGTTCGTTTGTTCAAAATTGCCAATCTCAGAAAGTTCTTCACCGATTGCTTTGAAATTTTCACACAATGTTCCATTCGTATCTGAGCAGGTTTTTATATACTTATTATATTGATGTCACGTCTGTGACGAAAATACATGCTTTTTTTGAAAAACAGTTTTTCATGTGAGAGAAATCTTCGAAACCTCTTTACCGATTACTTTGAAATTTTGACAAGACGTTGCATTCGAATAGGCGCGTGTTTCTATACACATACTATATACATGCCTTACCTCTGACCGGAGAAAACATGCTGTTTTTGAAAAACATCGCCATCTGTTGGATGTAAGACCAACACACGCTGTGTTGGTCTTATCTTCTTCCAAAGTTCTTCATCGATTGCTTTGAAATTCTGATACAACGTTCCATTCGAATATGCGCGTCTTTTTATGTACTACTATATAGATGCCACCCCTGTGACAGGTAAAAACATGCGTTTTTAAAAAACAGTCCCATCTGTTGCACATAATAACAACATGCACGCTATATTAAATATGTCACGAATTCCATTTGAATGTTTCCAAATGCATTGATACATTTTGTTTTCATAGATTTCGGTTTATTTTATTTTTTATTGAATTTTTTTTGTGTGACATTGTGTTGGAATTTAGCTGTGTTGTTTACCATACCGTTCATTTCGTAAGTGTAAATATAGATGCCACACCTGTTACAGGTAAAACTGTGCATTTCTTGTAAAGCAGCGCCACCTGTTGCATGTAAGAGGAACACACATCCTATACTAAATATGTTACAATTCCATTTCCATGTTTCTGATTGTATTGATAAATTGAATTTTTATAGATTTTTATTTATTTTCATTTTTATTTAATTATTTTGTGTGAATTGCGTTGGAATTGAGCTGTTTTGTTTACCATACCATTCACTTCGAGAGTATAGTTTACTTTTTTACTTTTTCATATATACATTTCATTTTTTACTGTTTTCCTTATATTTCAGTGACGGGAACATCAGACCATTTGGGAAGGCATCGGACGAGGGAGTGGGGAATGGTGAGGATGACGAGGGGACGGAGGCGAGAGATGGTGGGGAGGATGAGGGGAAAAGGGAGGGGGAAATGGTGGGGAAGGACGAGGGAGTTTGGGATGGTGGGGACGAGGGGATGCTTGAGTGTGGGAATGGTGGGGAGGACGAGGAGACGGGTGAGGGGGGGGGGGGGACGGGGGAGACAGAGAAGGTTCCAGGGGACAGGATTAT
>NC_091237.1:7642575-7742575 GCF_040958095.1 Procambarus clarkii | reverse complement strand
AAGCGGAGGTGCAACAGGTACTCTGAGAGAGAACTCTATCAACATCAGAGGCCCGAGACTGTTCAACACGCTTCCGCTACACATAAGGGGCATAACTGGCCGACCCCTCACAGTGTTCAAGAGAGAACTGGATAAGCACCTCCAAAGGATACCTGATCAACCAGGCTGTGACTCATACGTCAGGCTGCGAGCAGCCGCGTCCAACAGCCTGGTTGATCAGTCCAGCAACCAGGAGGTCTGGTCGACGACCGGGCCGCGGGGACGCTAAGCCCCGGAAGCTCCTCAAGGTAACCTCAAGGTATATAGATGCCACACACCTGTGACATGTAAAAACATGCTTTTTTGAAAAACAGTGCAATCTGTTGCACGTAATAGCAACTCACACTATATTAAATCTGTTCCGATTCCATTTCAGTGTTTCCGATTGCGTTGATAAATTTAATTTTCATGAATTTCGATTTATTTTCATTTTGATTTAATTTATTTTGTGTAACATTGCGTTGAAATTGGGCTGTGTTGTTTACCATACCGTTCATTTCCTGAGTATAATTTATTTTTGTATTTTTCATATTTTTCATTTCGTTTTTTATCTGTTTTTCATATATTTTAGTGATGGGAACATCAGATCATTTGATGTTTTTAATTTTCTGATGAGATCATCAGATCGTTTTGGAATGCATCGAACGAGGGAGTGGGAAAGGTTGGGGAGGACAAGGGGATGGGAGTGGGGGATTTTGGGGAGGACGAGAGGGCAGGGGAGGGGGGTAATAGTGGGGAGGACGAGATGGTGGGGACGAAGGGATAGGGGAATGGAGAATGGTGGGGAGGACAAGGGAACAGAGGAGTGGGAGTTGGTGGAAAGGACGAGTCGACGGAGGAGGGGGAATGGTAGGGAGGATGAGGGGATGGGGGAGTGGAAGATAGTGCGGAAGAGGAGGGGACGATGGAGTGGGGAATGGTTAGAAGGACGAAAGGACCCTGGAGTGAGGAATGTTGGGGAGGACAAAGGGACGGGGGAGGGGAAGACGAGGAGACGGGGAGGGGGGAATTGTTGGGAGGAAGAGGGGACGGGTGAGTGAGGAATGGTTGTTAGGATGAGGGGACGGAGCATGGGGAATGGTGGGGAGGACTGGGGGACAAGGAAGGTTGCTGTGGCTCAGCAACGCGTGGCCGGGTACTGCTAGTATTTAATAAATTATTAAAGTCAAGCAGAGTGCCAGAGTCGTGGATGGTTGATAGTGTGGTTCCAATTTTCAGGAGAAGAGATAGATCACTTGTGCCAAACTGTCGGCCAATTAGCTTAACGTCTCTTGTGGGAAAGTTACTCTAGTCGATAATTGCAAATACCATTCGTCTTCATCTTGAAAAACATAAATTGTAAATATAATTATTTAATAATTATTAATTAAATAATTAATCTCAGTTTTGATTCCCTCTTTGATACTACATTTAAAATTTTCCCAAACGTATATGGCTACTCCCCTCATCGTCTAATATATCTATCTGTGTGAAATAGTTTAAATAAATTTTTTATACTCATCTTATAGTTTCTATTTTCTACATTTATCTACGTTTCGGTAAGTGCAATAACATATATTTTTTTCGATGCAGACAAGAGCATTTAAATAGTTTATGTTATTTCTTTCGAATGCCTTTGACCAATTTAAGCTAATCATAGCTGCCGGACAACCCATATCGGCAACGCAAAGCACCACATCCCTAATCAGATTGTTTCTGCGCACAATCATTCTTCCCCGGAACACCACAAAACTGCTCCTTTTAAACACACCGACATAATACCTTTCTAAGGCGAACGCCACGTAATTTGGAAACGATCTTGAAATCATGTTCAAAAAACATGCCAAAACTCTCAGACGCACGTCTCTTCACTATTATGATAAAAAACCTCTTACACTTTTTTACACCAATCCCACCAGTCGTCGATACTCGCGAAATCCCCGTTTCTACCCGCTAATATCAACCACACGAGCCCATTACCTGGAATACATTCTTCGACTTGATATTCTTGATAAAGACCTTTTGTGCCCTCTGTAATACTTTTTGTGCTACCGCTCATAGGATGAGTATGGGGTGCATAATAAACTAGCCGCCACCGGCGGCAACAATAAAAAAAAGAGAAGTTTGCAAATATGAGTGAATGATATGCTGCAAGCAAGAAGTAACGAAATTTTGATAAGGTTAAGTGAATGAGGTAACGTATCAAAAAGATATAGGTATATTGAAAAAGTAAAATAATAATCAAGGAACCTGCAGAAGGCCTATTGACCCATACGTGGCAGCTCCTATTATATCCAGCCAAACTCATTCATATATACGTCTAACCTACGCTTGAAACAATCAAGGGATACTACCTGGTAATTTGTTCAGTAATTTGTTCCACAACCCTTTTACTAAAGTAGTATTTACCCAAGTCTTTCCAAAATATCAACATATCCAATTTATATCCGTTGTTTCCGTGTTCCTTTATGTGTTGATATATTTATTACTTCATCAATATCTCCGTTGTTATGAGATACAGGAATTACTTTGTTAAATATATGAACTAATAAAACTAAACACGACAAAAACGCACAATGTTCTTTGCTGTTAAATACAAAGGCTCCTAGGCATCATAAGCCTAACATAGAGGAGGATGAGGCGACACAACGTTCTCCACAGAGACCTGGGCCCGACACTGTCCACAGAGACCTGGGCCCGACACTGTCCACAGAGACCTGGGCCCGACACTGTCCACAGAGACTTGAACCCGACACTTTCCACAGAGTACTGGCCCGACACTGTCTACAGAGACCTGGCTTGACACTGTCTACAGAGACCTAGGATAGACACTGTCCACAAAGACCTGGGTCCGACACTGTCCACAAAAACCTGGGCACGATACTTTCCACAGAGACCTGGGCCCGACACTGTCCACAGCGACCTGGGCCCGACACTGTCCACAGCGACCTGGGCCCGACACTGTCCACAGAGACCTAGGCCCGATACTTTCCACAGAGACCTAGGCCCGACACTGTCCTCAGAGACCTGGCTCGACACTGTCCACAGAGACCTGGGCCCGACACTCTCCACAGAGACTTGGGCCCTACACTTTCCACAGAGAACTGGGCCCGACCTTAAGGAACCAACACGGGAAAATAATATTTTAGATTTAGTGTTAACTAACAAGGAAACACAAATTAATGACATCGAAATAGGGAGTGAGCTAGGGAACAGTGATCACAAAGAAATCGGATTTAGCATAGAATGAAATAGACCTGTAGGAGAAAATTCTGTTAAAGTGCCAGATTTTCGAAAAGCTGATTTTAATAGCCTTAGAAATTTTTTGGGTCAAATTGATTGGAAAGTCTTGGGAATGGGGTGGGGGCCGGTCTTGGAGCGAGACATGAACCCAGCGATAGGTGACGTAAATGGGGATTTCGATGTGGATTCAATATATAACTTATTTAAGAATATTCTAAACAAAGCTCAGGAACGTAGTATACCATACAAATTGAATAGATCGAATACCAATGACCCAAAGTGGATAACAAAGAATTTGAAGAACCTTATAGGTAAAAAGAGAGCTTGGTACAAAAGGATTAAAAATGGGGAGGTCACTTTAGAACAGGAATTCGTACAACTGGTTAGAAATGTTAAAAAAGAGATAAGGAAAGCAAAAAGAAACTATGAAGTTCGCATAGCAGGGCAAGCAAAGACAAATCCTAAAGGGTTTTTTCAGTTATATCGTACTAAGACTAGGAAAAAGATAGGTCCATTATAAACTGAGACAGGTCAAATAACAGATAGTGATGAAGAGATGAGTAGTATTTTTAATAAATATTTTGTATCTGTATTTACTTAAGAGGAACTTAACAATATGCCTTCAACCGAACAAGTCTATGTGGGTGGGGACGAGGACAGGTTGACGAGTTTAACAGTTACCAGGGAGGATGTTCTTAAACAAATAGTAAAACTCAAACCAAACAAATCCCCAGGGCCGGATGAAGTGTTTGCCAAGGTGCTTAAAGAATGCAAAGAGGAGCTTTGTGACCCACTGTCAATCATATTTAATAAATCAATAGAGTCAGGCAGAGTGCCAGAGTTTTGGAAAGTTGCTAATGTGATACCAGTTTGTAAGAAAGGAGATAGATCACTTGCGTCTAACTATCGACCAATTAGCCTAACGTCTATTGTAGGAAAGTTACTCAAATCTATAATAGCAAACAAAATTCGTCTTCATCTTGAAAAACATAAATTAATAATTGAGTCGCAACATGGTTTTATAATTGGCCGTTCATGTTTAACAAATTTGTTATCTTTTTATTCTAGCATTGTTGAGGCAGTTGACAGTAGTAAGGATTGCGATGTTGTGTACCTTGACTTTAGCAAAGCTTTTGATACAGTGCCACATGAAAGACTGATTAAAAAGTTAGAGTCTCATGGTATTGGGTGTGCTATATTAAGCTGGATTAGGGCATGGCTATACCAAAGGAAACAGAGAGTTAGTATAAATGGAGTCAAGTCAGAGTGGGAAAATGTTGTAAGTGGGGTACCTCAGGGCTCTGTCCTGGGACCTCTGTTGTTTATAATATATATAAACGATTTAGATTCAGGTTTGAGTAGCAACATTTGCAAATTTGCCGATGATACGAAAATCGGTAGGGAAATTAATTCGGAGGAGGACTCACTATCACTTCAAGTTGATCTAGATAGGGTTTTGAAATGGTCGAAGGATTGGCAGATGCAGTTTAATGCTGATAAATGTAAAGTTCTGAGGTTAGGTAATGATGATAGGGTTACAAGATACGAGCTAGCATTTTGTTATATTATCATAGCAATATGGAAGTTGTAGTGAAGGACCTGGTGACTCTAGTGGGAGCCCTGAGGACAGAGTTGGACTCTCTGCGGGAGGAGGTGCGTCAGCTTAAAAAACAACGAGAAGTAACGAAGGAGGAGACCAGCAGTAAAGGGACCTCGTCTTGGAGAGTTGCTAAAGACAGGGGCCTTAAGAAGACTTTGATAAAGCCGCCTTCAAACGCCATAGCAACTTCAAATTCATTTGACGTTTTGGAGGACGAGTGCTGTGGAGAGACTGTGGATCGCGCAAAAGGGAAAGCAACGAAGAGAAAGGAAGCGCAGGCCCCTCAGAGAGTAAAGGTAGTACCTAAGCAAACATTAGTTGTGGGAGATTCCCAGATAAGGTATTTTGATAGAACGTTTTGTGCTAGAGATAGGGGGAACAGGTTAAGGGTTTGCTATCCCGGAGCTGGCATTGGTGATATTATAAACAACATGAATGATATTATGGCTGGTAATGGGAACAATCCCATTATTTGCATTAGCGTGGGAGGAAATGATGTTGGTCGAGTCAGGAGTGAGGAACTGATTCAGAGGTATAAAACAGCCATAGAGTTAGTTAGGAGCAAGAATAATTGAATACCAAATTAAATATAATTAATTTAATAAATAATTATTAAATAATATAAATCCTGCTGGTAAATTTTGAATCTTCGAACCGGCATCATGATTATGCTCCACAAATGAACCAGTACAATCAATCAACAAAATAAAATAACCAGTGAAAGCAGGCGGCTAAAATAACAGAATCCTAATCTTTTCAATTCTCTGCAATGTTAGTGAATGAAGTTGTTAATGAAAACATTTATTCACAGCAGTATTCACACAGAAATCATAATAGGGTGATATATCAGACAAACAAGGGCCTTGTGGATTTGTTTATAGCAGTATTATTTTCGCCAACCTCAATAGGTAATTACCTAATAAATACGTTTGTAATGTTGGTAATTAGCAAATTTCTTGCTAATTACCAACCTCAAGTAGGTAATTAGCAAAATAAAGACCTAATTATCTACTACCAATTAATACGGAACGTATTAAATGCACCAATCACAAAAATTATAACTTCACTTTCGTCGAGTTTTATCAACGGAATTTTGTTGTTTTAGTTCTGTGGAGAGATAGCAAATTAATTAATAAATATTAGTGAAAGAAACTGCTGCTGATAAATACAAACACTTGATTGATGTTCAAGGTAGTTGTTGTGGGCCATAGTCAAGTGACCAGACAACTTGCTACTATAACTGAAGTTTAGGTAAGAATGTTTAGATCTATTTACTGGTCTATTATTACGAGCGTAATAATAGACCAGCTCGTAATTTCAATAACAATTCCATCTTAACAGCAGCTGTACAATTATCTACCTGGGAGATAACAGGATGCATGACAGCATGACATACAGGGTAATTACATACATCCTCTCACGTACACCAACAAACGTAGCCAACACCCAAAAGAAACTATTTCCACGATCGTGTTTACTCTAATGGAATCCCGAAATCCTTTTGAAAATAACCGTCGAGGGGTGAGTGCTGAGTTTTAGACACTTACTGTGAATAATATAAATTATTGTATCAGAAGGCGAGTATGTATGGGTGAATGTTATATCCACTCTACAGCTCAACTGTTCCCTGAGAATTTATCTCCAGACGGAGTATACCTTTACAAGTACTCTCCTGCTACGAGGAGAGACTACGGGAATTAAACCTCACGAGACAAGAGTTAGAGGGGACAAAATCACCACATACAAGATTCTCAGAAGAATTGATTGGGTAAATAAATAAAATAATTTTAAACACAAGGAGCACACGCACTCGTTGACACAGGTGGAAATTGAGTGCCCAAATGAGCCATAGAGACGTTACAAACAATTTTTTCAGCGACAGAGTAGTAGACAAATTGAATGCATTAGGAAGTCATGTGGTGCAGGCTGACGCCATACACAACTTTAAGTGTATATATGATAGAGCCTATTAGGCTCAGGAACCTGTACATTAGCAGGCGATGAGTCACAATAAGGTAGCTGAAGAATGTTGACCAGTCCACACATTAGGTGTGTCGGCGATGGAAAGGTCCAGGACGACGAAGTTTCGGCCCGTCCTGGACCATACTCAAGTCGATTACGACTTGAGAATGGTCCAGGACGGACCGAAACATCGTCGTCCCTTAACCTTCTAGTGTGTGGTCTGATCAACAACCTGGACATTGATTGATTGACCGTTGAGAGGCGGGACCAACGAGCCAGAGCTCAACCCCCACAAGCACAACTAAGTACCTTTCACTTGAATTTAGTATTAGCGTATGTGACTAATAAATTAATAAACACTATCAAATATTACCAGAGGTTGATGAGAGACTACCAACATTAGTTCAATTTATATTTCTCAAAGTAAAAGACTTAAAGTATTTAAAATATATTAAAAAAACATAAATATGTATGGCACTTTGCTATTGCAAAATTATATAAAGAACTAGAACAAAGGAGGATCTTCCCCCTATCTTAAGAACAGAAGAACAAAGGCAAATGCAGAAGGCCTATTGGCCCAAACGAGGCAGCTCCTATTCTATAACCACCCAATCCCACTCATATACTTGTCCATCCCGCGCTTGAAACAATCGAGGGACCCCACCTCCAGCACGTTACGCGGTAATTGGTTCCACAAATCAACAACCCTGTTACTGAACCCAAGTCTTTCCTAAATCTAAACTTATCCAATTTATACCCATTGTTTCGTGTTCTGTCTTGAGTTGATACTTTTAATACCCTATTAATATCCCCTTTGTTATGTCCATTCACCACTTGTAAACCTCTATCATGTCACCCCTAACTCTTCGCCTTTCCAGTGAATGCAACTTAAGCTTTGTTAATCTTTCTTCATATCAAAGATTTCTAATTTGGGGAATTAACTTAGTCATCCTACGCTGGACACGTTCAAGTGAATTTATATCCATTCTATAATATAGCGACAAAAACTGAACTGCATAATCTAAATGGGGCCTAACTAGAGCAAGATATAGCTTGAGAACCACACCAGGTGTCTTGTTACTAACGCTGCGATTAATAAATCCAAGTGTCCGATTTGCCTTATTACGAACATTTATGCATTGATCCTTTTGTTTTAAATTCTTACTAATCATAACTCCCAGATCCCTTTCGCAATCTGACTTCGCAATCTCAACACCATCTAGCTCGTATCTTGTAACTCTACCATCATTACCTAACCTCAGAACTTTACTTTATCAGCATTAAACTGCATCTGCCAATCCTTCGACCATTTCAAAACCCTATCTAGATCAACTTGAAGTGATAGTGAGTCCTCCTCCGAATTAATTTCCCTACCGATTTTCGTATCATCGGCAAATTTGCCAATGTTGCTACTCAAACCTGAATCTAAATCATTTATATATATTATAAACAACAAAGGTCCCAGGACAGAGCCTTGAGGCACTCCACTTACAACATTTTCCCACTCTGACTTGATTCCATTTATTCTAACTCTTTGTTTCCTTTGGTATAGCCATGCCCTAATCCAGCTTAATATAGCACCCCCAATACCAGGAGACTATCTTTTTAATCAGTCTTTCATGTGGCACTGTATCAAAAGCTTTGCTAAGTCAAGGTACGTTGTGTCAAGGTACACAATCCCTTGATACATCACAATCCTTACCACTATCAACTGCCTCAACTATGCTAGAATAAAAAGATAACAAATTTGTTAAACATGAACGGCCTTTTATAAAACCATGTTGCGACTCAATTATTAATTTATGTTTTTCAAGATGAAGACGAATTTTATTTGCTATTATAGATTCGAGTAACTGTCCCACAATAGACGTTAGGCTAATTGGTCGATAGTTAGACGCAAGTGATCTATCTCCTTTCTTAAAAACTGGTATCACATTAGCAACTTTCCAAAACTCTGGCACTCTGCCTGACTATTGATTTATTAAATATGGTTGACAGTGGGTCACAAAGCTCCTCTTTGCATTCTTTAAGCACCCTAGCAACCACTTCATCCGGCCCTGGGGATTTGTTTGGTTTGAGTTTTACTATTTGTTTAAGAACATCCTCCCTGGTAACTGCTAAACTCGTCAACCTGTCCTCGTCCCCACCCACATAGACTTGTTCGGCTGAAGGCATATTGTTAAGTTCCTCTTTAGTAAATACAGATACAAAATATTTATTAAAAATACTACTCATCTCTTCATCACTATCTGTTATTCGACCTGTCTCAGTTTTTAATGGACCTATCCTTTCCCTAGTCTTAGTACGATATAACTGAAAAAACCCTTTAGGATTTGTCTTTGCTTGCCCTGCTATGTGAACTTTATAGTTTATTTTTGCTTTCCTTATCTCTTTTTTAACATTTCTAACCAGTTGTACGAATTCCTGTTCTAAAGTGACCTCCCCATTTGTAATCCTTTTGTAGCATTTGTAATCCTTTTGTACCTTTTTACCTATAAGGTTCTTCAAATTCTTTGTTATCCACTTTGGGTCATTAGTATTCGATCTATTCAATTTGTATGGTATACTACGTTCCTGTGCTTTGTTCAAATATTCTTAAAAAAGTTATATATTGAATCCACATCGAAATCCCCATTTAAGTCACCTATCGCTGGGTTCATGTCTCGCTCCAAGACCGGCCCACACCCCATACCCAAGACTTTCCAATCAATTTGACCCAAAAAAATTCTTAGGCTATTAAAATCAGCTTTTCGAAAATCTGGCACTTTAACAGAATTTTCTCCGTTTTAACAGAATTTACAGGTCTGTTCCATTCTATGCTAAATCTGATTTCTTTGTGATCACTGTTCCCGAGCTCACTCCCTATTTCGATGTCATTAATTTGTGTTTCCCTGTTAGTTAACACTAAATCTAAAATATTATTTTCCCGCGTTGGTTCCTTAATGTGTTGCGTAAGAAAGCAATCGTCAAATAATTCTAGAAAATCTTCTGCTTCACTATTCCCTGTTTTGTTCAACCAGTTTATTCCACTAAAATTAAAGTCACCCATGACATAATTACTGTTAGATCTAGATGCTCTTGATATTTCATCCCATAGAAGCTTTGCTTCCATTCTGTCTAAATTTGGTGGCCAATATATAACTCGTATTATTAGCTTTTTCGTTTAATTCTATCCAAATAGTTTCTGTGTGTGGCTCAGTTTTGATTCCCTCTTTGAGACTACATTTCAAATTGTCCCTAACATATATGGCTACTCCACTTCCTCGTCTAATATATCTATCTGTGTGAAATAGTTTAAATCCATTTATTTGATATTCAGCTAATAGTTCTCTATTTTCTACATTCATTCACGTTTCGGTAAGTGCAATAATATCTATTTTTTTCTGTGCAGACAAGAGCATTTAATTCGTTAATTTTATTTCTTAGACTTCTACTGTTAGTGTAATATACCCTAAGTGAATTGTTATTTTGAGGCCCTTCTCTTTCCCTGATCATTTTGCCAATTCATTTCTCCTACAAACACATACTTTTATTACCTCCTTCCTCCAAATCAATTCCCATACCTCTATCTACTAACAGTTTAAACCCAAACAAACACCTCTAACCTCCTCTCTAACCAAACAAACACCTCTAATTGCCTCGTAGGACTTAATTACAGCTAGGATATATATAAACGTGTAAAACACTTCTTCCAACGAGTTCGCAACAGCAACAACCCCAGCTCTTGATAGATGCACCCCATCACGAGCATACATTTCATTTCTTCCATAGAAGTGTTCCCAGTTGTCTATTGCATTTGATTTGCAATATCTTTCCAGCCGGCAATTGACACCAATTGCCCTTGACATTCATTCATTTCCCACTCCCTTTCTTGGAAGAATGCCACATATGATCGGGATTCCTCCCTTGCTCCTAACTAATTCAATGGCTGTCCTGAATCTCTGTATTAGTTCCTCACTCCTAACTCGCCCAACATCATTACCCCCTGCACTAATACAAATAATGGGTTTGTTTCCATTTCCCGTCATAATATCATTCATGTTACCAACAATATCACCAATTCCAGCTCCCGGATAGCAAACCCTTAATTTGTTCACTCTATCTCTGGCACAAAACGTTCTGTCTAAATACCTCACCTGGGAATCTCCTACAACCAATCTTCACTGTAGGGGGAAGATCTGCCTTCCATTTCAAAAGGTTTTTAAATTTGTTATCTTTGTTTTTGTTTTTTTTTCTTGTTTTAACTCTTATTATTTTATGTACTCCATACTCCCTTGTTCCATTGTTCACTGGCTTGCCTGTGTCCTCTAGTATAAACTTTTCTTTCAGTGTTCCTGAATCAACCTAAATCATTTTTATGATATTCAGCTATCACATTATCATATACAGTTTTTTGCTAGATTTATATCCCAAATGTATTTAGTGCAATAATACAAATTTTCAGTTTCCCTTAAAAATTATGTAGTAAAATGATGTTTATATTTATAATATCAATAAACGGACTTATGAAAACAGAGCGGCAACAGATTATAGAGACAAACTCGACATACAAGGTCCATGAAAATTCAATAAAAAAAGAAAGGTTATAAGAACGTTTATGTTACTTGAAAATAAATAAGTAAAAAATAAAGTCAATGGGTCTGCCATCTGTGGCCGAGGTTGACATCAACCAATTTTATTCAAAATTAGCACCCTTACAGATAAGCTTACGTGCAGTCAGGTGTATTAGTTTCATGCAAATCGTCTGATAAACAAATAAGATTTTTTTTTTATTTTATTAGCAATTTTTTGGGGAATAAAACTAGTTATTTATTTTAAAAAACTAATTATTCATTTATTATATGCTATTTTGATAGCTGAGAGTCATAGACATTATTTCAGCTGACACTTGCTTTTGATGTTTATTTTTGACCATTTTCGAAATTTTTTGACACATAATTCAATATTTTTTTCCCCTTCCTATTTATGCTACGATGCTGAGACTTGTACCAGATGAAACTCTTTTCATTTTCAACTAGTCAAAAAAGTTTGATTCAAATCGAACTAGTTTTCATTTATTGCATATATTTTTGTTAATTTGAAACCCATATCCCATAAGGAATCTTATCATAAACAACAACCTCAACAAATATCATGTCATTCTGGGTGGTGACTTCAATATTGACCTTGGGCAACAAAATAGCCCTCAAGTCGACTATTTCCATAACAGCATGAACTCTTGTATGCTCATCCCCGCAATAACCAGGCCCTCCCGATTCACTCAAACATCCGCTACTACCCTGGATCATTTATGGACCAACATAACAGCTCCTCCTACATCAGGTATTATCACTGACAGAATAACTGACCAATATCCTACCTTCCTCGTTGCGAACATGGCCATAACACCACCAGATAACAAGAAAATAACCTTTAGGCTACACAGTGAAGCAGCAATAGGCAGTCTCACAAATGCCCTGCACAATATAAACTGGGAATCTGAATTTAATAATTAACATGATATAAATTCATTAACTAACCTCTTCCTTTCCAAAATCCTAAGCCTTTTAAATACATATTGTTCTCTCCTCACCAAGCAAATAACTAGCAAAAATGTTAATAATCCCTGGGTCATTATTGGCATACTCAAAGCAATCGACAAGAAACGTGAATATATACAAAACTTAGGATTGGCCTAGTTGCAACTGAAGTAGTTAAGAGGTACTCGTCAGTGCTTACCAGTATAATAAGAAAAGCAAAATTTTCCAAAAGCACATGGTAAGCCATCTCTAACATCCTAGAAGCTAAACAAGAAGCATAACCAGATAAAAATCTCCATGGATGGTTATACACCTGCAACAGATCTTGAAACAGCAACTGAATTTAATAGCTTATTTCATCGATTGGTGCTAACCTTGCTCTAAAAATCCCACAGACTCAAATACATGTTACCATATATCTTCCAGGCAGCTACCTCTTCTCTTCTCTTCACCGATGAGCCCTACAGATGTTGTGTCTATCATTCACTCACTAAAAACCAAAGCTGGGAACACTAGTTAAATACCATCCATGGTATACAAGAGTGCCTCCCATGCCCTTGCACCACCCATAGCTTTTCGTTCAATAAATCTCTAGTGTCATACCTTCCCTAATATCCTTCAAAAAAGCAAGAGTAATGCCAGTTCATAAAGGAGGCAATATGTCAGACATAAATAACTACAGGCCCATATCAAATCTATGGCTGAATATTATTATCAAAAATAATATTTAATAATTTTGAATATTATTATTATTTAATAATAATATAAAAAATATTATCATAATTTATTATAAAAAAATATTTGAAAAAATTATTTACAAACAGCTCTACTTCTATCTCGTAAAATTTATTATACTAAGTCCCTGTCAGTTTTACTTCCGCTCCCAAAAGAGTACCTATGATGCAATTGTTAGTCTGCTTGACTTAATCTACTCAGCCGTTGACAAAGGTGACTTTCCGATTGTACTCTTCATTGACCTGAGAAAGGCTTTTGATACTGTTAACTATAACTACCTCTTACTTAAACTCCACCATTATGGGATCCGAGGTCTTGCCCTGAACAATATCCGATCCTATCTTAGTGTTAGATACCATTTCAATATGAAAGAAAAGTTTTTACTAGAGGACACAGGGAAGCCAGTGTACAATGGAACAAGGGAGTATGGAGTACATAAAATAATTAGAGTAGAAAACAATAAAAAAGATGAAAAATTTAAAAACCTTTTCAAAAGAAAGGCAGAGCTAGATAATAACACTCTGGTAGGGGGAAGATGGTAATCCTCCTATGTTTAATTCCAGTTTCAGGGGGAGAGTTATTAGGTCATTTGCAGGATGAGCAGAGATACGAAATCCAGGTCCTGTTAGGGTGTTACGAACCGAAGTTCATCTTCGGAGCACGGAGCAGCGACATTAACGCAATCTGTGAGTCCGCTCCCGAAACCCCCCACAAAATACACAACGCCATCTAGTGATGACGGGAATATACTGGCAATAGGCGCTAGATTCCTGTCCTAGTCGGCTCGTGAGGTGCTGACCTCTGGTGAGGTGACGCTTGGAAAAGCAGCGCCATCTATTGAGCGACAGGGTGTACGTCTATGTCAGCCAGTAAGTGATCTTTCCTAGTGGTTCCATGTAGTGTCCCAGTGTACTGATGACGTGTCTGTATTCACAGAGTTAACGTAGGGCTGCTGTGATGTACGAAGAGTCAGTCTACCCAAGTCTGCTTTACACCAGTCTACTTTAAAGAAGCAGTGAGCTGCCGCCGGACGAGAACTGTAGAATGTTCAACTGTCTGCCTGTGGAGAGGCACGAGTAAATCAAGAGTAAATCTCCTCAGTCTTTTAATGCACACACAATACACAAAATCTGCCAATACGACAACCATCGTATTTCTCTTTCCGGAGTGTAACTCAGGAAATCTAAACAATAAAAACCGCAAAAGATTCAACTAATATCAGCACCACAAACTTCCACAATATAATTTTATCAACACAAGACATAAAACGAAACAATGGGTTTAAATTGGATAAGTTTAGATTGAGGAGAGACTTTGGTAAATACGGGTTCGGTAACAGGGTTGTTGATTTGTGGAACCAATTACCGCGTAACGTGGTGGAGGTGAGGTCCCTTGATTGTTTCAAACGTGGGCTGGACATATATATGAGTGGGATTGGGTGGTTATAAATAGGAGTTGCCTCGTTTGGGCCAATAGGGCTTCTGCAGTTACCTTTGTTCTTAATACGACTTTTCAGCCAGTCAACCAACACCACAGAACGACGACAAAAATACACATGCATCCGACTCTGCTATCCCCAGTAAGGAAAGACGATAATTCGTAGGGAGCGACTGGTATAGGTTGCTCTTTGAGCTAATGTGCTAAATTCTAGCACATTAGGCTCTAAAAACCTACCTTGGAGATCTGACCACACGGCACCCCAGATGTCGGAAAACTGACACCGACAGGGGAACCCTTTACATTTGTGACCTGTATGATGATTATATTGTGTGGGCTTTGTTTTTTTTTGTGATATATTATTTGATGTACCTGAAGATATATTTTTTAAGTACTATTGTTGGAATATTTTCTTTAAGGGATTGTGTGGTGTTGTGATGTATCTGTATATGTGATAATTGTGATGGTTCTTAACTTTGTACTTAAAAGAGTTTTGTATGTTTCCATTAGTATATGTTTTGCTTTGTATGTTTCATTTTCATATGATTTACTCATAATATTTAAATTAAAGAGTACACTGTTGGTGCCATTTGGACCCACATAATTGTTGATATTTAGTGTGTGTCTTTGCTGCTTGGGTTGGGTGTGGTGGGTCCTGGGAAGAGGGATGTAATGTTCTTGAATGTGTGTGTGTTTCGTGTTAGATGTATAAAGTGGGCTCCCTTCTTTTTGTCGTAATTGTTCAGTGCTTTATTAACAAATATTTGTATTAGTGTTTGTACTGTTGCTATGCTATGTACATTTAGTTCTCAGTTGTGTTATTATCCCCATATGTTTCTGAGAGTTGTTAGTTGTCAGATAGTTTTGGGTGTCGGCAGTTTTACTTGTTGGTTACGTTCTTTGTAAATATAGGGTTTACATTCTTTTTCCCTTTTTTTACATATGTGTTACTTTTAATAAATAGATAGAGAAAAAACTTCATCTATTTTCAGATTTGTGGGCTGAGCGTCACCCAAATTAAGTTTTCAATAATTCACATTCAAGCAGAGTCCAGTCTGATCTATTTGGAAACTACCTAGCTACTGGTAAGTTTCAGTTTTGTGTGACTGGAAGTGCATTGCAATCATTAAACAACCAGTCAACATTAGATTATGAAGTATCTTGTAACAATTGAAGTGACAGGTTTCAACACTATTCTTCACAATCATCGTCTCTCTCTTTCCCCGTATTCCAATCTTTATGTAGAAGCTGTTCACTAGGAATAAATATGGCAGCTGAAGAAAAACATAAAGTTAAATTACACGGAAATGTATCTTGTTAATGAATAATGCAAGACCCACTACATCACGTCCATGATTACCAAACAATACCACATTCCATACCAGGTAATAATCTTCGTATTAAATGCGTTTTGACTCCAATTTATAATGGAATTATATAACGTTACATTATACAGCGACTGGCGACTAGTGTGAGGAGGTGGTTCACCAGCTCACTTACAATAGTGCTCTTATGCCTGTGGGAGCCAGTACACTTGTTAAGTGCACTTGTTAAGTGGGCGGACTTAAGTTTTGTTCCAGCAACCGAAACATCTAGTGTTTGGGCTCATGTGAGAGCCCCAGTCATCAGCAGTCCATAAATGTTACCCTGGCCGGGGTGGCATGTCTGTGGACAGTGCTAGAGCTGATAGCATCATCTCATTGTATGGCATGAAGCGAGACAACTTTGCGCGCGAACGGCTAGGCCGCAGGCGTTGGGTGAAACGTGTGGGGTCCCACGCTCGCCGGCCACTTGAGTGGTTGTCATGGAGACAGCCGCCATCTTAGTAAACATCTCCCCCTCCCCTTCCGGCCCGTTGGCGTCGTGAGGGGGCTTGGTGGACGGCTGCCGGAGTGTGATGCTCCGTTGGGCAGTCCTCTGTCCTTTTCTGGCCTTGCACTCCTGCTGCTGTCTTCTCCAATTGTGCCGGATCGCTTTTCCTTTTCCTTATGTTTCGTTTTTCTCCCCCCTCTTCTCCTATCTGCTTGTCGTTTCCTGCCGACCTTTTGCTTGTTTTGGATTATTTCTTTGGACTTCTTCTATTTGACGCCCGGGTGCTTGAGGAGGCATACTCTTGCACCCGTAGAACTGTAGTACCCGACGTCTCGAGCGAGGGGAACCTTTTATTGTCAATCCCCCTTTCGTCGCTGAACCCGATCTCGACGGACTGACGGTTCTTAAGGTGGCGTTTGTGGGGCGTATACTCACGACGCACCCCTAGGGGGCCCCGGCATGATCAGCGATAGCTTCCTGTTGGGTGTCCTGCCTCTAATTGTGGCTCCATGGTGGGTATGGGGGCACATTCGTGGATGAATTTGTCACTTTTCGTCTCTATGTCGTTGAATGTTTCTGTTGTACCCTCTCAGGCTCGTGGGGTGGGCGACCAAGCCCCCGAGTCGGCCTGTATTGGAAGACCAGGCTCTGTAGCTCCCGCTGCGTTGGGCCCCGACCTTGCTCCTCCTTTGACCGTCCTGACTTCTTCCCCCAGCTCCCCTCCCTCCTCTGAGGTTGGGTCGAGCCTCCAGCCCCTGGTGGTGACCACTTCGTCCCCTGGTGTGGCTAAGTCTTTCGTTGTGACTACTGCGCCTTTTGACCCCTCTCTCTCTAGGGGTTCTCAACGCCGTTCGCGCCCCAACCGCACTCGCTCGATTCCTTCCCGTGCTGATGCGTATCAGGCCTTGTTTGGTCCTGCTTCATGGGCCAAATACTTTGATCTCCTCCCTCTTGATTCTGCGCCTCCTGACGATTTCTCCCTCCATCGGCATCTTGTAGATTCCGTGGATGCGTGTGTTACTTTCAACCCCACTCGTCTCGGTACACGTGTCGTTGCTGCTCCTTCTCAGGATGCGGCTTCCCGCTTGGCTGCCTTATCTTGCCTTGGCGAGATCCCTGTTCGGGTCTCCAAGAACGTTCAGATGAATTCCAGTGTTGGCACTATTCTCCTCCCACCCCATGTTGCAACCGGTGTTCGGAATCTGCAGGATTGCCACGATGATATTCGGCATATCCTTGATGCCCAAGGCCATTTTGTCCTCCAGGTTGACTCGTTTACTCGTCCCCCTCGTGGTCGTCGCCGTCAACCCCTTCGCGTTGTGAAGATCACCTTTGATGGTAGGACCCTTCCATCCTCTGTCATTCTTGCTGGTGCTCGGTGCTCTGTCCAGGAGTATATTCCTTCTCCTCGACTTTGTAATAAGTGCTGGAGGTTTGGGCATGGTGCCCTCCGCTGCTCTGGGACTGTCTCTCTCTGTCCTTTGTGTGGGAGTGAAGGTCACTCTAAGTCGGAGTGCACTTCTCCCCAAGCTCGCTGCCTCAACTGCGGTGAGGCCCATCCTACGTTCTCCCGTGCCTGTGTCCATTACAAGCTTGAGGCGGCCGTCCTTAACCTGAAGCACCGGGAGCGTTTGTCTTTTCCTGAGGCGAGGCGCCAGGTTCGCCGGCTCCCGCCTTATACTAACATCTCTTATGCTCGCGTGTTGCGCTCTTCCTCTCCTCGTCCTTCCCCCCTTCCTCAGACTCTCAACCGTTTCCGGGCCTTGGACCCTGATACGCCCACTGCCCCCTCCTCTGTTCCTTTGAGTTCTTTCCCGAGGGGTCCCCCTCCTGGTCCTCTGTCTGGGGTTCCCCTTCTTTCAACCCGGTCTGTCATGTCTCCTGTGTCTTCTTCCTCGTCCCCCTCCGATCCTCCTTCCCATCCTCTTCCTCCATCTATCGGCTCTCCCCGCCGCCTGTCGGTGCAGGCGGATGTCCATCGCTCTCCTAACGGCCGTCGTGTGTGCTCTCGTTCGGCTTCTCCTGTTGAGACACTGGAATCCGTTGCCCGGTACGTAGTTGCTGGGACACCTGTCTCTTTAAGTCAGAAGCGTAAGCCTGGCTCCTCTCCTTCCTCTTCCCCGGCGGGTAAGAAGGCTTCGCTTTCTTCCTTAGCTCCTACTTCTGGCTCTGTTGCTCCTTCCCCTCCCGTTTCAGTGGTTGCGCCCCCTGTTCCTGCTATGGAGGTTTCTTTGGCCCCTGCTTCCCTCTCGGTTGCTGCTCTTGCTGGGGTGCGCTCCCCTCTTTCTACTCCCCCTCTTCCTACTCCCCCTCTTCCTACTGCTGTCCTTGACTGCTCCTCTCCGTTGTCTCCTCCTCTTCCTCCTCCTCCTCCGGACCCCGCCCGCCCACCTCTGATCTGTTCTCCCGTTTCCTTCCCTCCGTCTTTGCTCAGTTTACCCATGCCCCCTAACCCTGACTTTGCTGACCCTGATCCCGACCCTGATATTCTTTAACGTGCTCTGTTGCTCTTTCGCCTTTGTTTCTTCCTTGTTCTCTGTTTTTGTCCTTTCTCTTCCCGTCGTTGTCCATTCTTCAATGGAACGTTCGAGGTTATTACGCCAATTTCCTCGAACTCCAACTTCTGATTTCGCGGTTTTCGCCCCTTTGTGTCTGTCTCCAGGAGCCAATGCTTGGTGCTCGTCCTGGTCGTTTTCGTGGCTATTCCTTTCTCTCCCCCCCCCCAGCCATTGCTGGGGCTTCTAATTCTTCTGCTCTCTTGATTCGTGCAGATGTTCCCTTTGTTCCTTTACTTTTTCCTTCGCCTCTCCATTGTTCTGCTGCTCGTATCTTTGTGGGGAAATGGTACACAGTTTGTTCCATTTATCTCCCCCCGAGTGTCCCGCTCTCTCTTCCTGATTTGAAACACCTCCTAGACTCCTTGCCGGAGCCTGTGCTCCTGCTGGGTGACTTCAATTGTCGTCATTCTCTTTGGGGTGACGTTCTGACGAATACCCGGGGTCGCCTCCTTGAGCCGTTTCTCCTATCTTCTTCCCTGTCTCTTCTGAATTCTGGTGAGCCCACTCATTTGGACTCTCGGACTCGCACCCTTTCTTGTCTTGATCTTTCTCTCTGCTCTTCTTCTCTTTACTTAGATTTCACGTGGCAGGTTCTTGATGACCTCCATGGAAGTGATCATTTCCCCATCCTTGTTTCCTTTTTCTCTTTTCGCCCTTCCCTCTCTTTCCCTAGGTGGCAGTTTGCTAAGGCAGACTGGACCCTATTTACCCTCAGTGCTGCTCTCTCTGACCTCTCCCTTCTGCCTCTCTCTCGCGCTCTCCTCCTTTTTCATGACACTGTCTTCAACGCTGCCCTCCGCTCTATTCCTCGCTCTTCCTCTCGGGGTCCACGGAAGTGCGTTCCCTGGTGGAATGCGGACTGTGCTCGGGCTGTCCGCTGTAAGCGTGCAGCCTGGAAGAGGCACCGCCGTAGGCAGACGACCGATTCTTTTCTTTTCTTTCGGAAAGCGAGTGCGGTGGCCCGTAGGGCCATCCGTACGGCTAAACGTGAATGTTGGGCATCTTATGTCTCGACAATTACGTCCGAAACCCCTCTGGCCCAGATCTGGAAGCGTGTCCGCAAGATAGCGGGTAAGTTCGTTCCCGATGTTTCACCGGTCCTTCACCTCCATGATACTCTTGTGGCGGACCCGTTGCAGGTCGCTTCCGAACTGGGTTCCCACTTTTCTTCTGTTAGCTCTGGTCTTCATCTTCCCCAATCTTTCCTTCTTCGTAAACCTGTCCTTGAGTCTCGTCCTTTAGATTTCTGCACTCATCTTCAGCTTCCCTATAATGATCCCTTCTCTCTCTCTGAACTTCGTTCTGCTCTGGCCCTCTGCGGTTCTACGGCGGCGGGCTCCGATGGTATTCATTATGAGATGCTTCGCCATCTCCCTCCGAGCACGTCTCAGTATTTACTGAGTCTGTATAATCGGATCTGGGAGTCGTCGTCAGTCCCTGAGGACTGGCTCGATGCCGTTGTCCTCCCTGTTCGCAAACCGGGGTCTCTGGGTACTTCCCCTAAGGACTTTCGCCCTATTGCTCTCACAAATTGTGTCTGCAAACTTTTTGAACGTATGGTTAACGTTCGTCTGATGTGGTTCCTGGAACACCATCACCTCCTCTCCCCTTCTCAATTTGGTTTCCGCAAGTGCCGCAGCACGACAGATGTCCTGGTGAACTTGGAGGTCTATATTCGTACTGCTTTTGCTGCGAAGACCTCCGTTGTTGCCGTCCTTTTTGACCTGGAAAAGGCTTACGACACCACTTGGCGTTATCATATCCTATCTCAACTTCATTCTTTTGGCCTTCGTGGTCATCTCCCTCTCTTTCTCCGCAGCTTCCTCTCTCGTCGTTCCTTTCGGGTGCGCCTTGGTACCGCTCTCTCTCCCTCTTTTCAGCAATCCGAAGGTGTGCCCCAGGGTAGTGTTCTGAGCACTACTCTTTTTCTGGTTGCCCTCAATGGTCTTCTTTCCTCTCTTCCTTCTGGTGTCTTCTCCGCTCTCTATGTCGATGATCTTACCCTTTGTTGTCAGGGTGATGATTCGCCTCTCCTTCAACGCCGGCTTCAACTTGCAATTGATGCCGTGTCGTCTTGGGCCACTGATCATGGCTTCAAGTTCTCTACTTCTAAGACTTGTGCCATGACATTTACGCGGAAACGGGTTGTTCTTCGTCCCTCTTTGTCTCTTTATGGTCATCCCCTTGAATACAAAGATTCCGCGAAGCTTTTGGGGTTATTCCTTGACACTCGTTTGTCTTGGTCTCCCCATATCTCTTACCTCCGTGTTGAGTGCTCTAAGGCCCTTACCCTCCTTCGGGTCTTGTCCCATACTTCTTGGGGGGCAGATAGGCGCACTCTCCTTGCTTTACATTCTTCTCTCGTCCTGTCTAAGCTCGATTATGGTTGCCCTGCTTACTCGTCTGCTTCTCCTTCTACTCTTCGCCGTCTTGATGCTTTGCACCATACTGGGTTGCGCCTCAGTTCTGGTGCCTTTCGTTCGACTCCCGTCCTTAGCTTGTATGTTGACACTGGCTTCCTGTCTCTCCAGGACCGCCGTGATCGCTACTGTCTTCGCTATCTTGCGCGGTCCTTGCAACATCCTTCCTCTCGCCTCTGTCGTGCTTTAACTTTTACCCCTCCTGCGGTTCCTGTTCCTCTTCACCACCTCCCTCTTTCTGTCCGGTTATCTCGCCTGCAGGATTCTCTTTCCGTTCGTATTTCTGATGTTTCTCCTCGTGTTGTTCCTTCTTTGCCCCCATGGAGGGTCCCTCTTCCGCGGTTTTGTACTTCCTTGACCCGTATCACTAAAGCTTTTACCCCTCCTACGGTTCTAAAACGCCTTTTCCTCGAGCACTTTTCTTCTCACTCCCGCTCCGTTTCTGTCTTCACCGATGGGTCTAAGTCAGCGGACGGTGTTGGCTACTCTGTTGTTTTTCCTGATCGCACTTATATGTGTCGCTTGCCTCCGGAGACTAGCATCTTTACAGCGGAACTTTATGCTATTCTCTATGCTCTTCGTCTCCTGCTTTCTCGTTGTCAGTCTTCCTTTGTAGTTGTTGTTGACTCTCGTAGTGCCCTCATGGCTCTCGGGTCCTTTAATCCAGTTCATCCAGTGGTTGTCGAGATCCAGCATTGGCTGTTTCTCGTTCATAGTAAATTTAAGTCGGTTGAGTTTTGTTGGGTTCCCAGCCATATTGGTGTGTCTTTAAATGAGCGTGCGGATGCTGCCGCCAAGGAAGCTGTCCGCTCTTGTCCCATCTCTCGTAAGGGCATTCCGTATTCCGACTTTTACCCGGTTATCCATTCCTCAGTCCTTACCCGTTGGCAGGCTTCTTGGTTGTCTGTTACTGGTAACAAGCTACGTACTCTTAAATGTTGTGTTTCCTCGTGGCAGTCCTCCTTCCACCGTAACCGGCGGTGGGAAACAGCTCTGGCGAGGTTGCGTCTTGGCCATACTCGCTTAACCCATGGTCACTTGATGGAGCGCCGCCCTGCTCCTTATTGTCCTAGTTGCATTGTCCCTCTTACGGTCGTGCATGTCCTTCTTGAATGTCCTGACTTCCAGGACGAGCGTATGTCTTGCTTTCCGACCGCCCCTCGCGGTCACCTGTCCCTCGATAGAATTCTTGGTGACTCGGATACTTTTGATATCGTTCGCCTTATGCGTTTTTGTTCTCGTATTGGCATCCTTGGTGATATTTAGCGCCCTCTGATTATTTTGCGTATTTGATGGTGCTACATAGCCTTCCCGGTTTGGTGCCTTCTTTTGATAATTACTTACTTACTTAGTAAACATCTTGAGCCGCCATGTTGGTCGGCCATCTTGGAGCTGCCCTAGGGGCTATGCTACACCGTCGCTGATTGGATGAGAGGGGTAGGCCGCTGTATGCCTTCCTCTCATTGGTTATTTCGAGAAGGACGCGGGGATAGCCGTTGTGTAGCATCATTCTGAACTCAGCCGCCACCTTGTCAAGACGTTCCTGTACTCAATTCGGCCAAATTGAGGTATAGGGCGTCGTGGTGGCTGGACTACAACTGCTGATGCTTCCTGCTTCACCTACGACATCGGTCGTCACAGAATCCGGCCGAAGTCGTCGCTTGGAGGGGTTTAAGACATTATTGTATGCAGGGGGTAGAGGTACAGTGATCTGGGATCGTGGGGGAATGTGCACACGAGCAGCAACAGACTCGTAGATCCCATACCAGTGATGATTAGACTTGCTAGTGCTCTGTAGCAGTCGATGGGAACGGGGAAATTCGTGTCAGTGTTAGGGCAATTTCCCAATGTTGGTGTGAGACGCTATTGTTGTGCGCGTCACCTGGGTATGAACGCTTCACTTCACAGGGGAGTCGAGGGTGCGAACTCAGCCGTGTTGAGTGGGAGGGGTTCGAGTGTGCGCCAATTTTCCGTATAAGTACTACGGTCAGGAACTACCGCCGCCTACGCCACCCGGAGCGAGCCAGCCACCTATAGCGGGGTGCCTGATGTATGGGAATGGTGTGTAAAGCCGGCAGTGTGAATGAGTAAGTACCTATGTGTGTATTTCGGTGATTAGTGGTCTCTAAAGCTTGAATTCGAGGTCAAGTGTTCCGTCACATTGTCACACAGCACCTGTTCAGGTGGAGTGAATTGTGGGCGAGGAGATTAATCACCTGTGTTGTCATCTTGTCAGTCCAGAGGGACTTAAGTCTGGTGTACACAGACGTACAGTGTGTGTGTGTGTGGGTACACACGGGAACACAGAATATACATAGATTAGCCAAGGACTGAGAAGGTGTCCAAGTAATAATTTTTTTATTTCATTGTGGTAATCATTTTTGATCGTCCGTGGGACGGAGTGATGATTAGACTTGCTAAGCGGAGTGATGATTAGACATAAATGATCTAAATGATTAGATCATTTCCATGTGTGGTCTTGCAGGTGTGGAATTCCAACACTGAGCGCTCAGGTATGTGTAACGCCAGTGATTCCTGGCAATGATTATTGTGGAGTGTGCCACAGTGTGGCTTAAATTTCTTGTAGTGTTCCCAGGGCCGTGACAAGTGTGATTTATATAAATATATATATTGTGGTTGCAGTATTAATTAACGTAATTTTGGTGAGGTTTGGTGAGTGACGAGGCCGTCTAGAGAGACCGCCCCCGCTCTGTCGAGTAACGTAACTCTCGAGTGTTTATCGGCATGCGTGACCGATAAATCACTCACCCATGTGATTTAAGGAGTGTGAGATTCTCCTTAGTGTTCCCAATAACGTTTGATAGCTGTAGGCTACATGTGTCAGCGGTAATTATATATATATATATATATATATATATATATATATATATATATATATATATATAATCGTAGTGTCACGGTGCCCAGTGTTAATGTGTTATTTACTGTGTGGTGATTGCAATATATTGACCTATGTTCTAGGGGTCATTTGCAGCAGTAAGTAAGTAAGTGTGTGCAGTATCCTAATATTTGGAAATTAGAGTACTTGCCGTGTGTGTTATTGCAAAGGGGGTGTTATTTGATGGTGATTGTTGCTAGTGTTGAGCAATCACCGGATGTGATTGCAGTCCAGTAAAACCATTGTGGGGCAGTGTTCTAGAGGGTTCATGTCCTGTATGTTATTTTGCTAGATTCTGCAGTATTGTCATAGCAACCGGATTGTAACGTAAATCACTGTGATTTGTTAGTGTGATTTGTCATTGTCGTGGGGGAACTCGGCTGTAGACGAGTACTTGGATACAAATATATTCTCCTGGGTATCTGGTAGGACATCGAAGTCCAGTATTCAGTGAGGTGATTGCGAGGCAATTAATATAACGTAACCAAGGGAACGCCCATTGCTTTAAGAGAATTTGTTCTTTGACAATTTGAGTAACGTAGAATGCGTTTGGGTTAATTTACTTTCCTGTAAGCAGCTACGGTAGTCTCGAGGAGCCTAGCCATCAGCCAGATAAGAATTAGAGTATTGTCTGTCGTAATTAACGGTCAGTGGGCCGGGTAATTGACGTGTTTCAGGAAGTCAAAGTAATTAATCTCGATCCTTGTTTGATCGACTCACACGAAGGCTACATTGTTCCATTAACGTAACGTCGTTATCTGCCCGGAAGTACCGGCATTGGATTGACTCGTGAGAGGAGTAACGTCATTTAGAATAACGTAAACGTGGGGCTAATTACTGTTATTAGTCGCCTGAATTGGTCTGAGTATGGAAGGCTTAGACGGAATTCATACCTTAATGTAAATTGCTGAGCCAGTGTGAAAGGTTGCGTATTTTAATTGTTTAATTATTGATCTTGAGGATAGTAATTAATTACTCTAAAGGTAATCACGAGTGATTACCGTTCTCTTAGCACTTTGGACATTGTAAATCAGAGTTTACCATCGCTGAGTGATTAGTAACCGATTAACGTAAATTAACGTAACTAGTAAAGAGATTAATCAGCTGTCTGGAAGTACAGGGATTAATGGGATTTTCTCTCTGAATGCTCGACGGGTTGAGTGTTGTTTGATTTCCGCGTTACTAGTGACAGTTGTAAGAGTTGTTAATTTAACGTAAATGTTACCTTGTAATTAACGTAAATGTTATTGTGTTATTAACGTAAATCAATTGTTATTGATTGTTGATCGTCCGTGGGACGGAGTGTTAACGTAAGGATTAATTTGAGGAAGGGTGCTGGAGTTGCCAGTGAACCCATTAGTTATTGTTGTCATTGAAAGACTACTGATTTGATTGCATTGCAACCGCCATTGCAGGTGTAGACTGCACTGAGGCGTAGAACAGTTAGGAGGTTACTGGAGACGTATTTCAGAACCTACTGTGTCATTTGTTGTAATTGTGATTATAGATCTGTTAGTTCTTGCTTGCTTGTTGATTCCTCTGTGGTCACACTTATGTTCGAGTTAGTTCATTATGCAGTCCGAGGGGCTGGTGTCTAGCTGTCATTGATAGTGTCACAGGAAGGATTTCGAGTAACGTCATTGACATTTCTTTTGTTTTGTTGTAGTAGTTAGTACTTTATTGAATAAACTAAGTTGTTATGGTTAACACTGTCTTTTCGTTACACCCCCACACATTATTATTGTTATGCAAATGTTCTTCACACTCGACTAAAATTGAGACTAATTTTCTGAGCTTTGGATCAAATATACGGCACCACACAACAATAAATTATTGTTGTGAGAGCCCGTGACCTACTCGTTAGATTCGCTTCGGCGATTGGCGAAGGTCGGCGGCCTAAGTGGGGGGGATTTCAATTTTCATTGGGGTCTCGGCGTTTGCTCGCGCCTAGTCAATTGTTCATACATGGTCCCAAAGTGAGGAATGAGCTGGTTACTACACTGGTGTGTTAGCTAAGCAAGTCCTTCCTCAGGCGACCTAGTTGAATATCACGACAGGAATAAAGGTTAAAGAATAAAGAAAGTTCTTAGAAATTTTCCGAGCTAAAATTCCTTATACCAATTTTAATTTATTCCACAATTCTCAACTCAAAACTCTCACAACTAGGACTTAACAAGACGAAAATGTGGACTTGGACTACTAACTCTCTAGTGCAATTACCAAAACTATGCATGTCTAGACTGTGGATTTTGATTTTCAAAGCGTTTATTTGTAATAAGAATAGAATGATAATATATTACATTTAAAAAGGTTTTGTTAATGATTATCATATGCTTGGTCAGGTATGTAATGTATGTAATGGAACCTAATGTGAGAAGTCATGGCATGACTGAGCTTATCCCTACGCATATATTTATTTGACCAGTCACTGGGGTGATATCCATGCCCAAACATTACTTCTGTAAACTATGCGACAAGTCTTTATATATTCACTAATGCATTATTTTATTAAATATACTAGCTGTACCCGGCCACGCATTACTGTGGCTCAGCAATGCATGTGCGTTGCTGAGCCACATCAACCCTGTCTCCCAATCCCCCCACTATTCCTGACTCCCCTCATCCTCCTAACCATTCCTCACTCCAACGTCCCCTCGTCCTCCCAACCCTTTCCCACTAAAAAAAAGAGAGAAAATAAACTTTCCTACTCCCCTGTCCTCTCGTTCTCCCCTCCATTCCCCCCTCCCCCATCCCTTTGTCCTCCCCACTATCCTCCACTCCACCTTCCCCTCGTCCTCCTAACCATTCCCCACTCCACCGTCCTCCCCATTATCTTTCACTCCCCTGTCCCCTGGTCCTCCCTTCCATTCCCCTGTCCCCTCGTCCTCCCCACCATTCCCCACTGCCTCATCCGATGCATTCCCAAATGGTCTGGTGTTCCCATCAGAAAATTGGGAACATCAAATGGTCTAATGTTCTTATCATTGAAATATAAGAAAAACAGTTAAAAAACGTAATGAAAAACAATGAAAAAATACAAAAAATAAACTAGACTCACGAAACGAACGGTTTGGTAAACAAAATAGCTTAATTCCAACGCAATGTCACATAAAATAATTAAATGAAAATATACCGAAATCTATGAAAATTTAATTTATCAATGAAATTATAAACATTGAAATGGAACTGTAACATATTTTGTATAGCATGTGTTACTCCTACATGCAACAGATAGAGCTGTTTCTTAAAAAAAAATGTTTTTACCTGTCACATGTGTGGCATCTATCCATATACTTCGTAATGAACAGTATGGAAAACAACACAGCTCAATTCCAACGCTTTGTCACACAAAATATTTTAAATCAAAATGAAAATGAATCTAAATCTATGAAAATTTCATTTATTAGTGCAATCGGAAACATTGAAATGGAATCTTAACATATTTAATAGAGTGTGTGTGTTGCCATTATGTGCAACAGATGGCGCTGTTTAAAAACAAATAAACATGTTTTTCACTGTCACAGGTGTGTGGCATCTATATCATAGGTATATAGACACGCACATATTCGAATGTGAATTCGAATTTCACGTTGTGTGAAAAATTCAAAGCAATTGGTGAAGAACTTTTGGAGATAACGACTTTGAACAAACGAGCATTTACATTTATATTTATATTGATTATTTTTTTTTTAACTACAACAGTGTCTCTAACCTGAGTTAATTATTCCTTTGAACGTTGGTCACGATCTATCCTCATCGTTCTTTTGACTGGAACATCCATGTGCGAGTGGCGATCATCTTGTAGCCTCACCTAGGAAGAGTGTTCTGTACTCCTATGATCACCGTCAATTACCAGTTCTCACTGGCCACTTTTTTTTTTATTGACACATTTAGGTACACCTGCATTTGTGCAGCTTCCTTACTGTTATGATCCCAGGTTGCTGAAAAACGAGTCTACCCTTAAGAGTTATTCAGTCAGACCAGACCTAAATGAGAGGTCAAAGAAATATAAACCTGGAAATATATATATTAAATATTCGATTAAATTTGACGAATAGTTTAAAAGTATGGGCAGTGAATAAGAATATAAATAAATGACTTGACATGAGATGTAGAGAATTTGCTGGAGGCGTGAGGCTCGTTTCAGAGGGTCTTGACCTCACTTCAGCTGCAGAAATCGTGAGGGGGAGGTCGCGCTCCATTGAGCCCCTGCTGAAGAAGTACCCCTGATTGATATACCTTCAAAGAGAAGGAAGTGAGTAGACTTTTCGACTGTGAAATAAGTCTGGAGACGTGTCAGCTCAAATCGTGGATTGTAGAAAGAGTGTGGAGCAGTTTTTAAAGCAGTTTTGTGGGAAGCCTAGGGCGACAAGTGTCGCCGCCCAGCCTGTTAGCGTCAGAGAGCAAATCAAATTCTGTGGCGAGTCATTTTAAGCTAGTTGTCAGTGATTGCCTATAGTTGGTCGTGAGCCCAGCGACCGTAGCGGATGTTTAGAGATGTGTTAGGCATATTTTATTAAAGCAGAAAGCCTAAACAAAAGAATGGAGATGAGGGAGACAGCTGAGCTGCGTATCCTCTCCCATTGAGGTCATGGAGGCAACTGACCAGCCAGCGCCTGGCAGTCTCCTGGCAAACGGACCGCCACCGGGAAGCAGAGTATGGACCCGCCCGGGCATGGGGGAATCAACTCACGACACACGGGAATCAGGGAGATGTCAAGTGGAGACATTTATTATGTGTGGGTTTATTTTAGTTATATGTTTATAGGGAAACATCTTTATTGGCGTGTCAATGGGTTGCAGGTTTGTCTGGGGAAGGAGTTGCCGAGAGAACTTCGAGCCCAGTAGAGGGGTTTGAGGATAAAGCTCAAAGGCAGTTGAAGGAGCAGTGTACTCTGAGGAAGAGTAGCCCCACAGTGAGGAGTAGGACCTCAAGCTGTGTGAGGAGGAGAAGCAGTGAAGAGGAGTGTCACATGCTTCTGTAGTACCAGTGGTGAAGCATCATTGCGACTCAGGAAAACTTCATGGTGTAGCAGCCTGAAAGAGTTGTAGAGGACCCTAGTAGATAATCCTGGAAGAACCTGAAGATGTTCAGGGTAGTGAACCTCTAGATGTGGAGAGGAGGATCTTATTGACCACTTGTAGAGAGTTGGTAGAGTGCTTGAGTGTCCTTGGCGTGCAAGACACAGAGGAAGGTAGGAATTTTTTACCATTATTTTTGTTTCAATGAATAAATATACTGATGTTTATAGAGTTACAGCCATAGGCCGAGTTACCTGTGTATATTTATATACATTCTAGGGCTGGTTGTGCCATATTGTATTACGAGATTTAATCTACTTGGTGAAGTTGGTTGAATAAATGGCGAGCCAGGAGTTGGGCTACCACTTGATAAACGACTGATAGAGTCATGATGGAATTGGATTGCAACCTGATTATAATAGCATAGAGTGTAGGAGTCAATATTATTATATCTGATTTGTGTGTTTTATATGTTCTTTGTTGTATTAAATGTTGTATTAAAGAAGTGACCAGTGTCTGGTCACTTCTCTAGCATAGTCACTTAATTAACACTTTTGATATCGGTGATGATATCCTTTATATCGGTGATATATCGATATATCGGTGATGATATCCTTTAGACAATCAAATTTAGATACAACATTAGCATGACCAATCTAATCAATGCATTCCTCTAGCAAAGGTAATAAAAAAACATCCACCACTGTTACCATATTCAGTTGGCGGTAGTCCACACACACGCGCAATTTACTATCAGGTTTCGATACCAATAAACAAGGAGAACTCGAAGTACTCTGACTTGGCCGAATTAAAATCATGCTGTAGTAGAAAATACATTTCCTGTTGGATGATAGGTCATTTCTCTGGAGTCACTTAGTAAGGGTATAGTCGAACTGAAGTTACCTCGAGCAGCTCAACATCATGCGTAATAAGGCGCATCTGAGTGTGAACCTCCCCAAACAAGTAAGTAAGTAAGTAATTATCAAAAGAAGGCACCAAACCGGGAAGGCTATGTAGCACCATCAAATACGCAAAATAATCAGAGGGCGCTAAATATCACCAAGGATGCCAATACGAGAACAAAAACGCATAAGGCGAACGATATCAAAAGTATCCGAGTCACCAAGAATTCTATCGAGGGACAGGTGACCGCGAGGGGCGGTCGGAAAGCAAGACACACGCTCGTCCTGGAAGTCAGGACATTCAAGAAGGACATGCACGACCGTAAGAGGGACAATGCAATTAGGACAATAAGGAGCAGGGCGGCGCTCCATCAAGTGACCATGGGTTAAGCGAGTATGGCCAATACGCAACCACGCCAGAACTGTTTCCCACCGCCGGTTACGGTGGAAGGAGGACGGCCACGAGGAAACACAACATTTAAGAGTACGTAGCTTGTTACCAGTAACAGACAACCAAGAAGCCTGCCAACGGGTAAGGACTGAGGAATGGATAACCGGGTAAAAGTCGGAATACGGAATGCCTTTACGAGAGATGGGACAAAAGCGGACAGCTTCCTTAGCGGCAGCATCCGCACGCTCATTTAAAGACACACCAATATGGCTGGGAACCCAACAAAACTCAACCGACTTAAATTTACTGTGAACGAGAAACAGCCAATGCTGGATCTCGACAACTACTGGATGAACCGGATTAAAGACCCCGAGAGCCATGAGGGCACTACGAGAGTCAACAACAACCACAAAGGAAGACTGACAACGAGAAAGCAGGAGACGAAGAGCATAGAGAATAGCATAAAGTTCCGCTGTAAAGATGCTAGTCTCCGGAGGCAAGCGACACATATAAGTGCGATCAGGAAAAACAACAGAGTAGCCAACACCGTCCGCTGACTTAGACCCATCGGTGAAGACAGAAACGGAGCGGGAGTGAGAAGAAAAGTGCTCGAGGAAAAGGCGTTTTAGAACCGTAGGAGGGGTAAAAGCTTTAGTGATACGGGTCAAGGAAGTACAAAACCGCGGAAGAGGGACCCTCCACGGGGGTAAAGAAGGAACAACACGAGGAGAAACATCAGAAATACGAACGGAGAGAGAATCCTGTAGGCGAGATAACCGGACAGAAAGAGGGAGGTGGTGAAGAGGAACAGGAACCGCAGGAGGGGTAAAAGTTAAAGCACGACAGAGGCGAGAGGAAGGATGTTCAAAGGACCGCGCAAGATAGCGAAGACAGTAGCGATCACGGCGGTCCTGGAGAGACAGGAAGCCAGTGTCAACATACAAGCTAAGGATGGGAGTCGAACGAAAGGCACCAGAACTGAGGCGCAACCCAGTATGGTGCAAAGCATCAAGACGGCGAAGAGTAGAAGGAGAAGCAGACGAGTAAGCAGGGCAACCATAATCGAGCTTAGACAGGACGAGAGAGGAATGTAAAGCAAGGAGAGTGCGCCTATCTGCCCCCCAAGAAGTATGGGACAAGACCCGAAGGAGGGTAAGGGCCTTAGAGCACTCAACACGGAGGTAAGAGATATGGGGAGACCAAGACAAACGAGTGTCAAGGAATAACCCCAAAAGCTTCGCGGAATCTTTGTATTCAAGGGGATGACCATAAAGTGACAAAGAGGGACGAAGAACAACCCGTTTCCGCGTAAAAGTCATGGCACAAGTCTTAGAAGTAGAGAACTTGAAGCCATGACCTGTGGCCCAAGACGACACGGCATCAATTGCAAGTTGAAGCCGGCGTTGAAGGAGAGGCGAATCATCACCCTGACAACAAAGGGTAAGATCATCGACATAGAGAGCGGAGAAGACACCAGAAGGAAGAGAGGAAAGAAGACCATTGAGGGCAACCAGAAAAAGAGTAGTGCTCAGAACACTACCCTGGGGCACACCTTCGTATTGCTGAAAAGAGGGAGAGAGAGCGGTACCAATTAAGGCGCACCCGAAAGGAACGACGAGAGAGGAAGCTGCGGAGAAAGAGAGGGAGATGACCACGAAGGCCAAAAGAATGAAGTTGAGATAGGATATGATAACGCCAAGTGGTGTCGTAAGCCTTTTCTAGGTCAAAAAGGACGGCAACAACGGAGGTCTTCGCAGCAAAAGCAGTACGAATATAGACCTCCAAGTTCACCAGGACATCTGTCGTGCTGCGGCACTTGCGGAAACCAAATTGAGAAGGGGAGAGGAGGTGATGGTGTTCCAGGAACCACATCAGACGAACGTTAACCATACGTTCAAAGAGTTTGCAGACACAACTTGTGAGAGCAATAGGGCGAAAGTCCTTAGGGGAAGTCCTTACCCAGAGACCCCGGTTTGCGAACAGGGAGGACAACGGCATCGAGCCAGTCCTCAGGGACTGACGACGACTCCCAGATCCGATTATACAGACTCAGTAAATACTGAGACGTGCTCGGAGGGAGATGGCGAAGCATCTCGTAATGAATACCATCGGAGCCCGCCGCCGTAGAACCGCAGAGGGCCAGGGCAGAACGAAGTTCAGAGAGAGAGAAGGGATCATTATAGGGAAGCTGAAGATGAGTGCAGAAATCTAAAGGACGAGACTCAAGGACAGATTTACGAAGAAGGAAAGATTGGGGAAGATGAAGACCAGAGCTAACAGAAGAAAAGTGGGAACCCAGTTCGGAAGCGACCTGCAACGGGTCCGCCACAAGAGTATCACGGAGGTGAAGGACCGGTGAAACATCGGGAACGAACTTACCCGCTATCTTGCGGATACGCTTCCAGATCTGGGCCAGAGGGGTCTCGGACGTAATTGTTAAGACATAAGATGCCCAACATTCACGTTTAGCCGTACGGATGGCCCTACGGGCCACCGCACTCGCTTTCCGAAAGAAAAGAAAAGAATCGGTCGTCTGCCTACGGCGGTGCCTCTTCCAGGCTGCACGCTTACAGCGGACAGCCCGAGCACAGTCCGCATTCCACCAGGGAACGCACTTCCGTGGACCCCCGAGAGGAAGAGCGAGGAATAGAGCGGAGGGCAACGTTGAAGACAGTGTCATGAAAAAGGAGGAGAGCGCGAGAGAGAGGCAGAAGGGAGAGGTCAGAGAGAGCAGCACTGAGGGTAAATAGGGTCCAGTCTGCCTTAGCAAACTGCCACCTAGGGAAAGAGAGGGAAGGGCGAAAAGAGAAAAAGGAAACAAGGATGGGGAAATGATCACTTCCATGGAGGTCATCAAGAACCTGCCACGTGAAATCTAAGTAAAGAGAAGAAGAGCAGAGAGAAAGATCAAGACAAGAAAGGGTTCGAATCCGAGAGTCCAAATGAGTGGGCTCACCAGAATTCAGAAGAGACAGGGAAGAAGAGAGGAGAAACGGCTCAAGGAGGCGACCCCGGGTATTCGTCAGAACGTCACCCCAAAGAGAATGACGACAATTGAAGTCACCCATCAGGAGCACAGGCTCCGGCAAGGAGTCTAGGAGGTGTTTCAAATCAGGAAGAGAGAGCGGGACACTCGGGGGGAGATAAATGGAACAAACTGTGTACCATTTCCCCACAAAGATACGAGCAGCAGAACAATGGAGAGGCGAAGGAAAAAGTAAAGGAACAAAGGGAACATCAGCCCGAATCAAGAGAGCAGAAGAATTAGAAGCCCCAGCAATGGCTGGGGGGGGGGAAAGAAAGGAATAGCCACGAAAACGACCAGGACGAGCACCAAGCATTGGCTCCTGGAGACAGACACAAAGGGGCGAAAACCGCGAAATCAGAAGTTGGAGTTCGAGGAAATTGGCGTAATAACCTCGAACATTCCATTGAAGAATGGACAACGACGAGAAGAGAAAGGACAAAAACAGAGAACAAGGAAGAAACAAAGGCGAAAGAGCAACAGAGCACGTTAAAGAATATCAGGGTCGGGATCAGGGTCAGCAAAGTCAGGGTTAGAGGGCATGGGTAAACTGAGCAAAGACGGAGGGAAGGAAACGGGAGAACAGATCAGAGGTGGGCGGGCAGGGTCCGGAGGAGGAGGAGGAAGAGGAGGAGACAACGGAGAGGAGCAGTCAAGGACAGCAGCAGGAAGAGGGGGAGTAGAAAGAGGGGAGCACACCCCAGCAAGAGCAGCAACCGAAAGGGAAGCAGGGGCCAAAGAAACCTCCATAGCAGGAACAGGGGGCGCAACCACTGAAACGGGAGGGGAAGGAGCAACAGAGCCAGAAGGAGGAGCTGAGGAAGAAAGCGAAGCCTTCTTACCCGCCGGGGAAGAGGAAGGAGAGGAGCCAGGCTTACGCTTCTGACTTAAAGAGACCGGTGTCCCAGCAACTACGTACCGGGCAACGGATTCCAGTGTCTCAACAGGAGAAGCCGAACGAGAGCACACACGACGGCCGTTAGGAGAGCGATGGACATCCGCCCGCACCGACAGGCGGTGGGGAGAGCCGATAGATGGAGGAAGAGGATGGGAAGGAGGATCGGAGGGGGACGAGGAAGAAGACACACAAGACACGACAGACCGGGTAGAAGGAAGGGGAACCCCAGACAGAGGACCAGGAGGAGGATCCTTCGGGAGAGAACCCAAAGGAACAGAGGAGGGGGCAGTGGGCGCATCAGGGTCCAAGGCCCGGAAACGGTTGTGAGTCTGAGGAAGGCGGGAAGGACGAGGAGAGGAAGAGCGCAACACGCGAGCATAAGAGATATTAGCATAAGGCGGGAGCCGGCGAACCTGGCGCCTCGCCTCAGGAAAAGATAAACGCTCCCGGTGCTTCAGGTTGAGGACGGCTGCCTCAAGCTTGTAATGGACACACGCACGGGAGAAGGTAGGATGGGATTCACCGCAGTTGAGACAACGAGCCTGGGGAGAAGTGCACTCCGACTTAGAGTGACCTTCGCCACCACACAAAGGACAGAGAGAGACAGTCCCGGAGCAGCGGAGGGCACCATGCCCAAACCTCCAGCACTTGTTGCAGAGCCGAGGAGAAGGAATGTACTCCTGGACAGAGCACCTGGCACCAGCAAGAATGACAGAGGGTGGAAGAGTCCTACCATCAAAGGTAATCTTCACAACCCGGAGGGGTTGACGGCGACTACCACGAGGGGGACGAGTAAACGTGTTCACCTGGAGAATAGAATGGCCCTGGGCAGCGAGGATATGTCGAATATCGTCGTGGCAGTCGCGCAGGTCCCGAACACCGGTCGCAACATGGGGCGGGAGCAAAATAGTGCCAACACTGGCATTCAACTGAGCGTTCTTCGAGACCCGAACGGGGGTCTCGCCAAGGCAGGATAAGGCAGCCAAGCGGGAAGCAGCATCCTGAGAAGGAACAGCAACGACACGTGTACCGAGACGAGTGGGGTTGAAAGTAATGGAGGCATCCACGGAATCAATGAGATGTCGATGGAGGGAGAAATCGTCAGGAGGCGCAGAATCAAGAGGGAGGAGATCAAAATATTTGGCCCACGAAGCAGGACCAAACAAGGCTTGATAGGTAGCAGAACTGGAAGGAATCTAGCGAGGGCGGCCGTGACGAGGACGGCGGTGAGAACCCCCAGAGAGAGAGGGGTTAAAAGGCGCAGTAGTTACAACTAGAGAAGGAGCCGCGCCAGGGGACGAGGTAGTCACCACTGGGGGCTTGGGGCTCGACCCAACCACAGAGGAGGGAGGGGAGCCAGGGGAAGGAGTCAGAGAGGCCAAAGGAGGAGCAAGGTCGGGGCCCAATGCAGCGGAGGCTACAGAGCCCGGTCTTCCAATACGGACCGACTCGGGGGCTTGGTCGCCCACCCCACGAGCCTGAGAAGGTAAGCCAGAAGCAGCCGAAACAGGGGTTATCATCTTGACGGAAAGAAGAATTCATTCACGAATGTGCCCCCACACCCACCATGGAGCCATAATTAGAGGCCGGACACCCAACAAGAAGCTATCGCCGATCTTGTCGGGGCCTCCTAGGGGTGCGTCGTGAGTATACGCCCCACAAACGCCACCTTAAGAAACCGACAGTCCGTCGAGATCGGGTTCAGTGACGAAAGGGGGATTGACAATAAAAGGTTCCCCTCGCTCTCGACGTCGGGTACTACAGTTCTACGGGTGCAAGAGTATGCCTCCTCAAGCACCCGGGCGTCAAAATAGAAGAAGTCCACGGGAAGAACCAGAACGAGCAAAAGGTCGGCAGGAAACGGCAAGCAGATAGGAGAAGAGGGGGGAGAAAAACGAAACAGAAGGAAAAGGAAAAGATGCCCAGCAGAATTGGAGAGGACGGCAGCAGGAGCACAAGGCTAGAAAAGGACAGAGGACTGTCCCAAGGAGCATCATACTCCGGCAGCCGCCCACGAAGCCCCCACACGGCGACAACGAGCTGAGCGGGGAGGGGGCCTCCCCAAACAAGCTGGAGTATGTCCCTAACACTATCGCTGACTTTGGACACCGATCCCGTCCATTTTTTTCTCCCGAGTGCTGACTTTGGACAGGACTCGCGTCCACTACAAAATATTTATATAAAATTTATTTTTTATCCGATCGACCTCGGGATAATTTCAAATTAAGCGTCTTTAGAATGCGCACAATTTGATACCAAAATGAAAGATGTAACACGAAACTTGATGTCCAAACACTTTAATGATTATAATTAGGTTTTTGGTCAAAATTTTAAAATATTTGTTAAAATTATATTTATTGTGCTAATTTGTTGAGACTAGTTTTAAAATGCGCGCCTTTACGTCACGAACAATTTGATACCAAAATGAAAGATGTAACAGAAAAATATATGTCAGAGCACTGGATAGATATAAGTAATTATGATGATGAGCTTCCAGAATTGATATATTCTTAAAATTCTAGTTATTGCTCTATTATTATGAGACTAGATTTAAAATACACGCCTTTTTATTGCGAACAATTTGATTCCAAAATGAAAGACGTAAAACGAAAATTGATGTTATGAATCTGAACGAGTATACACATTAGGTTGCAGTATATAAATTGGCACTAGTTTACGGGTAACTTTAGGCTTTCCTGCAGGGAGGCACGCCCGGATTTTGTACATTATATTCATATACACCTGTAGGGAATTCATTTGCAAACTCAATGATACCAAAACGAGCGACATAGCACGAGAATTAGGGTGAGAAAACTGAAACGAGTATAAACATTTTACTGATTTGGTGCGCTCACGGCAAATTTTTCCGACTTTAGGCTTTGCTGTGGGAAGTCTCAACAGGCTTTTGGACATTATATGCATATACATCTGCAGGGAATCTAATTGCGAACACAATGATACCAAAACAAACGACGTAGCACGAGAATTAAGGTCAGAAAACTGAAACGAGTACACACATTTAGGCGTCGCCGCACGTTCGCCCGCACCATTGGCTCCATGACGTCAAAGTCTGCGGCACTCTCGTGGTGTGCGATAGTTATACTGATGTTTATAGAGTTACAGCCATAGGCTGAGTTACCCGTGTATATTTATATACATTCTAGGGCTGGTAGTGCCATATTGTATTATGAGATTTAATCTACTTGGTAAGGTTGGTTGAATAAGTGGCGAGCCAGGAGTTGGGCTACCACTTGATAAATGACTGGTAGAGTCATGATGGAATTGGATTGCAGCCTGATTATAATAGCATAGAGTGTAGGAGTCAATATTATTTTATCTGATGTGTGTTTTATATGTTCTTTGTTGTATTAAATGTTGTATTAAAGAAGTGACCAGTGTCTGGTCACTTCTCTAGCATAATCACTTAAGGTAATGGTATCCTTTAGACAATCCAATTTAGATACAACATTAGCATGACCAATCTAATCACTGCATTCCTCTAGCAAAGGTAATGGAAAAACTTCCACCACTGTTAACTTATTCAACTGGCGGTAGTCCACACACACGCGCCATTTACTATCAGGTAAATGGTTTTACTTCCGCTTTTGGGAGCGGAAGTAAAACTGACAGGGAATGCGTAAAATATCCTATCTTGTAAAATTTATTTTACGAGATAGAGCTATTTCTAAAAAAATTGTTCAAATATTTTATAATAAATTTAGATACTATTTTTTTTATACTATTATTAAATAATAATATTATTCAAAAATAATAAATATTATTTTTAAAATATATTTTCAAAAATAATAAATATTATTTTTAAAATATATTTTCAAAAATAATAAATATTATTTTTGATAATAATATTCAGCCATAGATCTGTAATTATTTGTCTGCCATATTGCCTCCTTTATGAACTGGCGTTACTCTTGCTTTTTTGAAGGATATTAGGGAAGGTATGACACTAGAGATTTATTGAACAGAAAAGCTATGGGTGGTGCAAGGGCATGGGAGGCACTCTTGTATACCATGGATGGTATTTAAATAGTGTTGCCAGCTTTGTTTTTTTTTTTTACAATACAATACAATTTTATTTAGGTAAGGTACATACATACAATAAATTTTTACAAGGAATGGTTGACTTATAGGTAGAGCTAGTACATACAATGCCTAAAGCCACTATTACGCAAAGCGTTTCGGGCATGAAAGGCATTCGGGCATTTTAGTGAGTGAATGATGGACACAACATCTGTAGGGCTCATCGGTGAGAGAAGAGAGTTGGGGTAGCTGCCTGGAAGATATATGGTAACATGTGTTTGAGTCTGTGGGATTTTTAGGGTAAGGTTAGCACCAATCGATGAACCAGGCCCACCCGAGTGAATCGGGAGGGCCTGGTTATTGCGGGGATGAGCATACAAGAGTTCATGCTGTTAAGGAAATAGTCGAATTGAGAGTTATTTTGTTGCCCAAGGTCAATATTGAAGTCACCACCCAGAATGACATGATATTTGTTGAGGTTGTTGTTTATGATATGATTCCTTATGGGATATGGGTTTCAAATTAACAAAAATATATGCAATAAATGAAAACTAGTTCGATTTGAATCAAACTTTTTTGACTAGTTGAAAATGAAACAGAGTTTCATCTGGTACAAGTCTCAGCATCGTAGCATAAATAGGAAGGGGAAAAAATATTGAATTATGTGTCAACAAATTTCGAAAATGGTCAAAAATAAACATCAAAAACAAGTGTCAGCTGAAATAATGTCTATGACTCTCAGCTATCAAAATAGCATATAATAAATGAATAATTAGGTTTTTTAAATAAATAATTAGTTTTATTCCTGAAAAAATTTGCAAACAAAATAAAAAAAAATCTTATTTGTTTATCAGACGATTTGCATGAAACTAATACTGCACGTAAGCCTATCTGTAAGAGTGCTAATTTTGAATGAAATTGGTTGATGTCAACCTCGGCCACAGATGGCAGACCCATTGACTTTATTTTTTACTTATTTATTTTCAAGTAACATAAACGTTCTTATAACCTTTAATTTTTTATTGAATTTTCATGGACCTTGTATGTCGAGTTTATGTCTCTATAATCTGTTGCCGCTCTGTTTTCATAAGTCCGTTTATTGATATCATAAATATTTATAAAGATCATTTTACTACATAATTTTTTAGGGAAACTTTGAAAATTTGTATTATTGCACTAAATACATTTGGGATATAAATCTAGCAAAAAACTGTATTATATGATAATGTGATAGCTGAATATCATAAAAATAATTTCGGTTGATTCAGGAACACTGAAAGAAAAGTTTATACTAGAGGACACAGGCAAGCCAGTGAACAATGGAACAAGGAACATAAAATACATAACATAAAATAATTAGAGTTAAAACAAGAAAAAAAACAAAAACAAAGATAACAAATTTAAAAACCTTTTGAAATGGAAGGCAGATCTTCCCCCTACAGTGAAGATAGGGGGAAGATCCTCCTTTGTTCTAGTTCTTTATATAATTTTGCAATAGCAAAGTGCAATACATATTTATGTTTTTTAATATATTTTAAATACTTTAAGTCTTTTACTTTGATAAATATAAATTGAACTAATGTTGGTAGTCTCTCATCAACCTCTGGTAATATTTAATAGTGTTTATTAATTTATTAGTCACATACGCTAAAAACTCTGGCTCGTTGGTCCCGCCTCTCAACGGTCAATCAACCAATGTGCAGGTTGTTGATCAGACCACACACTAGAAGGTTAAGGGACGACGACGTTTCGGTCCGTCCTCGACCGAATCGGTCCAGTCACAATCGACTTGAGTATGGTCTAGGACGGGCCGAAACTTCGTCGTCCTGGACCTTTCCGTCGCCGAAACACCTTCTAGTGTATGGACTGGTCAACATTCTTCAGCTACCTTATTGTGACTCATCGCCTGCTAATGTACAGGTTCCTGAGCCTACTAGGCTCTATCATATATACACTTAAAGTTGTGAATGGCGTCAGCCTGCACCACATCACTTCCTAATGCATTCCATTTGTCTACTACTCTGTCGCTGAAAAAATTGTTTGTAACGTCTCTATGGCTCATTTGGGCACTCAATTTCCACCTGTGTCAACGAGTGCGTGTGCCTTGTGTTTAAAATTATTTTATTTATTTACCCAATCAATTCCTCTGAGAATCTTGTATGTGGTGATTATGTCCCCTCTAACTCTTCTGTCTCCCAGTGACGTGAGGTTTAATTCCCGTAGTCTCTCCTCGTAGCAGGAGAGTACTTGTAAAGGTATACTCCGTCTGGAGATAAATTCTCAGGGAATAGTTGAGCTGTAGAGTGGATATAACATTCACCCATACATACTCGCCTTCTGATACAATAATTTATATTATTCACAGTAATTATCCCCTTCACAAACTTGAGGGTTATTTCTGTGTTCTACCTAGTCAAAATTAAATTATTTATAAATTTTGTTAGTATGATTTTTCTACTATTTCAAGAATGATTAATTATATAAATAGACAAGCTTAGCTGTCATTGTAGAATAAGGCCTGGTTAACAAGCAACATATTTCTTTTTTTTTCTAACAGAAAACGAGTAAGATGACTATTCATACTGCTTTGAATATTCATCTTTTTATTCATATACTCTTATCTGTGCATCGTGCAAGTTACCCATAATCGGTAAAGCCATGTTCTGATTTAACAAATACAGGATAATGATATTACAAAAATTCAACAAAATTTTATTTCTAGGTTGTATTTAAAATGTTTTTATATAATTATCCATTACACACATATACTTATTAAAGTATATGAATTATATATACTAAAATACAAATATTTAAAAAAATAAATTGTAAATTATAAAAATCAAATATAACGAAATTGAAACAGCAAGATACATAACGGGCATCGTTCCCTGTCAGTAGGACTTGAGCTCATGACTGTTGTGCTCTGGGTCATGTCAGTAATATTCTCGCTCATGTTTGTTGAATTTTCAGTCTCATAGACAGCATTTTCTATTACTTCTTTAGCATTCTCACCATCCTCTTCAGTAGATGTAGGGAGGATGCCACTGGTGGTGTTCCTCCAGGCAGCAATGTCTGCCTGGAGGTTCGGCAGGCGACTGTAAGAGCCGATGTCCAGAGGACACCGTGTGAAAGGGTCTGAGGGAGACACCAGCAGCAAATGCACCAGTGTCGAATCATCCACCACCATCTTGGACGAATGTAGCAGCACCGGCGACTCCATCACACACTGTGTCACGCTGTCCACAAACTCCTCTGGACACTCCTCTATCGAATCCTCGGATGTTGTTGGGAAATTGTGGAACGAGATCCCAGACTCTGCCGCTCTGAGGTTGATATTAGCCAAACTTTGAGCGTAGTTAGATATCAGAACTCGATAAATATAAGATGATTTCCCTAGAACTGACCACACTTGATATATGTTATCGATATTTGAGACGAGGTGACTGTAAGTGTTTTGATCTTCAACTCGTAACATATTACTTACTGCAACAAAAGAAGTTGTAATTGTAACCAAGGAATTTATAGCAGCTTGGGCCAGACCAGGACACGCATAAGCCGACATCGTAGGTTGTGCAGCAACCAAAAGCTGCAATAGGTGGACGATAGCATAATACGTACTTGCAGTGTTCGAAGCACTCATATTCAATTTAAGATACATCTTTTGAGTTTCCTCTGTTTCTTGGGTCAAGAGCAGTACCAGGCGGTTGAAGAAAATTACTTCTGGTCCGACTTGTAAATTCCTCACCTGGCGGACGGCGGTCACAACAACATCATTTAGGTGACCGTATTTATGAAGGTGGATCAGCACTTTGTGAAGTGGATAAAAGAGACTGGTTCGAGAGCCACCGGTCACGAATCTGTGATGATTTAAATTAAGGTAGGTGCTCATATTAACCAACCCAGCAGCTACCTGCTTACCCGATACAGTATCCTGCAGATAATGTCCGGGCCATATACTAATTAAACGAAGAATTTCCAGACGAAGGTCCACATTTGGACATAACTTGTGATCAGAAAACAGTCGTAGTGCCCAGGGTTTCAATGCATCTGAAAATATTAAACTTAGATCCAAGTTTGTTTTCTGATCCCAGTGTTTTATAAGATTGATAATATTCAAGAGGACGCTCTCCCATTGGCCTGTCATCGTAACAGGCTTCTGATTCAGACACGTGGCGATAGTTATAGCCCAAAATACTCCTAGTTCAGCTTTCATTAAGGCAAAATGTTCTCGGTTGAGATTTTGATATGCAAAAACATCAAAATTGTTTTCCATCGATTTCATTGCTTGTGCTAATTGCGCACCAATGATTCTTGAGCTGTCGATCTTCGACACGGCTATGAGGAATTGATTGAAGTTATTGACTTCAATTGCCTTCTTTAAGTCAGCAAAATTCTGTGTGGCGTCCATTCGTGTACGAGGTTAACAATTTTGACGAAGGCCAACTTAATGATGAGAGCGTTATGTAAAACTGCTATTGTTTCAGATTTAGCTACTCAGAACGAAGCGTCAATGTAGCACGGGCTATGGTGAGCCCGTAAACAAAAAATGCTATTATTTGAGCCATTTTATAGGACACATCAGGTGGGTCAGTGAGGTGAAGACCTCCGTGATGACCTCACCACACTGCAGAAAATTAAGAATCGACGAGTTTCATAAGAACATAAGAATAAAGATAACTGCAGAAGGACTATTGGCCCCTTGCGTGGCAGCTCCTATTTATTTAGATCCAATTTCATTCAAATGAATTTTTAACCTACGATTGTAACAATCAAGGGATCCAACTTCTATAATGTTATGCGGTAATTGGTTATAATTACCGCATAACCAAACGGCGACCAAAACTGAACTGAACATAAGAACATTTGAATAAAAGTACCTACAGAAAGCCTACTGGCCCATAAGAAGCAGGTCCTGTTTATAAATAAGAACATAGGTAACTGCAGAAGGCCTATTGGCCCATACGAGGCAGCTCCAATTTATAACCACCCAATCCCACTCATATACATGCCCAACCCACGTTTGAAACAATCGTGGGACTCCACCTCCACCACGTCACGTGGTAATTGGTTCTACAAATCAACAACCAAACCAGTATTTCTGGTTCGGTAACAGGGCTGATTGTACGAATTCCTGTTCTAAACTAACTCCCCCATTCTTAATCGTTTTGCACCACGCTCTATTTTTACCTTTACTGTTCTTCAGATCCTTTGTTACCCACTTTGGATCATTAGTATTAGATCTATTCAATTTATATGGTATACTACATTCCTGGGATTTGCTTAGAATATTTTTAAATAGATATATTTTGAATTCACATCGAAAATCAATTTTACGTCACCAATCGCTGGGTTTGATTTGCAACTGCAGAAGGCCTATTGGCCCATACGAGGCAGCTCCTATTCTATAACCACCCAATCCCACTCATATACTTGTCCAACCCGCGCTTGAAACAATTGAGGGACACCCACTCCACCACATTACGCGGCAATTGGTTCCACAAATCAACAACCCTGTTACTGAACCAGTATTTACCCAAGTCTTTCCTAAATCTAAACTTATCCAATTTATACCCATTGTTTCGTGTTCTGTCTTGTGTTGATATTTTTAATACCCTAATAATATCCCCCCTGTTATGTCCATTTATCCACTTGTGAACCTCTATCATGTCACCCCTACCTCTTCGCCTTTCCAGTGAATGCAACTTAAGCTTTGTTAATCTTTCTTCATATGAAAGATGTCTAATTTGGGGAATTAACTTAGTCCTCCTACGCTGGACACGTTCAAGTGAATTTATATCCATTCTATAATACGGCGACCAAAACTGAACTGCATAATCTAAATGGGGCCTAACCAGAGCAAGATATAGCTTAACTTATGCAAGCATCTACCTCAGTTTCATTGTAAAATTTTACTCTTAAATCTAATCTTACCCTATTCCATTTATATTTTAAATTTATTTGTATTGATCTATGTCATTTATTGAAATCAATTATTGATCTCATTTTTGTTCTTTTAATTAAGTTCATACTAATTATAAGTTAAAACTAAGCTAAATAAAATTTATTATCTTTAAGATTATTTTACTTTACAATTATCATTTGTCAATTTTTTTTATATATTCATCTTGTCAGTCTCTACTGATTTTTTGTTCTCTCCACCAAACTTGTGTATCCTCCATGGCTATCTAGTGACCTTAATTCTACCTCTAATTGTTTCAATTCTTTTGTTTACTTGCATTTATTGTTGTGTTTTGCCATAATTATTCTCTAATTTAGCAGACTCAATACTTTGTAAGCTCTTATTGTATTTTTATATTATTATATTGTTGTGTTTTGCTATAATTACTTTCTATTTTACAGCAGTTTTGTTTTCATCTGTTCCTGTAATTGCTTATCTTATTGTATCGTGACATTCTTATCTATATTGATATATATTATCTATCTATTGTTACTTACAGTGTACCTGAGAGTACTTGTAAGCAATCTACCTCATTTTTCATTTTTGCTCAATTTGTTTTTGTATTGCTTAGTCTTGTTTATATTTTTGTTTTGTATGTCTATATCTTGTGTTTTGTATAGTCCATGTTTATATGTTTTTTCTTTAATCTCATTTATTACCTAGGTTGCCTAGCCTAGCCATGCTCCCTTACTCCATTGTACCCCTGTAAGCCCATTTTGTGTTTGTTTTGTACAGTATTGTGTACATTTTTTTTCCCTATTTTATAGCTTATTTCTACCTTGTAATTTGCCTTTCTTTCCTAGTTTTTCCTGCAATCAGCTTTTTTTATGCAGTCAAGTATAGACCCAGAACTTAACCTCTTATCCACTATCTATGACAATAATCACTTTAATGATCTAAATTGCAAATATTTTGCAGCACATGATGTAAACAATGTATTAACTCATAATCACAATATCTCTGTAATCAATTTGAACGTTAGATCCCTAGGTAAACACTTCGATCATGTTAGTGCCTTGATTGAAGCTATTGACAACAAATTCTCTTTTATTATACTTACTGAAACATGGTTGAAAGAGGATACTACTCAACTCTTTAACATGCCTAACTACTCAGCAATTCACAACTGTCGTCAACTTCAGAGAGGTGGTGGCACTGCTCTTTACTACCACCAAGAACTAACATGCTTAAAAGAAATTAGAACTAGAGACTGCTATGGGGAGTATATCTTCGCCAGCTTCTGAGTCAAGGGTGCCGAGTCTGTCCTGTCTGTGGGTGCAGTTTATAGAATTCCTAACACTGATGTGTCCGAATTCAACTCAAACCTTAGAAATCTAATACTTGATAACAGACTGAACAAAAACCACCTAATTATCGCAGGGGACTTTAATATTGACCTCTGCAAGCCAGAACACCCTACTGCTGTTAGCTTCCTCAACTGTATGAATTCCTGCTTCCTCATACCCTTAATCACTAGACCTACTAGAATCACTGATAGCACTGCCACGACTCTAGATCACATCTGGACAAACATAACCTCTCCGCTTACTTCAGGTATAATCACCGATAGCACTACAGACCATTACCCCACATTTCTCTTAACTAACATTAGCAAACCACCTCTTGAGTCAAGAGAGATACGTTTTAGACTACACAATGAAACTGCTATAGACAATTTTATAACTGCTACTGATAATGTCAACTGGGAGTCCGAGTTAGGTAACATAGAGGACATCAACCTAGCAGTGCAATCTTTTCTTCAAAAAACTCTTAGCCTTTATAATACCCACTGTCCTATGCTTACAAAACAAGACACAACCAAAAGGCTTAACAATCCCTGGCTTACAAAGGGAATACTTAAATCTATTAATAAAAAACATGACCTTGAGAAGAAGTATAGGTTAGGAATTGTCTCCAAAGAATTCTCAAAGAATTACTCATTATTGCTATCTAAGATAATTAGACGAGCCAAAACTAAATACTACGAAGATAAATTTACCCAAATAAAGAGCAACATTAAACAAACTTGGAGAACAATTTCACAAATATTGGGATCAAAGAAGTCTTTAAATAACAAACCAACTCTCCTGTCTAATAACGATGGTCAGCTTTCAGCCTCTGATTCTGCTATTGAGTTCAATAGGTTCTTCTCTTCCATTGGTTCATCCCTTGCTAATGATATTCCATCTTCCAGTACTGACATTAAGGACTATCTTACAGGTAACTATCCACAGTCTCTGTACCTAAAGCCTATTAATTCCACTGACGTCAATGAGATAATCCTTTCCAATAAAACCAAGTATGGTGCCCTTAAGGAGATACCAACTTTAATCTACAAAAAAGCCTCCAGATCTTTAGCCCCTGCTATTGCTTTGCTCTTCAACAAGTCACTTGAACTCCAAACCTTTCCAGATATTCTAAAAAAAGCGAGAGTAACGCCTGTCCACAAATGTGGTGATCTCACAGATGTTAACAACTACAGACCTATATCAATCCTGCCAAACTTGTCAAAAATTTTTGAAAAACTTATCTATAAGCAGCTTTACTCATATCTAGCCAAACTCAATATACTTAGCCCTTGCCAATATGGCTTCAGGCCCAAAAAAAGCACTAACGATGCACTTATTAGTATGCTTAGCTCGATTCATACAGCTCTTGATAAAAATGAGTTCCCTGTTGGGTTATTTGTGGACCTGCGTAAAGCTTTCGATACTGTCAACCACCAAAACCTTCTTCTTAAATTACATCATTATGGTGTCAGAGGACACTCCCTACAATACCTCAAATCCTACCTTACTGACAGGCTCCAATGTGTTTCTGTGAATAATACAATTTCTCCCACCCTACCCATCTACATTGGTGTTCCCCAGGGCAGCATACTTGGCCCTCTCCTCTTTCTCATCTACATTAATGACCTTCCAAATGCCTCCCAACACCTCAAACCAATTCTATTTGCTGACGACACAACCTTCATTTACTCCAGTCCTGATCCCCTTGCTCTAAATGCCACAGTAAATACTGAGCTAAATAAAGTCCATCTGTGGCTAACTGCCAACAAACTCACCCTTAACATTGACAAAACTTTCTATATCCTGTTTGGCAATAAATTCTCTAATCAAATAAATCTCAAAATAAACAATACCCAAATTTGAAACAAATTAGATGGCAAATTCCATGGCATTCTCATTGACCACAAGCTGAATTTCCAGGGACACATTCTAAACATATCAAAAAAAGTTTCAAAAACTGTGGGCATTCTTTCTAAGATCAGATATTATGTACCACGCCCTGCCCTGGTGACTCTCTATTACTCCCTTATCTATCCATATCTCAACTATGGTATTTGTGCTTGGGGCTCTACTACCCAAAATCACTTACGTCCTCTAATTACTCAACACAAAGCTGCTATTAGGATAATATCCAATTCTGGCCCCAGACATCACTCGGTACCCCTACTCAAATCTCTGAATATGTTAGACATTAAGTCACTGCACATTCTCTCATGTGTATTATACATATATAAAACGCTAAACTATAATGCCAATCCTGATCTCAAAAGCTTCATAGAAGGTTGTAACCGAACCCATGAGCACCACACCAGAAATAAATACAGTTTTGATATTCCTAGAGTACGACTTAATCAAACCAGAAATGCTCTACAAATCAAGGGGCCCAGAATGTGGAATGACCTTCCCAACCATGTTAAAGACTGTACCTCTCTCAACCAGTTTAAGTTAAAAACGAAGCTATATCTAATAAATTCCCTGTAACCTACCTTACCCCTCTGTTGTCAACCCATGTATGTTTTTTTTTTTTTTTTTTTCAAATCAACGCTGTTTGAATGTAATTTTCTGTAATAATTTGTAATTGTATTTGTGCTGCTTTTTCAACAATGTTCCCCCCTCTTTTACCTCTATTTTTATTTGTTCTCAACACATTTTATTCTTTTTTCATATTAGTTTTAAGCTTTAGTCATTAATGTTTTTCCTGCCCGAAACACTTTGCGTAATAGTGGCTTTAGGCATTGTATGTACTAGCTCTATCTATAAAGCCAACAAACTTTGTAAAATCTCTTAATGTATGTACCTTACCTAAATATAAATTATTATTATTATTATTATATTATTATTAAGAACCACACCAGGTGTCTTGTTACTAACGCTTCGATTAATAAATCCCAGTGTCCTATTTGCCTTATTACGAACATTCATGCATTGATCCTTTTGTTTTAAATTCTTACTAATCATAACTCCCAAACCCCTTTCGCAATCCGACTTCGCAATCTCAACACCATCTAGCTCGTATCTTGTAACTCTATCATCATTACCTAGCCTCAGAACTTTACATTTATCAGCATTAAACTGCATTTGCCAATCATTTGACCATTTCAAAACCCTATCTAGATCAACTTGAAGTGATAGTGAGTCCTCCTCCGAATTAATTTCCCTACCGATTTTCGTATCATCGGCAAATTTGCAAATGTTGCTACTCAAACCTGAATCTAAATCATTTATATATATTATAAACAACAGAGGTCCCAGGACAGAGCCCTGAGGTACTCCACTAACAACATTATCCCACTCTGACTTAACCCCATTTATACTAACTCTCTGTTTCCTTTGGAATAGCCATGCCCTAATCCAAGTTAATATAGCACCCCCAATACCATGAGCTTCTATTTTTTTAATTAGTCTTTCATGTGGCACTGAATCAAAAGCTTTGCTAAAGTCAAGGTACACAACATCACAATCCTTACCACTAACAACTGCCTCAACTATGCTGGAATAAAAAGTTAGCAAATTTGTTAAACATGAACGGCCATTTGTAAAACCATGTTGCGACTCATTTATTAATTTATGTTTTTCAAGATGGAGATGAATTGTATTTGCAATTATTGATTCAAGTAACTTTCCCACAATAGACGTTAGGCTAATTGGCCGATAGTTTGACGCAAGTGATCTGTCTCCTTTTTTAAAAATTGGTACCACATTAGCTACCTTCCATGACTCTGGCACTCTGCCTGACTCTATTGATTTATTAAATATCGTAGACAGTGGCTCGGAAAGCTCCTCTTTGCATTCTTTAAGCACCCGGGCAAACACTTCATCCGGCCCTGGGGATTTGTTTGGTTTTAGTTTTTCTAATTGTTTAATTACATCCTCCCTGGTAACTGCTAAACTAGTCAACGTGTCCTCATCCCCACCCACATAGACTTGTTCGGCTGAAGGCATATTGTTAAGTTCAGTGTTGACTTAGTGTTGACGGGACCTCATTAAGAAGGACTGACGGGACCAGTAAGACGGGAGGAGGTAAGACGGCTGAGACTTCGGGAGACGAAGGAGGAGGCCAGTGATAGAACATAAAGACAAAGGTAACTGCAGAAGGCCTATTGGCCCAATACGAGGCAGCTCCTATTCAATAACCATCCAATCCCACTCATATACTTGTCCAACCCGCGCTTGAAACAATCGAGGGACACCACCTCCACCACGTTACGCGGCAATTGGTTCCACAAATCAACAACCCTGTTACTGAACCAGTATTTACCCAAGTCTTTCCTGAATCTAAACTTATCCAATTTATACCCATTGTTTCATGTTCTGTCTTGTGTTGATATTTTTAATACCCTATTAATATCCCCCCTGTTATGTCCATTCATCCACTTGTAAACCTCTATCATGTCACCCCTAACTCTTCGCCTTTCCAGTGAATGCAACTTAAGCTTTGTTAATCTTTCTTCATATGAAAGATTTCTAATTTGGGGAATTAACTTAGTCATCATACGTTGGACACGTTCAAGTGAATTTATATCCATTCTATAATACGGCGACCAAAACTGAACTGCATAATCTAAATGGGGCCTAACCAGAACAAGATATAGCTTAAGAACCACACCAGGTGTCTTGTTACTAACGCTTCGATTAATAAATCCAAGCATTTCATCAGCTTTTCATTTAATGGGATTCCAATATGGGATGGGATCCAGTTTAAAGTTATGTTGAGTCCTTTGCCTTTAGCGACTGCTCCAAGATACAAAATGGTGGTAATTATTTCCACATTATCTTTCCACTGTTTTTGTCCTAGTATTTTAAGTGCAGCTTTTGAATCTGTGTGTATGATTGCATTTTGAGTGTTTTGTGCAATCACATATGCGAATGCCTGTTGTATGGCAAACAGCTCAGTTTGGGTTGATGATACTAGTCCTCCCAGTCTCCAATATGCCTGTACGCTGGTCGTGCAAAGAGCAGCGCCAGCACTCTCATTTTCTGTGTCCACCGATCCGTCTGTGAAGATGTGGGTGGCTCCTGCTACTGCTATGCTATACATTTGCTCTTCTATTATGCGCCTTAGGTTTGTCGGATCATAGGCAGCCTTTTTCATTGGGAGACTTTCTATTACTATTTTGAAAGTAGGCTCTCCCCAAGGCGCGGAAGGAGTGTAATTTGGGTGTGGATGATCACCCTCTCTATCAAGAATCATGCTTTTTAAATGTAGTCTGTTTAGGACTTTTCCTGCTCTTGCAACCCAAGAGTTTCCATTGTTTTGTCCTAGTCCAACCACCAAGGCCTGCCGTACTGGGATTGGATCAGAAGAAATAATTATCTTACTGATAATTGTAGCTGTCCTTTGTGATATTCTTTCTTGTAGAGAGGGCAAACCCGTCTCCAGTCTAAGAGTTTCAAGCCTGGTCCACATAGGGGCTCCCAGTGCAGCTCTCATAGCATTGTTTTGGGCAACTTCAAGCTGTTTCCACTGTTGGTGTGATAGATTTGTGAGTGCAGGTGCGGCATAATCGATCACTGATCTGACTGCCTGTACATAGTATGTGCGAAGGACTTGCAGATTGGCTCCTCCAGAAAGGGAGGTTAGCGACCTGAGGATTGCCGTCCGGGCCGCAGTTTGCTCTCTCAAGTAAGTGACCTCAGCATTAAAATTCATGTGTGTGTCCAGGATGATTCCTAGATACTGATAGGTGTCGACCCATTCTATTGGTTGACCCTGTACTGTGAGTTGAATGTTGGGCTTCGCTATTTTTATGGGCATGGCTTTTGACTTTGAGGGGTTGAGTTTGATCCCAATCTGTTTTGCCTCTTTACTGATGCAGTCTAAGCATTTGGGTGCAAGGCACGCCGCATCTCCTCCTTTTATGATGATGACAAAGTCATCCGCGTAGTTTAGCAGCCTACAGTGATGTGGGAGTTTCAACCTCATTAAACTTTCCATTAAACAGTTGAAGAGAAGAGGGCTGAGAATACCTCCTTGTGGTGTACCATTTTCATGTATTTTGTACTCAGAGACTGTGCCATGAAGTTTTACTCTTGCTTCTCTGTTTATGAGACAGTTTTTGGTCCAGGAGAGCAGGTTGCCTCTGAACTCTTTGTCAATGAGGCAGCAGAGAATAGCTGGGGCGCTAGCCAGTTCAAAGGCTTTTTCGAGGTCCAGGAATATCAGCATTCCTGGTCTGTCATTCAAGTGGGCTAACAGAGTTGTAATACATTCCACTGTGCCAACCCCTCTTCTATAGGCATACATATCATGGTGCAGTTTAGGCATTTTCCACTCCAGTCTGTTGAGTGCCATTCTGTCAGCCGTCTTGGCTGCACAGCTTTGGAGAGAGATGGGCCTGGGATTAGCTGGATCTTTAGGTTTTGGGATCGGCACTATGTCTGCTCTATTCCAAGCAGAAGGTCTAGTTTGAGAAGTCCAGGCTAAATTAATTAACCTTAGGTATGCAGCGTCTCCCTCTGGGCCGAGGTTTCTAATAATTTTATAGGTTATTTTGTCGGCTCCAGGGGATGTATCCTTGGAGTTTTTCTTAGCCTGATTGAGCTCATCCAGTGTGAAGGGGGCATTAGTGTCAGAGACTTCTTCACATGCTCTAAGGATTCTGTGCCACCTTTCTTCCTCTAGTCCGGTCTGTACTGCTAATACATCTGGTGGAAGTTGATTGCTGGCTGCTCTCTCTGCAAACCTGGTTGCCAGTACTTCGGCTTACTGTTGAGGATCCTTAGGGTGTGGAGCTTTAGGTGTTTTATTCCCTTTGGCCCGGTGAATTTGCTGCCACATCTCTCCGAGAGAGGTGTGTTCATTCAGGTGTGAACACCATTCCAGCCACTTTTGTTCTTTTATTTGTCTGGTCTCTCGATGTACATGTTCCTTTACCTCACAAAGTAAGATCCTGTTGCGGTCACTTGGCTGCTTTTTGTATAGCTTTCTTGTTCTATTGAGTCTATGGTTGAGTTCTTTGACACGTTCGCAATAGTACCAATGATCTTTATGGTGTCCGGTGGACTGTTTTTTCAGTGGGATTGAGTGGTTGGCTGCACTTTGAATCGCTTTGACAAATTCTTGTTCTGCCTGATTAATGTCTTCGGGAAGATCATAGTTTCTTTGCCACTCTGAAATGAGGTTTTGAAATCGGTCCCAGTTTGCTAAAGCAAAGTTCCAGGCTTCAGATGGAGGCGGAGGTGGGGTGGGTAGGTCTAACTGAAGATCAATTTGGACCCCATAGTGGTCGCTTGTGAGTGTGGGCTTAACTGACCATGTTGCTGCATCTCTTAGGGAGGCTGAAACGAAGGTTAGGTCTAATCTGCCTCCTTGGATGTGGGTAGGTTCATTCTTGTTTAGGATTTGTATTTCTGGAAGCTGGTCCAGTAGATGTGTAATATGTATGCCGGCTTCATTTGTTTTGTTCGAGCCCAGTCCCAATCGATGATGGGCATTAAAATCTCCACAAATGATTGTGTTTGTTGTTGTCGCGTGTCCAAATAACACAGAGAGATCCATTTCGGCTTGTGGAGACCTGTACACATTGAACACTTCAAGTTTGTCGTGTCTTAGCTCAATGGTGACTCCCATTACCTCTGTCCCTGCTCCACAATTGGGTGGGCTGGTTATGGATTTGGAGATCAGGTCACATTTTACATAGATTGCACATCCCCTGGATTGCCCATTGATCCATGGAAGGAAGAAGCCTCGATAGCCTGAGATTTTAGGTTCTAATCCGGCTCGAAGCAAGCTCTCCTGTAGTATCAGGATGTCTATGCCCTTGGTTGCTGCTATGCATTGCAAGTGTTGCAATTTAGTGCGAGGTCCTTGCGCATTCCACTGCAGGATCTTTAGAATTCTAGGTTCTTGGAATTTGCTGATAATTCCGTGGTATCCATGGATTCTGATGAACACGCCATGGAAGTTGCAATTGGTGTATAGGTTCTTAGTGGACCTGAAATTGACTCATCAATATCGCTTTCCGACAAGCTGGACTCTATCTGCTTTTTATGGGGGTGTCTCCTGCCCTGCTGTCTTGACGGTGTGGATATTACATCTTCGAATTTTTTGAGCTTGTGCTCAATTGTCTTCCGAGTCTCTGTGGTTTGCTTGATTCCATGTGAAGACAGCAGACTTTCGATTAACTCAGTTACCAAAGTTTTGAGCATTGGCCAGAGAGCGTCCAGTTCAGTGGGAGCACTATTTAATGTTGTGCAGGTTAGGGGCCTAGTGGCTTTTAGACCCTTCTCGGTGGCAACTTTGGCACTGGAATTGCTACTCTTATTGGCCCCAGTGTGCTTGCTGGATGAAATGGGAGGCCGACTGCTTTGAACATGATTCTTGTGTCCTCCATCTTTCTTTTTGTCCTGTACTGTCTTCTCACCCTTCACCATGGCCGATGGTGAAGGGCCGTGTGCCCCCTTTTCCTGAATGGGTAGACCCCACGCGGTTTTAGTGGGCATGGGAGCTGGTATTCGTTTTGGTGGGGGTTTCGGCTCCGCTGTAGGCGTGGTGGGGTTCGTTTGAAGCCTTTTGAGCCTTTCAGGGCATCTCAAGTTCCAGGCATGATGTGCCTTGGAACAATTTGGGCATTTTGCCTGCAACAGGGTGGTTTGCCTTGAATTTATCAATACATGTTTTTGTATCATGGGGCTGGCTGCAGACTCCGCACCTCACTGGGCGTTGGCAGCCATCTTTGTGATGCCCAAATCTCTGACATCTAAAGCATCTTAGGGGTTCTGGGGTGTAAGGCCTGTGTTGGAACACACCCCAGATTCCAAGGTCAAGTTTCTCCGGGATACGTCCTCTTACTGTGAGAAGGACTTGTCGAGTTTCCTGTTTTGTGGTTCTTACTTGGCATCTCTCTGCTGACACCACATAGTTCAGCTTTTCGAGATGGCCAAGGGCCATATGCAAGGGATAGTGGAGGACAATGATTTTACTTATTTTATCCTCTGGTTTCAGTTCCTCACATTTTGCGTAATTTTTTAGAATCGTAGCGGCCGACTCGTCTTTAGGCCTCAGAATGTATTCTCCTTTGAGATTAGGTTTTGCTCTGACCTGAAGCTGGGGGTACTCTTTTTCCAGGTCCACTACAGTAGCGTAGGAAGACTTACCTTCCGTGTGCTGCACTTTGAAGACTGGAAGCGTAGATCTAGTCTGAGGCGCTGGGAGAGCTGGAGAAGCTGGAGAGATTAATGGGCGATGGGTCGTCATGGAGTGGCTTGTCCTGTTGACCTTATTCACGTGATGCCACTCGCCGTCACTTTCAGAACTAGTATCCATTATCGATGGTCTTTTCCTACACTGGGCAGCATTGCTGGATCGATTATAAGTCAATTGGAATTCCATGATGAAATTCAAATGATCACTTGTGGAGTGGTCTGGTGAGTGAAGGTGACAAAGTCAGCGTGCAGTTGGCTCACTGGGTGAACTGTGATGAACAAGTTCACCACAGCACTCGTCCTCTAATACGTCAAATGCGTTAAAAGTCCTTTGGTGTAGGCTATTAGTTGTCGGTTTTGCCAAGGTCTTCTTAAGACCCCTGTCTTTCACAACTTGCCAAGACGAGGTCTTCTTAAAACTGGTCCCGTCAGTCTTTCTTAATGAGGTCCCATCAACACTGGCCTCCTCCTTAGTTTCCTCCCGAAGTCTAAGCCGTCGTACCTCCTCCCGCAGGGAATCCATCTCTGCTCTAAGAGCTCCAACCAGACTCACCAAATCCTTTACTAATCCTTCCATTATTGCAATAATAATGTTACTAGAATCGGAGCTCCAGCTAACACAACCTCTCACTGTGACTGCACCTGACTGACAGGTGCAGTCCCTTCTCTTTCCTTCTTTGAGGCCCTTCTCTTTCCCTGATCATTTTGCCAATTCCTTTCTCCCACAAACACGTACTTTTATTATCTCCTTCCTCCAAATCAATTCCCATACCTCTATCAGCTAACAGTTTAAAACCAAACAAACACCTCTAACCACTTCTTCCAACGAGTTCGCAACAGCAACAACCCCAGCTCTCGATAGATGCACCCCATCACGAGCATACATTCCATTTCTTCCATAGAAGTGTTCCCAGTTGTCTATGAAAGATATTGCATTTGATTTGCAATATCTTTCCAGCCGGCAATTGACACCAAGTGCCCTCGATATCCATTCATTTCCTACTCCCTTTCTTGGAAGAATGCCACATATGATCGGGATTCCTCCCTTGCTCCTAACTAATTCAATGGCTGTCCTGAATCTCTGTATTAGTTCCTCACTCCTAACTCGTCCAACATCATTACCCCCTGCACAAATACAAATAATGGGTTTGTTTCCATTTCCTGTCATAATATCATTCATGTTTCCAACAATATCACCAATTCCAGCTCCCGGATAGCAAACCCTTAATCTGTTCCCCCTATCTCTGGCACAAAACGTTCTGTCTAAATACCTCACCTGGGAATCTCCCACAACCAAAATTCGTTTCGATTCTCCCTTTTCCTTTCGAGCAGTTTGAGGGACCTGCGCTTCAATGCTCCTTGTTACTTTGTCTTTGCCACCTCGTTGAACAACAGGTTCAACACAGCACTCGTCCTCTAATACGTCAAATGCGTTAAAAGTCCTCAGGTGTAGGCTATTAGTTGTCGGTTTTGCCAAGGTCTTCTTAAGACCCCTGTTTTTCACAACTTGCCAAGACGAGGACTTCTTAATACTGGTCCCGTCAGTCCTTCTTAATGAGGTCCCATCAACACTGGCCTCCTCCTTTGGGTAAATACTGGTTCAGTAACAGGGTTGTTGATTTGTGGAACCAATTGCCGCAACTTGGGTAAATACTGGTTCAGTAAGAGGGTTGTTGATTTGTGGAACCAATTGCCGCGTAACGTGGTGGAGGTGGGGTCCCTCGATTGTTTCAAGCGCGGGTTGGACAAGTATATGAGTGGGATTGGGTGGTTATAGAATAGGAGCTGCCTCGTATGGACCAATAGGCCTTCTGCAGTTACCTTTGTTCTTATGTTCTTAAGTTGCATTCACTGGAAAGGCGAAGAGTTAGGGGTGACATGATAGAGGTTTACAAGTGGATGAATGGACATAACAGGGGGGATATTAATAGGGTATTAAAAATATCAACACAAGACAGAACACGAAACAATGGGTATAAATTGGATAAGTTTACATTTAGGAAAGACTTGGGTAAATACTGGTTCAGTAACAGGGTTGTTGATTTGTGGAACCAATTGCCGCTTAACTTGGTGGAGGTGGTGTCCCTCGATTGTTTCAAGCGCGGGTTGGACAAGTATATGAGTGGGATTGGGTGGTTATAGAATTGGAGCTGACTCGTATGGGCCAATAGGCCTTCTGCCGTTACCTTTGTTCTTATGTTCTTATGAACGGCCATTTGTAAAACTATGTTGCGACTCATTTTTTAATTTATGTTTTTCAAGATGGAGACGAATTGTATTTGCAATTATTGATTCAAGTAACTTTCCCACAATAGATGTTAGGCTAATTGGCCGATAGTTTGACGCAAGTGATCTATCTCCTTTCTTAAAAATTGGTACCACATTAGCTACCTTCCATGACTCTGGCACTCTGCCTGACTCTATTGATTTATTAAATATGGTAGACAGTGGCTCGGAAAGCTCCTCTTTGCATTCTTTAAGCACCCTGGCAAACACTTCACCCGGCCCTGGGGATTTTTTGGTTTTTGTTTTTCTAATTGTTTAATTACATCCTCCCTGGTAACTGCTAAACTAGTCAACCTGTCCTCATCCCCACCCACATAGACTTGTTCGGCTGAAAGCATATTGTTAAGTTCTTCTTTAGTAAATACAGATATAAAATATTTGTTAAAAATACTACTCATCTCCTTGCCATTATCCGTTATTTGACCTGTCTCAGATTTTAATGGACCTATCCTTTCCCTAGTCTTAGTTCGATATAACTGAAAAAAACCTTTAGGATTTGACTTTGCTTGCTCTGCTTTGCGAACTTCATAGTTTCTTTTTGCTTTACTAATCTCTTTTTTAACATTTCTAATCAGTTGTATGAATTCCTGTTCTAAAGTGACCTCCCCATTTTTAATCCTTTTGTACCAAGCTCTCTTTTTACCTATAAGGATATTTAAATTATTTGTTATCCACTTTGGGTCATTAGTATTCGATCTATTTAATTTGTATGGTATACTACGTTCCTGTGCTTTGTTTAGAATATTCTTAAATAAGTTATATATTAAATCCACATCGAAATCCCCTTTTACGTCACCTATCGCTGGGTTCATGTCTCGCTCCAAGACCGGCCCACACCCCATACCCAAGACTTTCCAATCTATTTGACCCAAAAAATTTCTTAGGCTATTAAAATCAGCTTTTCGAAAATCTGGCACTTTAACAGAATTTTCTCCTACAGGTCTATTCCATTCTATGCTAAATCTGATTACTTTGTGATCACTGTTCCCTAGCTCACTCCCTATTTCGATGTCATTAATTTGTGTTTCCCTGTTAGTTAACACTAAATCTAAAATATTATTTTCCCGCGGTGGTTCCTTAATGTGTTGCGTAAGAAAGCAATCGTCAATTAATTCTAGAAAATCTTCTGCTTCACTATTCCCTGTTTTGTTCACCCAGTTTATTCCACTAAAATTAAAGTCACCCATGACATAAATACTGTTAGATCTAGATGCTCTAGATATTTAAGAGCATAAGAACATAAGAACAAACGCAACTGCAGAAGGCCTGTTGGCCCATACGAGGCAGCTCCTATTTATAACCACCCAATCCCACTCATATACATGTCCAACCCATGCTTGAAACAATCGAGGGACCCCACCTCCACAATGTTACGCGGTAATTGGTTCCACAAATCAAAGGGCAAAGACAAAGTAACGAGGAGCATTGAAGCGCAGGTTCCCCAAACTGCTCGAAAGGAAAAAGGAGAATCGAAGCGAATTTTGGTTGTGGGAGATTTCCAGGTGAGGTATTTAGACAGAACGTTTTGTGCCAGAGACAGGGGGAACAGATTAAGGGTTTGCTATCCGGGAGCTGGAATTGGTGATATTGTTGGAAACATGAATGATATTATGACGGGAAATGGAAACAAACCCATTATTTGTATTAGTGCAGGGGGTAATGATGTTGGACGAGTTAGGAGTGAGGAACTAATACATAGATTCAGGACTGCCATTGAATTAGTTAGGAGCAAGGGAGGAATCCCGATCATATGTGGCATTCTTCCAAGAAAGGGAGTGGGAAATGAATGGATGTCAAGGGCACTTGGTGTCAATTGCCGGCTGGAAAGATATTGCAAATCAAATGCAATATCTTTCATAGACAACTGGGAACACTTTTATGGAAGAAATGAAATGTATGCTCGTGATGGGGTGCATCTATCGAGAGCTGGGGTTGTTGCTGTTGCGAACTCGTTGGAAGAAGTGGTTAGAGGTGTTTGTTTGGGTTTAAACTGTTAGTATATAGAGGTATGGGAATTGATTTGGAGGAAGGAGATAATAAAAGTATGTGTTTGTGGGAGAAAGGAATTGGCAAAATGATCAGGGAAAGAGAAGGGCCTGAAAATAACAATTCACTTAGGGTATATTACACTAACAGTAGAAGTCTAAGAAATAAAATTAACGAATTAAATGCTCTTGTCTACACAGAAAAAATAGATATTATTGCACTTACCGAAACGTGGATGAATGTAGAAAATAGAGAACTATTAGCTGAATATCAAATAAATGGATTTAAACTATTTCACACAGATAGATATATTAGACGCGGAGGTGGAGTAGCCATATTTGTTAGGGACAATTTGAAATGTAGTCTCAAAGAGGGAATCAAAACTGAGCCACACAAAGAAACTATTTGGATAGAATTATACGAAAAAGCAAATAATATTATAATAGGAGTTATTTATAGGCCACCAAATTTAGACAGAATGGAAGCAAAGCATCTATGAGATGAAATATCTAGGGCATCTAGATCTAACAGTATTTACGTCTTGGGTGACTTTAATTTTAGTGGAATAAACTGGTTGAACAAAACAGGGAAGAGTGAAGCAGAAGATTTTCTAGAATTAATTGACGATTGCTTTCTTACGCAACACATTAAGGAACCAACACGGGAAAAAATTATTTTAGATTTAGTTTTAACTAACAGGGAAACACAAATTAATGACATCGAAATAGGGAGTGAGCTAGGGAACAGTGATCACAAAGAAATCAGATTTAGCATAGAATGGAATAGACTTGTAGGAGAAAATTCTGTTAAAGTGCCAGATTTTCGAAAAGCTGATTTTAATAGCCTAAGAAATTTTTTGGGTCAAATTGATTGGAAAGTCTTGGGTATTGGGTGGGGGCCGGTCTTGGAGCGAGACATGAACCCAGTGATAGGTGACGTAAATGGGGATTTCGATGTGGATTCAATAAGAACATAAGAACAAAGGCAACTGCAGAAGGCCTGTCGGCCCATACGAGGCAGCTCCTATTTATAACCACCCAATCCCACTCATATACATGTCTAACCCATGCTTGAAACAATAGAGGGACCCCACCTCCACAATGTTACGCGGCAATTGGTTCCACAAGTCAACAACCCTGTTACTGAACCAGTATTTACCCAAGTCTTTCCCAAATCTAAACTTATCCAATTTATACCCATTGTTTCGTGTTCTGTCTTGTGTTGATACTTTTAATACCCTATTAATATCCCCTTTGTTATGTCCATTCACCCACTTGTAAACCTCTAGCATGTCACCCCTAACTCTTCGCCTTTCCAGTGAATGCAACTTAAGAACATAAGAACATAAGAACAAAGGCAACTGCAGAAGGCCTATTGGCCCATACGAGGCAGCTCCTATTCTATAACCACCCAATCCCACTCATATACTTGTCCAACCCGTGCTTGAAACAATCGAGGGACCCCACCTCCACAATGTTACGCGGCAATTGGTTCCACAAATCAACAACCCTGTTACTGAACCAGTATTTACCCAAGTCTTTCCTAAATCTAAACTTATCCAATTTATACCCATTGTTTCGTGTTCTGTCCTGTGTTGATACTTTTAATACCCTATTAATATCCCCCCGGTTATGTCCATTCATCCACTTGTAAACCTCTATCATGTCACCCCTAACTCTTCGCCTTTCCAGTGAATGCAACTTAAGCTTTGTTAATCTTTCTTCATATGAAAGATTTCTAATTTGGGGAATTAACTTAGTCATCCTACGCTGGACACGTTCAAGTGAATTTATATCCATTCTATAATATGGCGACCAAAACTGAACTGCATAATCTAAATGGGGCCTAACTAGAGCAAGATATAGCTTGAGAACCACACCAGGTGTCTTGTTACTAACGCTGCGATTAATAAATCCAAGTGTCCGATTTGCCTTATTACGAACATTTATGCATTGATCCTTTTGTTTTAAATTCTTACTAATCATAACTCCCAGATCCCTTTCGCAATCCGACTTCGCAATCACAACACCATCTAGCTCGTATCTTGTAACTCTATCATCATTACCTAACCTCAGAACTTTACATTTATCAGCATTAAACTGCATCTGCCAATCCTTTGACCATTTCAAAACCCTATCTAGATCAACTTGAAGTGATAGTGAGTCCTCCTCCGAATTAATTTCCCTACCGATTTTCGTATCATCGGCAAATTTGCAAATGTTGCTACTCAAACCTGAATCTAAATCATTTATATATATTATAAACAACAGAGGTCCCAGGACAGAGCCTTGAGGCACTCCACTTACAACATTTTCCCACTCTGACTTGATTCCATTTATACTAACTCTCTGTTTCCTTTGGTATAGCCATGCCCTAATCCAGCTTAATATAGCACCCCCAATACCATGAGACTCTATCTTTTTAATCAGTCTTTCATGTGGCACTGTATCAAAAGCTTTGCTAAAGTCAAGGTATACAACATCGCAATCCTTACCACTATCAACTGCCTCAACAATGCTAGAATAAAAAGATAACAAATTTGTTAAACATGAACGGCCATTTATAAAACCATGTTGCGACTCAATTATTAATTTATGTTTTTCAAGATGAAGACGAATTTTATTTGCTATTATAGATTCGAGTAACTTTCCCACAATAGACGTGAGGCTAATTGGTCGATAGTTAGACGCAAGTGATCTATCTCCTTTCTTAAAAACTGGTATCACATTAGCAACTTTCCAAAACTCTGGCACTCTGCCTGTCTCTATTGATTTATTAAATATGGTTGACAGTGGGTCACAAAGCTCCTCTTTGCATTCTTTAAGCACCCTGGCAAACACTTCATCCGGCCCTGGGGATTTGTTTGGTTTGAGTTTTACTATTTGTTTAAGAACATCCTCCCTGGTAACTGCTAAACTCGTTAACCTGTCCTCGTCCCCACCCACATAGACTTGTTCGGCTGAAGGCATATTGTTAAGTTCCTCTTTAGTAAATACAGATACAAAATATTTATTAAAAATACTACTCATCTCTTCATCACTATCTGTTATTTGACCTGTCTCAGTTTTTAATGGACCTATCCTTTCCCTAGTCTTGGTACGATATAACTGAAAAAACCCTTTAGGATTTGTCTTTGCTTGCCCTGCTATGCGAACTTCATAGTTTATATATAGGCCACCAAATTTAGACAGAATGGAAGCAAAGCATCTATGGGATGAAATATAAATACTAACACAACCTCTCACTGTGACTGCACCTGACTGACAGGTGCAGTCCCTTCTCTTTCCTTCTTTGAGGCCCTTCTCTTTCCCTGATCATTTTGCCAATTCCTTTCTCCCACAAACACGTACTTTTATTATCTCCTTCCTCCAAATCAATTCCCATACCTCTATCTACTAACAGTTTAAACCCAAACAAACACCTCTAACCACTTCTTCCAACGAGTTCGCAACAGCAACAACCCCAGCTCTCGATAGATGCACCCCATCACGAGCATACATTTCATTTCCTCCATAGAAGTGTTCCCGGTTGTCTATGAAAGATATTGCATTTGATTTGCAATATCTTTCCAGCCGGCAATTGACACCAAGTGCCCTTGACATCCATTCATTTCCCACTCCCTCTCTTGGAAGAATGCCACATATGATCGGGATTCCTCCCTTGCTCCTAACTAATTCAATGGCTGTCCTGAATCTCTGTATTAGTTCCTCACTCCTAACTCGTCCAACATCATTACCCCCTGCACTAATACAAATAATGGGTTTGTTTCCATTTCCCGTCATAATATCATTCATGTTTCCAACAATATCACCAATTCCAGCTCCCGGATAGCAAACCCTTAATCTGTTCCCCCTATCTCTAGCACAAAACGTTCTGTCTAAATACCTCACCTGGGAATCTCCCACAACCAAAATTCGCTTCGATTCTCCCTTTTCCTTTCGAGCAGTTTGAGGGACCTGCGCCTCAATGCTCCTCGTTACTTTGTCTTTGCCACCTTGTTGAACAACAGGTTCAACACAGCACTCGTCCTCTAATACGTCAAATGCGTTAGAAGTCCTTAGGTGTAGGCTATTAGTAGTCGGTTTTGCCAAGGTCTTCTTAACACCCCTGTTTTTCACAACTTGCCAAGACGAGGACTTCTTAATACTGGTCCCGTCAGTCCTTCTTAATGAGGTCCCGTCAACACTGGCCTCCTCCTTTGTCTCCCGAAGTCTCAGCCGTCTTACCTCCTCCCGCAGGGAATCCATATCTGCTCTCAGAGCTCCAACCAGACTCACCAAATCCTTCACTATTTTGAGGCCCTTCTCTTTCCCTGATCATTTTGCCAATTCCTTTCTCCCACAAACACATACTTTTATTATCTCCTTCCTCCAAATCAATTCCCATACCTCTATCTACTAACAGTTTAAACCCAAACAAACACCTCCAACCACTTCTTCCAACGAGTTTGCAACAGCAACAACCCCAGCTCTCGATAGATGCACCCCATCACGAGCATACATTTCATTTCTTCCATAGAAGTGTTCCCGGTTGTCTATGAAAGATATTGCATTTGATTTGCAATATCTTTCCAGCCGGCAATTGACACCAAGTGCCCTTGACATCCATTCATTTCCCACTCCCTCTCTTGGAAGAATGCCACATATAAGAACATAAGAACATAAGAACATAAGAACAAAGGTAACTGCAGAAGGCCTATTGGCCCATACGAGGCAGCTCCTATTCTATAACCACCCAATCCCACTCATAAGAACATAAGAACAAAGGTAACTGCAGAAGGCCTATTGGCCCATACGAGGCAGCTCCTATTCTATAACCACCCAATCCCACTCATATACTTGTCCAACCCGTGCTTGAAACAATCGAGGGACCCCACCTCCACAATGTTACGCGGCAATTGGTTCCACAAATCAACAACCCTGTTACTGAACCAGTATTTACCCAAGTCTTTCCTAAATCTAAACTTATCCAATTTATATCCATTGTTTCGTGTTCTGTCCTGTGTTGATACTTTTAATACCCTATTAATATCCCCCCGGTTATGTCCATTCATCCACTTGTAAACCTCTATCATGTCACCCCTAACTCTTCGCCTTTCCAGTGAATGCAACTTAAGCTTTGTTAATCTTTCTTCATATGAAAGATTTCTAATTTGGGGAATTAACTTAGTCATCCTACGCTGGACACGTTCAAGGGAATTTATATCCATTCTATAATATGGCGACCAAAACTGAACTGCATAATCTAAATGGGGCCTAACTAGAGCAAGATATAGCTTGAGAACCACACCAGGTGTCTTGTTACTAACGCTGCGATTAATTAATCCAAGTGTCCTATTTGCCTTATTACGAACATTTATGCATTGATCCTTTTGTTTTAAATTCTTACTAATCATAACTCCCAGATCCCTTTCGCAATCCGACTTCGCAATCACAACACCATCTAGCTCGTATCTTGTAACTCTATCATCATTACCTAACCTCAGAACTTTACATTTATCAGCATTAAACTGCATCTGCCAATCCTTTGACCATTTCAAAACCCTATCTAGATCAACTTGAAGTGATAGTGAGTCCTCCTCCGAATTAATTTCCCTACCGATTTTCGTATCATCGGCAAATTTGCAAATGTTGCTACTCAAACCTGAATCTAAATCATTTATATATATTATAAACAACAGAGGTCCCAGGACAGAGCCTTGAGGCACTCCACTTACAACATTTTCCCACTCTGACTTGATTCCATTTATACTAACTCTCTGTTTCCTTTGGTATAGCCATGCCCTAATCCAGCTTAATATAGCACCCCCAATACCATGAGACTCTATTTTTTTAATCAGTCTTTCATGTGGCACTGTATCAAAAGCTTTGCTAAAGTCAAGGTATACAACATCGCAATCCTTACCACTATCAACTGCCTCAACAATGCTAGAATAAAAAGATAACAAATTTGTTAAACATGAACGGCCATTTATAAAACCATGTTGCGACTCAATTATTAATTTATGTTTTTCAAGATGAAGACGAATTTTATTTGCTATTATAGATTCGAGTAACTTTCCCACAATAGACGTGAGGCTAATTGGTCGATAGTTAGACGCAAGTGATCTATCTCCTTTCTTAAAAACTGGTATCACATTAGCAACTTTCCAAAACTCTGGCACTCTGCCTGTCTCTATTGATTTATTAAATATGGTTGACAGTGGGTCACAAAGCTCCTCTTTGCATTCTTTAAGCACCCTGGCAAACACTTCATCCGGCCCTGGGGATTTGTTTGGTTTGAGTTTTACTATTTGTTTAAGAACATCCTCCCTGGTAACTGCTAAACTCGTTAACCTGTCCTCGTCCCCACCCACATAGACTTGTTCGGCTGAAGGCATATTGTTAAGTTCCTCTTTAGTAAATACAGATACAAAATATTTATTAAAAATACTACTCATCTCTTCATCACTATCTGTTATTTGACCTGTCTCAGTTTTTAATGGACCTATCCTTTCCCTAGTCTTGGTACGATATAACTGAAAAAACCCTTTAGGATTTGTCTTTGCTTGCCCTGCTATGCGAACTTCATAGTTTCTTTTTGCTTTCCTTATCTCTTATATGATCGGGATTCCTCCCTTGCTCCTAACTAATTCAATGGCTGTCCTGAATCTCTGTATTAGTTCCTCACTCCTAACTCGTCCAACATCATTACCCCCTGCACTAATACAAATAATGGGTTTGTTTCCATTTCCCGTCATAATATCATTCATGTTTCCAACAATATCACCAATTCCAGCTCCCGGATAGCAAACCCTTAATCTGTTCCCCCTATCTCTAGCACAAAACGTTCTGTCTAAATACCTCACCTGGGAATCGCCCACAACCAAAATTCGCTTCGATTCTCCCTTTTCCTTTCGAGCAGTTTGAGGGACCTGCGCCTCAATGCTCCTCGTTACTTTGTCTTTGCCACCTTGTTGAACAACAGGTTCAACACAGCACTCGTCCTCTAATACGTCAAATGCGTTAGAAGTCCTTAGGTGTAGGCTATTAGTAGTCGGTTTTGCCAAGGTCTTCTTAACACCCCTGTTTTTCACAACTTGCCAAGACGAGGACTTCTTAATACTGGTCCCGTCAGTTCTCCTTAATGAGGTCCCGTCAATACTGGCCTCCTCCTTCGTTTCCTCCCGAAGTCCATGAGACTCTATCTTTTTAATCAGTCTTTCATGTGGCACTGTATCAAAAGCTTTGCTAAAGTCAAGGTACACAACATCGCAATCCTTACCACTATCAACTGCCTGAACAATGCTAGAATAAAAAGATAACAAATTTGTTAAACATGAACGGCCATTTATAAAACCATGTTGCGACTCAATTACTAATTTATGTTTTTCAAGATGAAGACGAATTTTTTTGCTATTATAGATTCGAGTAACTTTCCCACAATAGACGTTAGGCTAATTGGTCGATAGTTAGACGCAAGTGATCTATCTCCTTTCTTAAAAACTGGTATCACATTAGCAACTTTCCAAAACTCTGGCACTCTGCCTGACTCTATTGATTTATTAAATATGGTTGACAGTGGGTCACAAAGCTCATCTTTGCATTCTTTAAGCACCCTGGCAACCACTTCATCCGGCCCTGGGAATTTGTTTGGTTTGAGTTTTACTATTTGTTTTAGAACATCCTCCCTGGTAACTGCTAAACTCGTCAACCTGTCCTCATCCCCACCCACATAGACTTGTTCGGCTGAAGCCATATTGTTAAGTTCCTCTTTAGTAAATACAAATACAAAATATTTATTAAAAATACTACTCATCTCTTCATCACTATCTGTTATTTGACCTGTCTCAGTTTTTAATGGACCTATCCTTTCCCTAGTCTTAGTACGATATAACTGAAAAAACCCTTTAGGATTTGTCTTTGCTTGCCCTGCTATGTGAACTTCATAGTTTCTTTTTGCTTTCCTTATCTCTTTTTTAACATTTCTAACCAGTTGTACGAATTCCTGTTCTAAAGTGACCTCCCTATTTTTAATCCTTTTGTACCAAGCTCTCTTTTTACCTATAAGGTTCTTCAAATTCTTTGTTATCCACTTTGGGTCATTAGTATTCGATCTATTCAATTTGTATAGTATACTACGTTCCTGTGCTTTGTTTAGAATATTCTTAAATAAGTTATATATTTAATCCACATCGAAATCCCCATTTTACGTCACCTATCGCTGGGTTCATGTCTCCCTCCAAGACCGGCCCCCACCCCATACCCAAGACTTTCCAATCAATTTGACCCAAAATATTTCTTAGGCTATTAAAATCAGCTTTTCGAAAATCTGGCACTTTAACAGAATTTTCTCCTTCAGGTCTGTTCCATTCTATGCTAAATTTGATTTCTTTGTGATCACTGTTCCCTAGCTCACTCCCTATTTCGATGTCATTAATTTGTGTTTCCCTGTTAGTTAACACTAAATCTAAAATATTATTTTCCCGTGTTGGTTCCTTAATGTGTTGCATAAGAAAGCAATCGTCAATTAATTCTAGAAAATCTTCTGCTTCACTATTCCCTGTTTTGTTCAACCAGTTTATTCCACTAAAATTAAAGTCACCCATGACGTAAATACTGTTAGATCTAGATGCCCTAGATATTTCATCCCATAGATGCTTTGCTTCCATTCTGTCAAAATTTGGTGGCCTATATATAACTCCTATTATAATATTATTTGCTTTTTCGTATAATTCTATCCAAATAGTTTCTGTGTGTGGCTCAGTTTTGATTCCCTCTTTGAGACTACATTTCAAATTGTCCCTAACATATATGGCTACTCCCCCTCCTCGTCTAATATATCTATCTGTGTGAAATAGTTTAAATCTATTTATTTGATATTCAGCTAATAGTTCTCGATTTTCTACATTCATTCACGTTTCGGTAAGTGCAATAATATCTATTTTTTCTGTACAGACAAGAGCATTTAATTCGTTAATCTTATTTCTTAAACTTCTACTGTTAGTGTAATATACCCTAAGTGAATTGATATTTTGACGCCCTTTTCTTTCCCTGATCATTTTGCCAATTCCTTTCTCTCACAAACACATACTTTTATTATCTCCTTCCTCCCCAGGGCCGGATGAAGTGTTTGCCAGGGTGTTTAAAGAATGCAAAGAGGAGCTTTGTGACCCACTGTCAACCATATTTAATAAATCAATAGAGTCAGGCAGAGTGCCAGAGTTTTGGAAAGTTGCTAATGTGATACCAGTTTTTAAGAAAGGAGATAGATCACTTGCGTCTAACTATCGACCAATTAGCCTAACGTCTATTGTGGGAAAGTTACTCGAGTCTCTAATAGCAAATAAAATTCGTCTTCATCTTGAAAAACATAAATTAATAATTGAGTCGCAACATGGTTTTATAAATGGCCGTTCATGTTTAACAAATTTGTTATCTTTTTATTCTAGCATAGTTGAGGCAGTTGATAGTGGTAAGGATTATGATGTTGTGTACCTTGACTTTAGAAAAGCTTTTGATACAGTGCCACATGAAAGACTGATTAGAAAGATAGAGGCTCATGGTATTGGGGGTGCTATATTAAACTGGATTAGGGCATGGCTATACCAAAGGAAACAGAGAGTTAGTATAAATGGAGTCAAGTCAGAGTAGGAAAATGTTGTAAGTGGAGTGCCTCAATACTCTGTCCTTGGACCTCTGTTGTTTATAATATATATAAATGATTTAGATTCAGGTTTGAGTAGCAACATTTGCAAATTTGCCGATGATACGAAAATCGGTAGGGAAATTAATTCGGAGGAGGACTCACTATCACTTCAAGTTGATCAAGATAGGGTTTTGAAATGGTCAAAGGATTGGCAGATGCAGTTTAATGCTGATAAATGTAAAGTTCTGAGGTTAGGTAATGATGATAGAGTTACAAGATACGAGCTAGATGGTGTTGAGATTGCGAAGTCGGATTGCGAAAGGGATCTGGGAGTTATGATTAGTAAAAATTTAAAACAAAAGGATCAATGCATAAATGTTCGTAATAAGGCAAATCGGACACTTGGATTTATTAATCGCAGCGTTAGTAACAAGACACCTGGTGTGGTTCTCAAGCAATATCTTGCTCTAGTTAGGCCCCATTTAGATTTTGCAGTTCAGTTTTGGTCGCCATATTATAGAATGGATATAAATTCACTTGAACGTGTCCAGCGTAGGATGACTAAGTTAATTCCCCAAATTAGAAATCTTTCATATGAAGAAAGATTAACAAAGCTTAAGTTGCATTCACTGGAAAGGCGAAGAGTTAGGGGTGACATGATAGAGGTTTACAAGTGGGTGAATGGACATAACAAAGGGGATATTAATAGGGTATTAAAAGTATCAACACAAGACAGAACACGAAACAATGGGTATAAATTGGACAAGTTTAGATTTAGGAAAGACTTGGGTAAATACTGGTTCAGTAACAGGGTTGTTGATTTGTGGAACCAATTGCCGCGTAACATTGTGGAGGTTGGGTCCCTCGATTGTTTCAAGCGCGGGTTGGACATGTATATGAGTGGGATTGGGTGGTTATAAATAGGAGCTGCCTCGTATGGGCCAATAGGCCTTCTGCAGTTGCCTTTGTTCGTATGTTCTTATGTTCTCCAAATCAATTCCCATACCTCTATCTACTAACAGTTTAAACCCAAACAAACACCTCTAACCACTTCTTCCAACGAGTTCGCAACAGCAACAACCCCACCTCTCGATAGATGCACCCATCACGAGCATACATTTCATTTCTTCCATAGAAGTGTTCCCAGTTGTCTATGAAAGATATTGCATTTGATTTGCAATATCTTTCTAGCCGGCAATTGACACCAAGTGCCCTTGACATCCATTCATTTCCCACTCTCTTTCTTGGAAGAATACCACATATGATCGGGATTCCTCCCTTGCTCCTAACTAATTCAATGACTGTCCTGAATCTCTGTATTAGTTCCTCACTCCTAACTCGTCCAACATCATTACCCCCTGCACTAATACAAATAATGGGTTTGTTTCCATTTCCCGTCATAATATCATTCATGTTTCCAACAATATCACCAATTCCAGCTCTCGGATAGCAAACCCTTAATATGTTCCCCCTATCTCTATCACAAAACGTTCTGTCTAAATACCTCACCTGGGAATCTCCCACAACCAAAATTCGCTTCGATTCTCCCTTTTCCTTTCGAGCAGTTTGAGGGACCTGCCCCTCAATGCTCCTCGTTACTTTGTCTTTGCCACCTCGTTGAACAACAGGTTCAACACAGCACTCGTCCTCTAATACGTCAAATGCGTTAGAAGTCCTTAGTTGTAGGCTATTAGTAGTCGGTTTTGCCAAGGTCTTCTTAAGACCCCTGTTTTTCACAACTTGCCAAGACGAGGACTTCTTAATACTGGTCCCGTCAGTCCTTCTTAATGAGGTCCCGTCAACACTGGCCTCCTCCTTTGTCTCCCGAAGTCTCAGCCGTCTTACCTCCTCCCGCAGGGAATCCATATCTGCTCTCAGAGCTCCAACCAGACTCACCAAATCCTTCACTATTTTGAGGCCCTTCTCTTTCCCTGATCATTTTGCCAATTCCTTTCTCCCACAAACACATACTTTTATTATCTCCTTCCTCCAAATCAATTTCCATACCTCTATCTACTAACAGTTTAAACCCAAACAAACACCTCTAACCACTTCTTCCAACGAGTTCGCAACAGCAACAACCCCAGCTCTCGATAGATGCACCCCATCACGAGCATACATTTCATTTCTTCCATAGAAGTGTTCCCAGTTGTCAATGAAAGATATTGCATTTGATTTGCAATATCTTTCAAGCCGGCAATTGACACCAAGTGTCCTTGACATCCATTCATTTCCCGCTCCCTTTCTTGGAAGAATGCCACATATGATCGGGATTCCTCCCTTGCTCCTAACTAATTCAATGGCTGTCCTGAATCGCTGTGTTAGTTCCTCACTCCTAACTCGTCCAACATCATTACCCCCTGCACCAGTGAACCAGTGTTTACCCAAGTCTTTCCTAAATCTAAACTTATCCAATTTATACCCATTGTTTCGTGTTCTGTCTTGTGTTGATACTTTTAATACCCTATTAATATCCCCTTTGTTATGTCCATTCACCCAATTGTAAACCTCTATCATGTCACCCCTAACTCTTCACCTTTCCAGTGAATGCAACTTAAGCTTTGTTAATCTTTCTTCATATGAAAGATTTCTAATTTGGTGAATTAACTTAGTCATCCTACGCTGGACACGTTCAAGTGAATTTATATCCATTCTATAATATGCCGACCAAAACTGAACTGCATAATCTAAATGGGGCCTAACTAGAGCAAGATATAGCTGATGAACATAAGAACCAACTGAAGAACATAAGAACGAAGCTGAAGTACATAAGAACTGAGTGCCTGTGCTACCGGCACTTTGCATTTCTTTATAAATATTGAATTCCGTGAATCTGGACCCGGGGCCGAGTGCATGTGTATGTTTTCAATTTCTTTTTCAAAGTCTGGTACGCTTGTGTTGATATCAGTATTATTTACAGGGGTTTAGATATCCCGCATAAAGAAATTGTTTGGATCGTCCACTTTCATGTTGTTTATTGGAGTGCTAAGCATGTCCTCATACTGCTTTTTTTGGATATCACTAATTTCTTTGTCATCCTCCGAGTATGAACCTTCACTTGTACGAATAGGTCCAATACTGACAGTGGTTTTTGTTTTTATTTCGCATATGTGAAGAAGTATTTTGGATTTTTCTTAATTTCCTGAATTGCGTTTTCCTTGCTCTCCACTTTGATAAGTGTTTTAATTTCCACTCGATTTCTTCAATCTCCCTATTTAAATTATTTCTTCTTTTTTATTTCTGCTTCTTACTCAACACATTAAGGAAGGCCACGCGGGAAAATAATATTTTAGATTTAGTGTTAACTAACAGTGAAACACAAATTAAGGACATCGAAATAGGGAGTGAGCTAGGGAACAGTGATCATAAAGAAATCAGATTTAGCATTGAATGGAATATATCTGTAGGAGAAAATTCTGTTAAAGTGCCTGATTTTCGAAAAGCTGATAAGAATAACCTAAGAATTTTTTTGGTTCAAATAGATTGGAAAGTTTTGGGTATAGGGTGTGGGCCGGTCTTGGAGCTAGATGTGAACCCAGCGATTGGTGACGTAAAAGGTATTTTCGATGTGAATTCAAAATATATCTATTTAAAAATATTCTAAGCAAATCCCAGGAATGTAGTATACCATATAAATTGAATAGATCTAATACTAATGATCCAAAGTGGGTAACAAAGGATCTGAAGAACATTAAAGGTAAAAATAGAGCGTGGTGCAAAACGATTAAGAATGGGGGAGTTAGTTTAGAACAGGAATTCGTACAATCAGCCCTGTTACCGAACCAGAAATACTGGTTCGGTTGTTGATTTGTAGAACCAATTACCACGTGACGTGGTGGAGGTGGAGTCCCACGATTGTTTCAAACGTGGGTTGGGCATGTATATGAGTGGGATTGGGTGGTTATAAATTGGAGCTGCCTCGTATGGGCCAATAGGCCTTCTGCAGTTACCTATGTTCTTATTTATAAACAGGACCTGCTTCTTATGGGCCAGTAGGCTTTCTGTAGGTACTTTTATTCAAATGTTCTTATGTTCAGTTCAGTTTTGGTCGCCGTTTGGTTATGCGGTAATTATAACCAATTACCGCATAACATTATAGAAGTTGGATCCCTTGATTGTTACAATCGTAGGTTAAAAATTCATTTGAATGAAATTGGATCTAAATAAATAGGAGCTGCCACGCATGGGGCCAATAGTCCTTCTGCAGTTATCTTTATTCTTATGTTCTTATGAAACGTCGTCGATTCTTAATTTTCTGCAGTGTGGTGAGGTCATCACGGAGGTCTTCACCTCACTGACCCACCTGATGTGTCCTATAAAATGGCTCAAATAATAGCATTTTTTGTTTACGGGCTCACCATAGCCCGTGCTACATTGACGCTTCGTTCTGAGTAGCTAAATCTGAAACAACAGCAGTTTTACATAACGCTCTCATCATTAAGTTGGCCTTCGTCAAAATTGTTAACCTCGTACACGAATGGACGCCACACAGAATTTTGCTGACTTAAAGAAGGCAATTGAAGTCAATAACTTCAATCAATTCCTCATAGCCGTGTCGAAGATCGACAGCTCAAGAATCATTGGTGCGCAATTAGCACAAGCAATGAAATCGATGGAAAACAATTTTGATGTTTTTGCATATCAAAATCTCAACCGAGAACATTTTGCCTTAATGAAAGCTGAACTAGGAGTATTTTGGGCTATAACTATCGCCACGTGTCTGAATCAGAAGCCTGTTACGATGACAGGCCAATGGGAGAGCGTCCTCTTGAATATTATCAATCTTATAAAACACTGGGATCAGAAAACAAACTTGGATCTAAGTTTAATATTTTCAGATGCATTGAAACCCTGGGCACTACGACTGTTTTCTGATCACAAGTTATGTCCAAATGTGGACCTTCGTCTGGAAATTCTTCGTTTAATTAGTATATGGCCCGGACATTATCTGCAGGATACTGTATCGGGTAAGCAGGTAGCTGCTGGGTTGGTTAATATGAGCACCTACCTTAATTTAAATCATCACAGATTCGTGACCGGTGGCTCTCGAACCAGTCTCTTTTATCCACTTCACAAAGTGCTGATCCACCTTCATAAATACGGTCACCTAAATGATGTTGTTGTGACCGCCGTCCGCCAGGTGAGGAATTTACAAGTCGGACCAGAAGTAATTTTCTTCAACCGCCTGGTACTGCTCCTGACCCAAGAAACAGAGGAAACTCAAAAGATGTATCTTAAATTGAATATGAGTGCTTCGAACACTGCAAGTACGTATTATGCTATCGTCCACCTATTGCAGCTTTTGGTTGCTGCACAACCTACGATGTCGGCTTATGCGTGTCCTGGTCTGGCCCAAGCTGCTATAAATTCCTTGGTTACAATTACAACTTCTTTTGTTGCAGTAAGTAATATGTTACGAGTTGAAGATCAAAACACTTACAGTCACCTCGTCTCAAATATCGATAACATATATCAAGTGTGGTCAGTTCTAGGGAAATCATCTTATATTTATCGAGTTCTGATATCTAACTACGCTCAAAGTTTGGCTAATATCAACCTCAGAGCGGCAGAGTCTGGGATCTCGTTCCACAATTTCCCAACAACATCCGAGGATTCGATAGAGGAGTGTCCAGAGGAGTTTGTGGACAGCGTGACACAGTGTGTGATGGAGTCGCCGGTGCTGCTACATTCGTCCAAGATGGTGGTGGATGATTCGACACTGGTGCATTTGCTGCTGGTGTCTCCCTCAGACCCTTTCACACGGTGTCCTCTGGACATCGGCTCTTACAGTCGCCTGCCGAACCTCCAGGCAGACATTGCTGCCTGGAGGAACACCACCAGTGGCATCCTCCCTACATCTACTGAAGAGGATGGTGAGAATGCTAAAGAAGTAATAGAAAATGCTGTCTATGAGACTGAAAATTCAACAAACATGAGCGAGAATATTACTGACATGACCCAGAGCACAACAGTCATGAGCTCAAGTCCTACTGACAGGGAACGATGCCCGTTATGTATCTTGCTGTTTCAATTTCGTTATATTTGATTTTTATAATTTACAATTTATTTTTTTAAATATTTGTATTTTAGTATATATAATTCATATACTTTAATAAGTATATGTGTGTAATGGATAATTATATAAAAATATTTTAAATACAACCTAGAAATAAAATTTTGTTGAATTTTTGTAATATCATTATCCTGTATCTGTTAAATCAGAACATGGCTTTACCGATTATGGGTAACTTGCACGATGCACAGGTAAGAGTATATGAATAAAAAGATATAGTCATCTTACTCGTTTTCTGTTAGAAAAAAAAAGAAATGTTGCTTGTTAACCAGGCCTTATTCTACAATGACAGCTAAGCTTGTCTATTTATATAATTAATCATTCTTGAAATAGTAGAAAAATCATACTAACAAAATTTATAAATAATTTAATTTTGACTAGGTAGAACACAGAAATAACCCTCAAGTTTGTGAAGAGGATAAAACTAGATTAGTGGGATAAATTAAAAATTATTCAGCCCATTCTCTAAAGAAATAATTGAATACCAAATTAAATATAATTAATTTAATAAATAATTATTAAATAATATAAATCCTGCTGGTAAATTTTGAATCTTCGAACCGGCATCATGATTATGCTCCACAAATGAACCAGTACAATCAATCAACAAAATAAAATAACCAGTGAAAGCAGGCGGCTAAAATAACAGAATCCTAATCTTTTCAATTCTCTGCAATGTTAGTGAATGAAGTTGTGTTAATGAAAACATTTATTCACACAGAAATCACAATAGGGTGATATATCAGACAAACAAGGGCCTTGTGGATTTGTTTATATCAGTATTATTTTCGCCAACCTCAATAGGTAATTACCTATTACCAATAAATACGTTTGTAATGTTGGTAATTAGCAAATTTCTTGCGAATTACCAACCTCAAGTAGGTAATTAGCAAAATAAAGACCTAATTATCTACTACCAATTAATACGGAACGTATTAAATGCACCAATCACAAAAATTATAACTTCACTTTCGTCGAGTTTTATCAACGGAATTTTGTTGTTTTAGTTCTGTGGAGAGATATCAAATTAATTAATTAATATTAGTGAAAGAAACTGCTGCTGATAAATACAAACACCTGATTGATGTTGAAGGTAGTTGTTGTGGGACATAGATAACGTAACCAGATAACTTGCTACTATAACTGAAGTTTAGGTAAGAATATTTAGATCTATTTACTGGTCTATTATTACGAGCGTAATAATAGACCAGCTCGTAATTTCAATAACAATTCCATCTTAACAGCAGCTGTACAATTATCTCTTACAATTATCTACCTGGGAGATAACAGGATGCATGACAGTATGACATACAGGGTAATGACATACATCCTCTCACGTACACCAACAAACGTAGCCAACACCCAAAAGAAACTATTTCCACGATCGTGTTTACTCTAATGGAATCTCGAAATTCTTTTGAAAATAACCGTCGAGGGGTGAGTGCTGAGTTTTAGACACTTACTGTGAATAATATAAATTATTGTATCAGAAGGCGAGTATGTATGGGTGAATGTTATATCCACTCTACAGCTCAACTGTTCCCTGAGAATTTATCTCCAGACGGAGTATACCTTTACAAGTACTCTCCTGCTACGAGGAGAGACTACGGGAATTAAACCTCACGAGACAAGAGTTAGAGGGGACAAAATCACCACATACAAGATTCTCAGAGGGATTTGATTGGGTAAATAAATAAAATAATTTTAAACACAAGGGGCACACGCACTCGTTGACACAGGTGGAAATTGAGTGCCCAAATGAGCCATAGAGACGTTACAAACAATTTTTTTCAGCGACAGAGTAGTAGACAAATTGAATGCATTAGGAAGTGATGTGGTGCAGGCTGACGCCATACACAACTTTATGTGTATATATGATAGAGCCCAGTAGGCTCAGGAACGTGTACATTAGCAGGCGATGAGTCACAATAAGGTAGCTGAAGAATGTTGATCAGTCCACACACTAGGTGTTTCGGCGATGGAAAGGTCCAGGACGACGAAGTTTCGGCCCGCAAGATATAGCTTGAGAACCACACCAGGTGTCTTGTTACTAACGCTGCGATTAATAAATCCAAGTGTCCGATTTGCCTTATTACGAACATTTATGCATTGATCCTTTTGTTTTAAATTCTTACTAATCATAACTCCCAGATCCCTTTCGTTATCCGACTTCGCAATCTCAACACCATCTAGCTCGTATCTTGTAACTCTATCATCATTACCTAACCTCAGAACTTTACATTTATCAGCATTAAACTGCATCTGCCAATCCTTTGACCATTTCAAAACCCTATCTAGATCAACTTGAAGTGATAATAGACCAGCTCCAACTTGAAGTGATAATAGAGTCCTCCTCCGAATTAATTTCCCTACCGATTTTCGTATCATCGGCAAATTTGCAAATGTTGCTACTCAAACCTGAATCTAAATCATTTATATATATTATAAACAACAGAGGTCCCAGGACAGAGCCTTGAGGCACTCCACTTACAACATTTTCCCACTCTGACTTGACTCCATTTATACTAACTCTGTTTCCTTTGGTATAGCCATGCCCTAATCCTGCTTAATATAGCACCACCAATACCATGAGCCTCTATGTTTTTAATCAGTCTTTCATGTGGCACTGTATCAAAAGCTTTGCTAAAGTCAAGGTACACAACATCACAATCCTTACCACTATCAACTGCCTCAACTATGCTAGAATAAAAAGATAACAAATTTGTTAAACATGAACGGCCGTTTATAAAACCATGTTGCGACTCAATTATTAATTTATGTTTTTCAAGATGAAGACGAATTTTATTTGCTATTATAGATTCGAGTAACTTACCCACAATAGACGTTAGGCTAATTGGTCGATAGTTAGACGCAAGTGATCTATCTCCTTTCTTAGAAACTGGTATCACATTAGCAACTTTCCAAAACTCTGGCACTCTGCCTGACTCTATTGATTTATTAAATATGGTTGACAGTGGGCCACAAAGCTCCTCTTTGCATTCTTTAAGCACCCTGGCAAACACTTCATCCGGCCCTGGGGATTTGTTTGGTTTGAGTTTTACTATTTGTTTAAGAACATCCTCCCTGGTAACTGCTAAACTCGTCAACCTGTCCTCGTCCCCACCCACATAGACTTGTTCGGCTGAAGGCATATTGTTAAGTTCCTCTTTAGTAAATACAGATACAAAATATTTATTAAAAATACTACTCATCTCTTGATCACCTGTCTCAGTTTTTAATGGACCTATCCGTTCCCTAGTCTTAGTAGGGAACTGAAAAAGTTTTTTTTTCAGTTTTTTATAACTTTTTTTTTTATAACTGAAAAAACCCTTTAGGATTTGTCTTTGCTTGCCCTGCTATGCGAACTTCATAGTTTCTTTTTGCTTTCCTTATCTCTTTTTTAACATTTCTAATCAGTTGTACAAATTCCTGTTCTAAAGTGAGCTCCCCATTTTTAATCCTTTTGAACCAAGCTCTCTTTTTACCTATAAGGTTCTTCAAATTCTTTGTTATCCACTTTGGGTCATTAGTATTCGATCTATTCAATTTGTATGGTATACTACGTTCCTGTGCTTTGTTTAGAATATTCTTAAATAAATTATATATTGAATTCACATCGAAATCCCCATTTACGTCACCTATCGCTCGGTTCATGTCTCGCTCCAAGACCGGCCCCCACCCCATACCCAAGACTTTCCAATCAATTTGACCCAAAGAATTTCTTAAGCTATTAAAATCAGCTTTTCGAAAATCTGGCACTTTAACAGAATTTTCTCTTTCAGGTCTGTTCCATTCTATGCTAAATTTGATTTCTTTGTGATCACTGTTCCCTAGCTCACTCACTATTTCGATGTCATTAATTTCTGTTTCCCTGTTAGTTAACACTAAATCTAAAATATTATTTTCCCGTGTTGGTTCCTTAATGTGTTGCGTAAGAAAGCAATCGTCAATAAATTCTAGAAAATCTTCTGCTTCACTATTCCCTCTTTTGTTCAACCAGTTTATTCCACTAAAATTAAAGTCACCCATGACGTAAATACTGTTAGATCTAGATGCCCTAGATATTTCATCCCATAGATGCTTTGCTTCCATTCTGTCCAAATTTGGTGGCCTATATATAACTCCTATTATAATATTATTTGCTTTTTCGTATAATTCTATCCAAATAGTTTCTGAGTGTGGCTCAGTTTTGATTCCCTCTTTGAGACTACATTTCAAATTGTCCCTAACATATAAGGCTACTCCCCCTCCTCGTCTAATATATCTATCTGTGTGAAATAGTTTAAATCCATTTATTTGATATTCAGCTAATAGTTCTCTATTTTCTACATTCATCCACGTTTCGGTAAGTGCAATAAAATCTATTTTTTCTGTGCAGACAAGAGCATTTAATTCGTTAATTTTATTTCTTAGACTTCTACTGTTAGTGTAATATACCCTAAGTGAATTGTTATTTTGAGGCCCTTCTCTTTCCCTGATCATTTTGTCAATTCCTTTCTCCCACAAACACATACTTTTACTATCTCCTTCCTCCAAATCAATTCCCATACCTCTATCTACTAACAGTTTAAATCCAAACAAACACCTGTAACCACTTCTTCCAACGAGTTCGCAACAGCAACAACCCCAGCTCTCGATAGATGCACCCCATCACGAGCATACATTTCATTTCTTCCATAGAAGTGTTCCCAGTTGTCTATGAAAGATATTGCATTTGATTTGCAATATCTTTCTAGCCGGCAATTGACACCAAGTGCCCTTGACATCCATTCATTTCCCACTCCCTTTCTTGGAAGAATGCCACATATGATCGGGATTCCTCCCTTGCTCCTAACTAATTCAATGGCTGTCCTGAATCTCTGTATTAGTTCCTCACTCCTAACTCGTCCAACATCATTACCCCCTGCACTAATACAAATAATGGGTTTGTTTCCATTTCCTGTCATAATATCATTCATGTTTCCAACAATATCACCAATTCCAGCTCCCGGATTGCAAACCCTTAATCTGTTCCCCCTATCTTTGGCACAAAACGTTCTGTCTAAATACCTCACCTGGGAATCTCCTACAACCAAAATTCGCTTCGATTCTCCCTTTTCCTTTCGAGCAGTTTGAGGGACCTGCGCTTCAATGCTTCTCGTTACTTTGTCTTTGCCACCTCGTTGAACAACAGGTTCAACACAGCACTCGTCCTCTAATACGTCAAATGCGTTAAAAGTCCTTAGGTGTAGGCTATTAGTTGTCGGTTTTGCCAAGGTCTTCTTAAGACCCCTGTCTTTCACAACTTGCCAAGACGAGGTCTTCTTAATACTGGTCCCGTCAGTCCTCCTTAATGAGGTCCCGTCAATACTGGCCTCCTCCTTCGTTTCCTCCCGAAGTCCATGAGACTCTATCTTTTTAATCAGTCTTTCATATGGCACTGTATCAAAAGCTTTGCTAAAGTCAAGGTACACAACATCGCAATCCTTACCACTATCAACTGCCTGAACAATGCTAGAATAAAAAGATAACAAATTTGTTAAACATGAACGGCCATTTATAAAACCATGTTGCGACTCAATTACTAATTTATGTTTTTCAAGATGAAGACGAATTTTATTTGCTATTATAGATTCGAGTAACTTTCCCACAATAGACGTTAGGCTAATTGGTCGATAGTTAGATGCAAGTGATCTATCTCCTTTCTTAAAAACTGGTATCACATTGGCAACTTTCCAAAACTCTGGCACTCTGCCTGACTCTATTGATTTATTAAATATGGTTGACAGTGGGTCACAAAGCTCATCTTTGCATTCTTTAAGCACCCTGGCAACCACTTCATCCGGCCCTGGGGATTTGTTTGGTTTGAGTTTTACTATTTGTTTTAGAACATCCTCCCTGGTAACTGCCAAACTCGTCAACCTGTCCTCATCCCCACCCACATAGACTTGTTCGGCTGAAGCCATATTGTTAAGTTCCTCTTTAGTAAATACAAATACAAAATATTTATTAAAAATACTACTCATCTCTTCATCACTCTCTGTTATTTGACCTGTCTCAGTTTTTAATGGACCTATCCTTTCCCTAGTCTTAGTACGATATAACTGAAAAAACCTTTTAGGATTTGTCTTTGCTTGCCCTGCTATGTGAACTTCATAGTTTCTTTTTGCTTTCCTTATCTCTTTTTTAACATTTCTAACCAGTTGTACGAATTCCTGTTCTAAAGTGACCTTCCCTATTTTTAATCCTTTTGTACCAAGCTCTCTTTTTACCTATAAGGTTCTTCAAATTCTTTGTTATCCACTTTGGGTCATTAGTATTCGATCTATTCAATTTGTATAGTATACTACGTTCCTGTGCTTTGTTTAGAATATTCTTAAATAAGTTATATATTTAATCCACATCGAATTCCCCATTTTACGTCACCTATCGCTGGGTTCATGTCTCCCTCCAAGACCGGCCCCCACCCCATACCCAAGACTTTCCAATCAATTTGACCCAAAAAAATTCTTAGGCTATTAAAATCAGCTTTTCGAAAATCTGGCACTTTAACAGAATTTTCTCCTTCAGGTCTGTTCCATTCTATGCTAAATTTGATTTCTTTGTGATCACTGTTCCCTAGCTCACTCCCTATTTCGATGTCATTAATTTGTGTTTCCCTGTTAGTTAACACTAAATCTAAAATATTATTTTCCCGTGTTGGTTCCTTAATGTGTTGCATAAGAAAGCAATCGTCAATTAATTCTAGAAAATCTTCTGCTTCACTATTCCCTGTTTTGTTCAACCAGTTTATTCCACTAAAATTAAAGTCACCCATGACGTAAATACTGTTAGATCTAGATGCCCTAGATATTTCATCCCATAGATGCTTTGCTTCCATTCTGTCAAAATTTGGTGGCCTATATATAACTCCTATTATAATATTATTTGCTTTTTCGTATAATTCTATCCAAATAGTTTCTGTGTGTGGCTCAGTTTTGATTCCCTCTTTGAGACTACATTTCAAATTGTCCCTAACATATATGGCTACTCCCCCTCCTCGTCTAATATATTTATCTGTGTGAAATAGTTTAAATCCATTTATTTGATATTCAGCTAATAGTTCTCTATTTTCTACATTCATTCACGTTTCGGTAAGTGCAATAATATCTATTTTTTCTGTACAGACAAGAGCATTTAATTCGTTAATCTTATTTCTTAAACTTCTACTGTTAGTGTAATATACCCTAAGTGAATTGCTATTTTGAGGCCCTTTTCTTTCCCTGATCATTTTGCCAATTCCTTTCTCTCACAAACACATACTTTTATTATCTCCTTCCTCCCCAGGGCCGGATGAAGTGTTTGCCAAGGTGTTTAAAGAATGCAAAGAGGAGCTTTGTGACCCACTGTCAACCATATTTAATAAATCAATAGAGTCAGGCAGAGTGCCAGAGTTTTGGAAAGTTGCTAATGTGATACCAGTTTTTAAGAAAGGAGATAGATCACTTGCGTCTAACTATCGACCAATTAGCCTAACGTCTATTGTGGGAAAGTTACTCGACTCTCTAATAGCAAATAAAATTCGTCTTCATCTTGAAAAACATAAATTAATAATTGAGTCGCAACATGGTTTTATAAATGGCCGTTCATGTTTAACAAATTTGTTATCTTTTTATTCTAGCATAGTTGAAGCAGTTGATAGTGGTAAGGATTATGATGTTGTGTACCTTGACTTTAGAAAAGCTTTTGATACAGTGCCACATGAAAGACTGATTAAAAAGATAGAGGCTCATGGTATTGGGGGTGCTATATTAAACTGGATTAGGGCATGGCTATACCAAAGGAAACAGAGAGTTAGTATAAATGGAGTCAAGTCAGAGTGGGAAAATGTTGTAAGTGGAGTGCCTCAATACTCTGTCCTGGGACCTCTGTTGTTTATAATATTTATAAATGATTTAGATTCAGGTTTGAGTAGCAACATTTGCAAATTTGCCGATGATACGAAAATCGGTAGGGAAATTAATTCGGAGGAGGACTCACTATCACTTCAAGTTGATCAAGATAGAGTTATAGGTAATGATGGTTAGGTAATGATTATAGAGTTACAAGATACGAGCTAGATGGTGTTGAGATTGCGAAGTCGGATTGCGAAAGGGATCTGGGAGTTATGATTAGTAAAAATTTAAAACAAAAGGATCAATGCATAAATGTTCGTAATAAGGCAAATCGGACACTTGGATTTATTAATCGCAGCGTTAGTAACAAGACACCTGGTGTGGTTCTCAAGCTATATCTTGCTCTAGTTAGGCCCCATTTAGATTTTGCAGTTCAGTTTTGGTCGCCATATTATAGAATGGATATAAATTCACTTGAACGTGTCCAGCGTTGGATGACTAAGTTAATTCACCAAATTAGAAATCTTTCATATGAAGAAAGATTAACAAAGCTTAAGTTGCATTCACTGGAAAGGCGAAGAGTTAGGGGTGACATGATAGAGGTTTACAAGTGGGTGAATGGACATAACCAAGGGGATATTAATAGGGTATTAAAAGTATCAACACAAGACAGAACACGAAACAATAGGTATAAATTGGACAAGTTTAGATTTAGGAAAGACTTGGGTAAATACTGGTTCAGTAACAGGGTTGTTGATTTGTGGAACCAATTGCCGCGTAACATTGTGGAGGTGGGGTCCCTCGATTGTTTCAAGCATGGGTTGGACATGAATATGAGTGGGATTGGGTGGTTATAAATAGGAGCTGCCTCGTATGGGCCAATAGGCCTTCTGCAGTTGCCTTTGTTCTTATGTTCTTATGTTCTCCAAATCAATTCCCATACCTCTATCTACTAACAGTTTAAACCCAAACAAACACCTCTAACCACTTCTTCCAACGAGTTCGCAACAGCAACAACCCCACCTCTCGATAGATGCACCCATCACGAGCATACATTTCATTTCTTCCATAGAAGTGTTCCCAGTTGTCTATGAAAGATATTGCATTTGATTTGCAATATCTTTCTAGCCGGCAATTGACACCAAGTGCCCTTGACATCCATTCATTTCCCACTCTCTTTCTTGGAAGAATGCCACATATGATCGGGATTCCTCCCTTGCTCCTAACTAATTCAATGACTGTCCTGAATCTCTGTATTAGTTCCTCACTCCTAACTCGTCCAACATCATTACCCCCTGCACTAATACAAATAATGGGTTTGTTTCCATTTCCCGTCATAATATCATTCATGTTTCCAACAATATCACCAATTCCAGCTCCCGGATAGCAAACCCTTAATCTGTTCCCCCTATCTCTATCACAAAACGTTCTGTCTAAATACCTCACCTGGGAATCTCCCACAACCAAAATTCGCTTCGATTCTCCCTTTTCCTTTCGAGCAGTTTGAGGGACCTGCCCCTCAATGCTCCTCGTTACTTTGTCTTTGCCATCTCGTTGAACAACAGGTTCAACACAGCACTCGTCCTCTAATACGTCAAATGCGTTAGAAGTCCTTAGGTGTAGGCTATTAGTAGTCGGTTTTGCCAAGGTCTTCTTAAGACCCCTGTTTTTCACAACTTGCCAAGACGAGGACTTCTTAATACTGGTCCCGTCAGTCCTTCTTAATGAGGTCCCGTCAACACTGGCCTCCTCCTTTGTCTCCCGAAGTCTCAGCCTTCTTACCTCCTCCCGCAGGGAATCCATATCTGCTCTCAGAGCTCCAACCAGACTCACCAAATCCTTCACTATTTTGAGGCCCTTCTCTTTCCCTGATCATTTTGCCAATTCCTTTCTCCCACAAACACATACTTTTATTATCTCCTTCCTCCAAATCAATTCCCATACCTCTATCTACTAACAGTTTAAACCCAAACAAACACCTCTAACCACTTCTTCCAACGAGTTCGCAACAGCAACAACCCCAGCTCTCGATAGATGCACCCCATCACGAGCATACATTTCATTTCTTCCATAGAAGTGTTCCCAGTTGTCAATGAAAGATATTGCATTTGATTTGCAATATCTTTCAAGCCGGCAATTGACACCAAGTGCCCTTGACATCCATTCATTTCCCACTCCCTTTCTTGGAAGAATGCCACATATGATCGGGATTCCTCCCTTGCTCCTAACTAATTCAATGGCTGTCCTGAATCGCTGTGTTAGTTCCTTACTCCTAACTCGTCCAACATCATTACCCCCTGCACCAGTGAACCAGTGTTTATCCAAGTCTTTCCTCAATCTAAACTTATCCAATTTATACCCATTGTTTCGTGTTCTGTCTTGTGTTGATACTTTTAATACCCTATTAATATCCCCTTTGTTATGTCCATTCACCCACTTGTAAACCTCTATCATGTCACTCCTAACTCTTCACCTTTCCAGTGAATGCAACTTAAGCTTTGTTAATCTTTCTTCATATGAAAGATTTCTAATTTGGTGAATTAACTTAGTCATCCTACGCTGGACACGTTCAAGTGAATTTATATCCATTCTATAATATGGCGACCAAAACTGAACTGCATAATCTTAATGGGGCCTAACTAGAGCAAGATATAGCTGATGAACATAAGAACCAACTGGAGAACATAAGAACGAAGCTGAAGAACATAAGAACTGAGTGCCTGTGCTACCGGCACTTTGCATTTCTTTATAAATATTGAATTCCGTGAATCTGGACCCGGGGCCGAGTGCATGTGTATGTTTTCAATTTCTTTTTCAAAGTCTGGTACGCTTGTGTTGATATCAGTATTATTTACAGGGGTTTAGATATCCCGCATAAAGAAATTGTTTGGATCGTCCACTTTCATGTTGTTTATTGGAGTGCTAAGCATGTCCTCATACTGCTTTTTTTGGATATCACTAATTTCTTTGTCATCCTCCGAGTATGAACCTTCACTTGTACGAATAGGTCCAATACTGACAGTGGTTTTTGTTTTGATTTCGCATATGTGAAGAAGTATTTTGGATTTTTCTTAATTTCCTGAATTGCGTTTTCCTTGCTCTCCAGTTTGATGAGTGTTTTAATTTCCACTCGATTTCTTCAATCTCCCTATTTAAATTATTTCTTCTTTTTTATTCCTGCTTCTTACTCAACACATTAAGGAAAGCCACGCGGGAAAATAATATTTTAGATTTAGTGTTAACTAACAGTGAAACACAAATTAAGGACATCGAAATAGGGAGTGAGCTAGGGAACAGTGATCATAAAGAAATCAGATTTAAGAACATAAGAACATAAGAACAAAGGTAACTGCAGAAGGCCTATTGGCCCATACGAGGCAGCTCCTATTCTATAACCACCCAATCCCACTCATATACTTGGATTTAGCATTGAATGGAATAGATCTGTAGGAGAAAATTCTGTTAAAGTGCCTGATTTTCGAAAAGCTGATAAGAATAACCTAAGAATTTTTTTGGTTCAAATAGATTGGAAAGTTTTGGGTATAGGGTGTGGGCCGGTCTTGGAGCTAGATGTGAACCCAGCGATTGGTGACGTAAAAGGTATTTTCGATGTGAATTCAAAATATATCTATTTAAAAATATTCTAAGCAAATCCCAGGAATGTAGTATACCATATAAATTGAATAGATCTAATACTAATGATCCAAAGTGGGTAACAAAGGATCTGAAGAACATTAAAGGTAAAAATAGAGCGTGGTGCAAAACGATTAAGAATGGGGGAGTTAGTTTAGAACAGGAATTCGTACAATCAGCCCTGTTACCGAACCAGAAATACTGGTTCGGTTGTTGATTTGTAGAACCAATTACCACGTGACGTGGTGGAGGTGGAGTCCCACGATTGTTTCAAACGTGGGTTGGGCATGTATATGAGTGGGATTGGGTGGTTATAAATTGGAGCTGCCTCGTATGGGCCAATAGGCCTTCTGCAGTTACCTATGTTCTTATTTATAAACAGGACCTGCTTCTTATGGGCCAGTAGGCTTTCTGTAGGTACTTTTATTCAAATGTTCTTATGTTCAGTTCAGTTTTGGTCGCCGTTTGGTTATGCGGTAATTATAACCAATTACCGCATAACATTATAGAAGCTGGATCCCTTGATTGTTACAATCGTAGGTTAAAAATTCATTTGAATGAAATTGGATCTAAATAAATAGAAGCTGCCACGCATGGGGCCAATAGTCCTTCTGCAGTTATCTTTATTCTTATGTTCTTATGAAACGTCGTCGATTCTTAATTTTCTGCAGTGTGGTGAGGTCATCACGGAGGTCTTCACCTCACTGACCCACCTGATGTGTCCTATAAAATGGCTCAAATAATAGCATTTTTTGTTTACGGGCTCACCATAGCCCGTGCTACATTGACGCTTCGTTCTGAGTAGCTAAATCTGAAACAACAGCAGTTTTACATAACGCTCTCATCATTAAGTTGGCCTTCGTCAAAATTGTTAACCTCGTACACGAATGGACGCCACACAGAATTTTGCTGACTTAAAGAAGGCAATTGAAGTCAATAACTTCAATCAATTCCTCATAGCCGTGTCGAAGATCGACAGCTCAAGAATCATTGGTGCGCAATTAGCACAAGCAATGAAATCGATGGAAAACAATTTTGATGTTTTTGCATATCAAAATCTCAACCGAGAACATTTTGCCTTAATGAAAGCTGAACTAGGAGTATTTTGGGCTATAACTATCGCCACGTGTCTGAATCAGAAGCCTGTTACGATGACAGGCCAATGGGAGAGCGTCCTCTTGAATATTATCAATCTTATAAAACACTGGGATCAGAAAACAAACTTGGATCTAAGTTTAATATTTTCAGATGCATTGAAACCCTGGGCACTACGACTGTTTTCTGATCACAAGTTATGTCCAAATGTGGACCTTCGTCTGGAAATTCTTCGTTTAATTAGTATATGGCCCGGACATTATCTGCAGGATACTGTATCGGGTAAGCAGGTAGCTGCTGGGTTGGTTAATATGAGCACCTACCTTAATTTAAATCATCACAGATTCGTGACCGGTGGCTCTCGAACCAGTCTCTTTTATCCACTTCACAAAGTGCTGATCCACCTTCATAAATACGGTCACCTAAATGATGTTGTTGTGACCGCCGTCCGCCAGGTGAGGAATTTACAAGTCGGACCAGAAGTAATTTTCTTCAACCGCCTGGTACTGCTCCTGACCCAAGAAACAGAGGAAACTCAAAAGATGTATCTTAAATTGAATATGAGTGCTTCGAACACTGCAAGTACGTATTATGCTATCGTCCACCTATTGCAGCTTTTGGTTGCTGCACAACCTACGATGTCGGCTTATGCGTGTCCTGGTCTGGCCCAAGCTGCTATAAATTCCTTGGTTACAATTACAACTTCTTTTGTTGCAGTAAGTAATATGTTACGAGTTGAAGATCAAAACACTTACAGTCACCTCGTCTCAAATATCGATAACATATATCAAGTGTGGTCAGTTCTAGGGAAATCATCTTATATTTATCGAGTTCTGATATCTAACTACGCTCAAAGTTTGGCTAATATCAACCTCAGAGCGGCAGAATCTGGGATCTCGTTCCACAATTTCCCAACAACATGCGAGGATTCGATAGAGGAGTGTCCAGAGGAGTTTGTGGACAGCGTGACACAGTGTGTTATGGAGTCGCCGGTGCTGCTACATTCGTCCAAGATGGTGGTGGATGATTCGACACTGGTGCATTTGCTGCTGGTGTCTCCCTCAGACCCTTTCACACGGTGTCCTCTGGACATCGGCTCTTACAGTCGCCTGCCGAACCTCCAGGCAGACATTGCTGCCTGGAGGAACACCACCAGTGGCATCCTCCCTACATCTACTGAAGAGGATGGTGAGAATGCTAAAGAAGTAATAGAAAATGCTGCCTATGAGAGTGAAAATTCAACAAACATGAGCGAGAATATTACTGACATGACCCAGAGCACAACAGTCATAAGCTCAAGTCCTACTAACAGGGAACGATGCCCGTTATGTATCTTGCTGTTTCAATTTCGTTATATTTGATTTTTATAATTTACAATTTATTTTTTTAAATATTTGTATTTTAGTATATATAATTTTTAGTTTTAATAAGTATATGTGTGTAATGGATAATTATATAAAAATATTTTAAATACAACCTAGAAATAAAATTTTGTTGAATTTTTGTAATATCATTATCCTGTATCTGTTAAATCAGAACATGGCTTTACCGATTATGGGTAACTTGCACGATGCACAGGTAAGAGTATATGAATAAAAAGATATAGTCATCTTACTCGTTTTCTGTTAGAAAAAAAAAGAAATGTTGCTTGTTAACCAGGCCTTATTCTACAATGACAGCTAAGCTTGTCTATTTATATAATTAATCATTCTTGAAATAGTAGAAAAATCATACTAACAAAATTTATAAATAATTTAATTTTGACTAGGTAGAACACAGAAATAACCCTCAAGTTTGTGAAGAGGATAAAACTAGATTAGTGGGATAAATTAAAAATTATTCAGCCCATTCTCTAAAGAAATAATTGAATACCAAATTAAATATAATTAATTTAATAAATAATTATTAAATAATATAAATCCTGCTGGTAAATTTTGAATCTTCGAACCGGCATCATGATTATGCTCCACAAATGAACCAGTACAATCAATCAACAAAATAAAATAACCAGTGAAAGCAGGCGGCTAAAATAACAGAATCCTAATCTTTTCAATTCTCTGCAATGTTAGTGAATGAAGTTGTGTTAATGAAAACATTTATTCACACAGAAATCACAATAGGGTGATATATCAGACAAACAAGGGCCTTGTGGATTTGTTTATATCAGTATTATTTTCGCCAACCTCAATAGGTAATTACCTATTACCAATAAATACGTTTGTAATGTTGGTAATTAGCAAATTTCTTGCGAATTACCAACCTCAAGTAGGTAATTAGCAAAATAAAGACCTAATTATCTACTACCAATTAATACGGAACGTATTAAATGCACCAATCACAAAAATTATAACTTCACTTTCGTCGAGTTTTATCAACGGAATTTTGTTGTTTTAGTTCTGTGGAGAGATATCAAATTAATTAATTAATATTAGTGAAAGAAACTGCTGCTGATAAATACAAACACCTGATTGATGTTGAAGGTAGTTGTTGTGGGACATAGATAACGTAACCAGATAACTTGCTACTATAACTGAAGTTTAGGTAAGAATATTTAGATCTATTTACTGGTCTATTATTACGAGCGTAATAATAGACCAGCTCGTAATTTCAATAACAATTCCATCTTAACAGCAGCTGTACAATTATCTCTTACAATTATCTACCTGGGAGATAACAGGATGCATGACAGTATGACATACAGGGTAATGACATACATCCTCTCACGTACACCAACAAACGTAGCCAACACCCAAAAGAAACTATTTCCACGATCGTGTTTACTCTAATGGAATCTCGAAATTCTTTTGAAAATAACCGTCGAGGGGTGAGTGCTGAGTTTTAGACACTTACTGTGAATAATATAAATTATTGTATCAGAAGGCGAGTATGTATGGGTGAATGTTATATCCACTCTACAGCTCAACTGTTCCCTGAGAATTTATCTCCAGACGGAGTATACCTTTACAAGTACTCTCCTGCTACGAGGAGAGACTACGGGAATTAAACCTCACGAGACAAGAGTTAGAGGGGACATAATCACCACATACAAGATTCTCAGAGGAATTGATTGCGTAAATAAATAAAATAATTTTAAACACAAGGGGCACACGCACTCGTTGACACAGGTGGAAATTGAGTGCCCAAATGAGCCATAGAGACGTTACAAACAATTTTTTCAGCGACAGAGTAGTAGACAAATTGAATGCATTAGGAAGTGATGTGGTGCAGGCTGACGCCATACACAACTTTAAGTGTATATATGATAGAGCCTAGTAGGCTCAGGAACCTGTACATTAGCAGGCGATGAGTCACAATAAGGTAGCTGAAGAATGTTGACCAGTCCACACACTAGGTGTTTCGGCGATGGAAAGGTCCAGGACGACGAAGTTTCGGCCCGCAAGATATAGCTTGAGAACCACACCAGGTGTCTTGTTACTAACGCTGCGATTAATAAATCCAAGTGTCCGATTTGCCTTATTACGAACATTTATACATTGATCCTTTTGTTTTAAATTCTTACTAATCAAAACTCCCAGATCCCTTTCGCAATCCGACTTCGCAATCTCAACACCATCTAGCTCGTATCTTGTAACTCTACCATCATTACCTAACCTCAGAACTTTACTTTATCAGCATTAAACTGCATCTGCCAATCCTTCGACCATTTCAAAACCCTATCTAGATCAACTTGAAGTGATAGTGAGTCCTCCTCCGAATTAATTTCCCTACCGATTTTCGTATCATCGGCAAATTTGCAAATGTTGCTACTCAAACCTGAATCTAAATCATTTATATATATTATAAACAACAAAGGTCCCAGGACAGAGCCTTGAGGCACTCCACTTACAACATTTTCCCACTCTGACTTGACTCCATTTATACTAACTTTGTTTCCTTTGGTATAGCCATGCCCTAATCCAGCTTAATATAGCACCCCCAATACCATGAGTCTCTTTTTAATCATCTTTTTAATCAGTCTTTCATGTGGCACTGTATCAAAAGCTTTGCTAAAGTCAAGGTACACAACATCACAATCCTTACCACTATCAACTGCCTCAAATATGCTAGAATAAAAAGATAACAAATTTGTTAAACATGAACGGCCTTTTATAAAACCATGTTGCGACTCAATTATTAATTTATGTATTTCAAGATGAAGACGAATTTTATTTGCTATTATAGATTCGAGTAACTGTCCCACAATAGACGTTAGGCTAATTGGTCGATAGTTAGACGCAAGTGATCTATCTCCTTTCTTAAAAACTGGTATCACATTAGCAACTTTCCAAAACTCTGGCACTCTGCCTGACTCTATTGATTTATTAAATATGGTTGACAGTGGGTCACAAAGCTCCTCTTTGCATTCTTTAAGCACCCTGGCAACCACTTCATCCGGCCCTGGGGATTTGTTTGGTTTGAGTTTTACTATTTGTTTAAGAACATCCTCCCTGGTAACTGCTAAACTCGTCAGCCTGTCCTTGTCCCCACCCACATAGACTTGTTCGGCTGAAGCCATATTGTTAAGTTCCTCTTTAGTAAATACAGATACAAAATATTTATTAAAAATACTACTCATCTCTTCATCACTATCTGTTATTTGACCTGTCTCAGTTTTTAATGGACCTATCCTTTCCCTAGTCTTAGTACGATATAACTGAAAAAAACCTTTAGGATTTGTCTTTGCTTGCCTTGCTATGCGAACTTCATAGTTTCTTTTTGCTTTCCTTATCTCTTTTTTAACATTTCTAACCAGTTGTACGAATTCCTGTTCTAAAGTGACCTCCCCATTTTTAATCCTTTTGTACCAAGCTCACTTTTTACCTATAAGGTTCTTCAAATTCTTTGTTATCCACTTTGGGTCATTAGTATTCGATCTATTCAATTTGTATGGTATGCTACGTTCCTCTGCTTTGTTTAGAATATTCTTAAATAAGTTATATATTGAATCCACATCGAAATCCCCATTTAAGTCACCTATCGCTGGGTTCATGTCTCGCTCCAAGACCGGCCCACACCCCATACCCAAGACTTTCCAATCAATTTGACCCAAAGAATTTCTTAGGCTATTAAAATCAGCTTTTCGAAAATCTGGCACTTTAACAGAATTTTCTCCTACAGGTCTATTCCATTCTATGCTAAATTTGATTTCTTTGTGATCACTGTTCCCTAGCTCACTCCCTATTTCGATGTCATTAATTTGTGTCTCCCTGTTAGTTAACACTAAATCTAAAATATTATTTTCCCGTGTTGGTTCCTTAACGTGTTGCGTAAGAAAGCAATCGTCAATTAATTCTAGAAAATCTTCTGCTTCACTATTCCCTGTTTTGTTCAACCAGTTTATTCCACTAAAATTAAAGTCACCCATGACATAAATACTGTTAGATCTAGATGCCCTAGATATTTCATCCCATAGATGCTTTGCTTCCATTCTGTCTAAATTTGGTGGCCTATATATATCTCCCATTATAATATTATTTGCTTTTTCGTTTAATTCTATCCAAATAGTTTATGTGTGTGACTCAGTTTTGATTCCCTCTTTGAGACTACATTTCAAATTGTCCTTATCATATATGGCTACTCCACGTCCTCGTCTAATATATCTATCTGTGTGAAATAGTTTAAATCCATTTATTTGATATTCAGCTAATAGTTCTCTATTTTCTACATTCATCCACGTTTCGGTAAGTGCAATAATATCTATTTTTTCTGTGCAGACAAGAGCATTTAATTCGTTAATTTTATTTCTTAGACTTCTACTGTTAGTGTAATATACCCTAAGTGAATTGTTATTTTGAGGCCCTTCTCTTTCCTGATCATTTTGCCAATTCCCTTCTCACACAAACACATACTTTTATTACCTCCTTCCTCCAAATCAATTCCCATACCTCTATCTACTAACAGTTTAAACCCAAACAAACACCTCTAACCACTTCTTCCAACGAGTTTGCAACAGCAACAACCCCAGCTCTCGATAGATGCACTCCATCACGAGCATACATTTCATTTCTTCCATAGAAGTGTTCCCAGTTGTCTATGAAAGATATTGCATTTGATTTGCAATATCTTTCCAGCCGGCAATTGACACCAATTGCCCTTGACATTCATTCATTTCCCACTCCCTTTCTTGGAAGAATGCCACATATGATCAGGATTCCTCCCTTGCTCCTAACTAATTCAATGGCTGTCCTGAATCTCTCACTCCTCACTCCTAACTCGCCCAACATCATTACCCCCTGCACTAATACAAATAATGGGTTTGTTTCCATTTCCCGTCATAATATCATTCATGTTTCCAACAATATCACCAATTCCAGCTCCCGGATAGCAAACCCTTAATCTATTCCCCCTATCTCTGGCACAAAACGTTCTTTCTAAATACCTCACCTGGGAATCTCCCACAACCAATCTTCACTGTAGGGGGAAGATCTGCCTTCCATTTCAAAAGGTTTTTAAATTTGTTATCTTTGTTTTTGTTTTTTTTCTTGTTTTAACTCTAATTATTTTATGTACTCCATACTCCCTTGTTCCAGGACACCTAGGGGAGAACCCATGGCGACCCCATCTACTTGCTTATACATGTGTCCATCCGTGCTCAAGAAGGGTGCCTCTTAAGTACAAGATTGGAGTAGTTTCCTTAGACTGTTTTCTGGTATGTCAAGAGGAGTACAGGCCGGATCACGGTACACTCTGTCGGCTATCATCCCGATTGTCTCGTCCACAGGTACGTTGGTAAACAGAGATTCTACTTCCAACGAGGCTCTTATCCCTGTGGCCCATGTTCCCCGCAGCAAGTCAACAAATTCCTTTGGAGACTTCAGGCTGAAGGCGCAAGGGACATAAGGAGTCAGCAAGCCGTTGAGTCGTTTCGCCAGTCTGTACGTGGGTGTGGGTATCTGGCTGATGATTGGCCGAAGTGGGTTTCCAGTCTTGTGTGTCTTGACATTTCCATACGCATATCCAGGTTTATATTCCCCAATAATCTTTGGCAGGTGGAGTCCAGATTTCTTGGCGTTCACAGTTTCGATCAATTTGTTGACCTTTGCTTTCAGTTCGGCTATAGTGTCCTTCGTTATTATTTGGAATTTAGTTTGGTCAGAGAGTATGAGGTTCATTTTCGCCAGATATTCGTCTTTTTTAAGAATGACGTATATTGGCGACTTGTCGCCTCTCCTGACAACTATCTCCTTGTTCTCACGAAGGCTCTTAGCTGCCGCTTTGAGCTCGGGGGGACAGACTGGTGCTTCTTTAGTTGCCTCGATTCTTTCCTCCTTCCGCAATAAGTTCTGCTTGTAAGGTATCTTTGGTGGTGACCTTCTTTTGTGCTTCGAGGTCGAATATGTCGTCCAACAGAATCTCCAACTCCACTTTCCGGGCCATCTCACTCGGTCTGGACATAACGTGACAGTTTATACCCAGATTTAGGAGAGTGACTTGGTCCTCAGTGAGGTTGATTCTTGCAAGGTTCAGGAAGCCATCTCTTGGTCGTGGAATTGCCATAGGTCCTCCATATAACGTTGTTAGTTTCTTGATTATCCTTGTTTCAGTGCTGAGGTGATGTCGGAAAGTGGAGTTGGAGATTCTGTTATATATATATATATATATATATATATATATATATATATATATATATATATATATATATATATATATATATATATATGCAAACAAGCCTGAATGGTCCCCAGGACTATATACAACTGAAAACTCACACCCCAGAAGTGACTCGAACCCATACTCCCACAACTGGTATGTACAGGGACGCCTTAATCCGCTTGACCATCACGACCGGACATAAGGAAGTGATAGCCGAGGCTATATGAACCACTTCCCCGCCGGCACTCGGATGGTAATCTTGGGCATAGCATTTTATCAAATCACCTCATTCTTTGGGGCACACGTGAGGAACACAAATGCAAACAAGCCTGAATGGTCCCCAGGACTATATACAACTGAAAACTCACACCCCAGAAGTGACTCGAACCCATACTCCCACAACTGGTATGTACAGGGACGCCTTAATCCGCTTGACCATCACGACCGGACATAAGGAAGTGATAGCCGAGGCTATATGAACCACTTCCCCGCCGGCACTCGGATGGTAATCTTGGGCATAGCATTTTATCAGTTGAGTTTTCAGTTGTATATAGTCCTGGGGACCATTCAGGCTTGTTTGCATTTGTGTTCCTCACGTGTGCCCCAAAGAATGAGGTGATTTGATAAAATGCTATGCCCAAGATTACCATCCGAGTGCCGGCGGGGAAGTGGTTCATATAGCCTCGGCTATCACTTCCTTATGTCCGGTCGTGATGGTCAAGCGGATTAAGGCGTCCCTGTACATACCAGTTGTGGGAGTATGGGTTCGAGTCACTTCTGGGGTGTGAGTTTTCAGTTGTATATAGTCCTGGGGACCATTCAGGCTTGTTTGCATTTGTGTTCCTCACGTGTGCCCCAAAGAATGAGGTGATTTGATAAAATGCTATGCCCAAGATTACCATCCGAGTGCCGGCGGGGAAGTGGTTCATATAGCCTCGGCTATCACTTCCTTATGTCCGGTCGTGATGGTCAAGCGGATTAAGGCGTCCCTGTACATACCAGTTGTGGGAGTATGGGTTCGAGTCACTTCTGGGGTGTGAGTTTTCAGTTGTATATAGTCCTGGGGACCATTCAGGCTTGTTTGCATTTGTGTTCCTCACGTGTGCCCCAAAGAATGAGGTGATTTGATAAAATGCTATGCCCAAGATTACCATCCGAGTGCCGGCGGGGAAGTGGTTCATATAGCCTCGGCTATCACTTCCTTATGTCCGGTCGTGATGGTCAAGCGGATTAAGGCGTCCCTGTACATACCAGTTGTGGGAGTATGGGTTCGAGTCACTTCTGGGGTGTGAGTTTTCAGTTGTATATAGTCCTGGGGACCATTCAGGCTTGTTTGCATTTGTGTTCCTCACGTGTGCCCCAAAGAATGAGGTGATTTGATAAAATGCTATGCCCAAGATTACCATCCGAGTGCCGGCGGGGAAGTGGTTCATATAGCCTCGGCTATCACTTCCTTATGTCCGGTCGTGATGGTCAAGCGGATTAAGGCGTCCCTGTACATACCAGTTGTGGGAGTATGGGTTCGAGTCACTTCTGGGGTGTGAGTTTTCAGTTGTATATAGTCCTGGGGACCATTCAGGCTTGTTTGCATTTGTGTTCCTCACGTGTGCCCCAAAGAATGAGGTGATTTGATAAAATGCTATGCCCAAGATTACCATCCGAGTGCCGGCGGGGAAGTGGTTCATATAGCCTCGGCTATCACTTCCTTATGTCCGGTCGTGATGGTCAAGCGGATTAAGGCGTCCCTGTACATACCAGTTGTGGGAGTATGGGTTCGAGTCACTTCTGGGGTGTGAGTTTTCAGTTGTATATAGTCCTGGGGACCATTCAGGCTTGTTTGCATTTGTGTTCCTCACGTGTGCCCCAAAGAATGAGGTGATTTGATAAAATGCTATGCCCAAGATTACCATCCGAGTGCCGGCGGGGAAGTGGTTCATATAGCCTCGGCTATCACTTCCTTATGTCCGGTCGTGATGGTCAAGCGGATTAAGGCGTCCCTGTACATACCAGTTGTGGGAGTATGGGTTCGAGTCACTTCTGGGGTGTGAGTTTTCAGTTGTATATAGTCCTGGGGACCATTCTGGCTTGTTTGCATTTGTGTTCCTCACGTGTGCCCCAAAGAATGAGGTGATTTGATAAAATGCTATGCCCAAGATTACCATCCGAGTGCCGGCGGGGAAGTGGTTCATATAGCCTCGGCTATCACTTCCTTATGTCCGGTCGTGATGGTCAAGCGGATTAAGGCGTCCCTGTACATACCAGTTGTGGGAGTATGGGTTCGAGTCACTTCTGGGGTGTGAGTTTTCAGTTGTATATAGTCCTGGGGACCATTCAGGCTTGTTTGCATTTGTGTTCCTCACGTGTGCCCCAAAGAATGAGGTGATTTGATAAAATGCTATGCCCAAGATTACCATCCGAGTGCCGGCGGGGAAGTGGTTCATATAGCCTCGGCTATCACTTCCTTATGTCCGGTCGTGATGGTCAAGCGGATTAAGGCGTCCCTGTACATACCAGTTGTGGGAGTATGGGTTCGAGTCACTTCTGGGGTGTGAGTTTTCAGTTGTATATAGTCCTGGGGACCATTCAGGCTTGTTTGCATTTGTGTTCCTCACGTGTGCCCCAAAGAATGAGGTGATTTGATAAAATGCTATGCCCAAGATTACCATCCGAGTGCCGGCGGGGAAGTGGTTCATATAGCCTCGGCTATCACTTCCTTATGTCCGGTCGTGATGGTCAAGCGGATTAAGGCGTCCCTGTACATACCAGTTGTGGGAGTATGGGTTCGAGTCACTTCTGGGGTGTGAGTTTTCAGTTATATATATATATATATATATATATATATATATATATATATATATATATATATATATATATATATATATATATATATATATATATATATATATATATATATGTATATATATATATATATATATATATATATATATATATATATATATATATATATATATATATATATATATATATATATATATATATATATATATATATATATATATATTTATATATACTGACATTGAAAACAAATTGGGGGCCTGTCCAGGAGATTGAATTGACACACACCACGAGTTTGAGTCCAGGAGGTTGGAATGACATATCCATTGCAGCAGTAGGTAGCCCGTGTGACTAAATGTAGATTTGCTCTCTCTCTCTGGAAGACCCACAGGACGAGATGGAGAAGGTGCAAACATTTGTAGCTAGTCAGGCAAACCTGAAGATTTGGAAGGTTGCACCAAAGAGCAGTTAAAGCAGATAGCGGAGAAATGTGGCATAAAGGTGTAGTCATCTAAAGTGGCTGGAATGAAGGATGAGATCCTCAGACATTTAAGAGCTAGGAATGAAGCTGCAGAGCAAAGATCCCAGACAAGAGCTGAAGGCAGAAAGGAAGATGATGAACAGGACGAAGTGAGATCCCTAGGATCAAGTAGGAGTAGCCGCAGTAGCAGGAACAAGAGCTTGGAAAGATTTCAGCCAGAGCCCCAGATTCAACGAGAATGGGAGCGTGAAGAGAGGCAGTTTAAACTGGAGAAGTTGAGGTTAGAACGTCAGATTAAAAATGAAGCAGAAAAAGAGAAAAACCAGACTAAAGGTAGAAAAAGAAAAGGAGAAAACTAAACTAGAGGTATAAAAAGAGAAAGCCTGAATAAGAGAACTAGAGTTGGAACAGGAGAAAGAAAAAGAGAAAACCAAAGGGGAATGAGAAAACGAGACAAATGGAGATAGAAGCCAATAGAGCAGGCAAAGGATCAAACGTGGGTTGCCAGAGAGCACCACACATGTGTCACACACACGATAATAAAATTAGAGATAAAGATATTCCACTATTTGTGCTTGAGGAGTCAGAGAGCTTCTTTGAGCACTTTGAGAAGATTGCCAACATTAAACAATGGCCACAAGAGGAGAGTGTGCTCAATTGGTACAGTTACGGTTGACTGGCACTGCCAGAGAGGCGTATATCCAGTTGTCTTTGGAGAAAGACCAAGATTACTGGTCTGTGAAGAGCAGCGTATTGTGTTCTTTCCTGTTGACTCCTGAAGCTTACAGAAAGCATTACAGAGCGATGATGAAGGCTCCAGCGAGTATGTTTGCCCAGACAGCGAGAGACCTGGAAAGGCGTTTCCAGAAGTGGATAGAAGCTGTCGGTGTGGAATCGTATGATGATTTGAAACAATTGATGATAATGGAGAAATTTCTTGAAATGATGCACCCCAAAACATAATTTAAGATCCAAGAGGCAGGAGTGAAGAATGTGAGAGACGCAACCGATAGGGTAAATATGATTACAGAGGCTTATCAGAGCTTGAGGGAAAGCAGAGTGAAGAGCGATGTGAGACGCAATTATAGCAGACCCAGGGGAGCCTGGGACGAGAAAAATTTTGATAGATGGGTAGATAAACGAACGTACCCTAAAACTCAGAAAAGGAGGTCACATGCTTCATCTGAAAGTGAGGATGAAGGAGTTAAGCAAGAAACTAAGTGCATGCAAACAAATCAAAAGTCCAGCCAGACCCAGGAGAATGCAGGTGGTGCGCCTGTGCAGAAAACCTAGAATATGAGTGGACAGGGGGGAAATAGAAGAGACTTCTCCCAAATAAGATGCTATAAATGTAACGGACATAGTCACACGATTAAAAATTGTCGGCAGGGCATGAGGGTTGTGACCCCTGACAACGTGTGAACCCCGAAATGCATGTGTTAATTTAATACAGGACAAACTGCAGAAAGTGAACTTGATGAACGAGAGGTATAGCCTGTTCATTAGTAAAGGTTGGGTTAGCATAGAAGGCCAACCTGAAGTGAAAGTTAGTATCCTAAGAGATACGAGAGCAAATCAGAACCTGATTCTGAGAAGCCTGATCGCGGATGATCGACTTTTAGTTGACAGTTGGAAAATTAAGGTGCATGGGTTATTGTCTGAGGGTGACATGCCCATTTTTGCTGTCAGGCTGAGGTGAGATTATT